>NW_016107518.1:2148108-2167465 GCF_001604975.1 Cebus imitator
CATCTCAAAAAAAAAAAAAAAGTTTGCTAGGTGCAATGGCTTACACCTGTAATCCCAGCACATTGGGAGGATCATTTGAGCCCAGGAGTTCAAGACCAGCCTGGGCAACATGGTAAAACCCCATCTCTACAAAAATACAAAAAATTAGCCAGGTATGGTGGTGTGCAGCTGTAGTGCCAGCTACTTGGGAGGCTGAGATGGAAAGATAGCTTGAGCCCAGGAGGTGGAGGTTGCAGTGAGCAGAGATTGGGCCACTACACTCCAGCCTGGATTACAGAGCCAGACCCTGTCTCAAAAAATATATGTATATATGTTTGCATATATCTGTAGAGTGTCTATCAGGTACATAAGAAACTGTTACAGTAGGTGGTTCTGGAGAATAAGAAAGAGACAGGGAGGAAGGGAAAGAGAAGGGAAATGAACGTTTTACTTTCTGTACTATTTGACATCTTTACGGTAAGCATATATTAACTGTATAATACATTATTTTAACCCTCTGAGATGTTAAAAAACACATTCAGGTCAAGTGCAGTGGCTTATGCCTGTAATCCCAGCACTTTGGGAGGCCAAGGCAAGCAGATAGCTTGAACTCAGGAGTTCTAGGCCAGCCTAGGCAACATGGCGAAATGCCATCTCCACAAAAAATACAAAAATTAGTTCTGGGTGTTGTGCCACGTGCCTGTACTCCCAGCTACCTGGGAGGCTAAGGTGGGATGATTATCTGAGTCTGGAGAGGGCAAGGCTGTAGTGAGCTGAGATTACACTACTGCACTCCAACCTGTGACAGAGTGAGCGCTTGTCTCAAAAAACAGAAAATTTAAAAATAAAATATATAGATAGATAATTAGGGTTTGCTGTTACATTTCACTTAGAAAAAGGGTTCCACAACTAAAAAGTTGGAAAAACTTTTATGCAACTGGAGCCTGTTGTATAAGTGACCAGGAAAAATTGTGAAAGACTTTTGAAATGGGGAGAAAACGTACCCTATGGAAGGTAGGCCTGGTGTGCCCTTCCTGGCTATCTCATTCGATGGTAGTCTCCACTTTTCATTGTCTTTGAATCTGTAAACTGTAGAAAACTGAAAATAATGCAAATTATTATTGTCCACGGCGATGCAAACAAGTTTTGTCGGGTGGAGATACAAGTGATCCTTCCCCCAGCCCAAACACACACACACTGTGGATGAAGTCAGTTTTGTATCAGTTAACAAAGTTATTTCATTATTCTGATGCCAGGGTGTGTATCTGGTCTTTGTGTTGTCCTTTAAATCAGTTTTTAACACATTACCAGTTCCTTCATTAACTCATGAGTTAAATAAAATCTTTGACATTTGTTCATTTTATATTTGTAGACAGGCATGATTTCTCCCTTTAAAAACAATCATTTAGGCCGGGCACGGTGGCTCACACCTGTAATCCCAGCACTTTGGGAAGCCGGGGCAGGCGGATTGCCTGAGCTCAGGAGTTTGAGACCAGCCTGGTCAACACAGTGAAACCCTGTCTCTTGTAAAATACAAAACATTAGCCTAGCGTGGCTGTGTGTGCCTGTAGTCCCAGCTACTTGGGAGGCCGAAGCAGGAGAATTGTTTGAACCCAGGAGGCAGAGGTTGCAGTGAGCTGAGATAGCTCCACTGCACTCCAGCCTGAGGGACCGAGCGAGATTCCATCTCCAAAAAATAATAATAATAAATAAACAATAATCATCATTTAGTGGCACCTTCCTGTGGTCCCAGGTACTCGGGAGGCTAAGGGGGGAGGATCGCTTAAGCCCAGTAGGTGAGGCTGCAGTGAGCCGTGATTGTGCCACTGCACTCCAGCCTGGGTGACAAAGTGAGACCTTTGTGTCAAAGGAAAAAAAAAAAGATCACTTAACAAACCAGAAAAACAAACAAACCAGAGACAACAAAGACCATCAGGAAGAGATTTGCCCAAGGTTAGACGCCTGTTGTATCAAATACAGCACGCATCCCCAACCCTCAAATGTGAGCTTCTGGGCTGAATTCCTTGGCTATTGCACTTACACCATCAAGTAAGAAGTATTGAAATCACTTTCAATTTGACTTAACCATTTAGCCCATACAGATACACCCTAATTTAGAAGATGCTTTCCCACAAACATATACGCACACAGGCTTACACATGCACAAACACCTGGAGGCATCCACAGGCCGCCACTGACACGCCGCACAAACTCCCACACAGATCCAGACCTCCCCTCCCCGACACTGGGACCGGCGTCCGCCCAGCGCCAAGCCTGCTCTGGGTTCCTTCATCTCAGCGGAGCTTAAAGTTGGGGATGGTGCAAGACCCCTTCCTGCCGACCCTCGTCTGTGCCACACAGGGAGAAGAGGTGGCTCCCTCACTTAGAAGCATTGGCCAAGGGTCAGAGTGGCTCTGGGGTGCGACGCTGAGGGGTTCGAGGCCGGGTAGGGAGGCCAAGCCCCATCCTCAAAGACCGCCCAGCGTAGAAAAGGCCCGCACGCGGGCAGAACCAGACCCGCTGGGGAGCCACGCCCCAGAGTCCTGGGGTAGTCCGGGAAGGCTGCCCGGAGGCGGTCACCTCAGGGCTGAGGTTTGAAAGCGTCAAGACTGGGAGCCTGGGAGGCGCACAGCGGCAGCGGGGCCGAGGGGTTCGGGTGGAACCACTGAGCCAGGGCCTCCTAGCACGGATCTGTTAAGTGGTTGGCGTTTTTGGTTTTGCGGAGAAAGAATCCCCCGGAATTCAAGGACCTCCCTGGCGCCGGACTTGACTCGCGGGCTGGGAGCAGCGCAGCGCGCGCCCCGCTCCGGGGTAGCCCGTGCGGCCCCCGCCCCGCGCCGCCGCAGCTCTCGCGGTGGTTTCGCGGCGCCCCCTGCGGGCTCCGAGCCACTCTCCCCGCACTGCCACTCCGGGGAGGCGCCACTCCGGGAAGAGGCTGGCCGGCGGGGGCTGCGCCAAGCCTGCGGGCCAAGTTGTCCCGTCGTCCGTCCCCAGCAGCCCCCGAGGGTGGCTCCTGCAGGCCAGCCTTCGTTCTGTGCACCCCCGAGGGCGCCGCGTCCGCGCATCCCCATCACCATGAGATCCCATCCCCATTCCGCAGATAGGGAAGCCGAGGTTCAGGGACGGAACCTGAAGCATCCACTGCACGAAGAGAAGTGTCTGGGATTTCGAGGCCCACCCTCACGCGTGCTCGTCTCTCTCCGCCTAGGTGGGTCCACAGACTCAATGGCTTACGGTGCACCCCACGCATCTCCTCTTCTGGTTCTCTCTGGGCCAGAGTCGCCTGGTTTGACCTTCCAAGAGCAGTGTGGACAGGACTGCGTACGGGTTGAGGTTACTCATCAACTTTACGGGAGGGAAATCTGACCACCACAGGGGGAGCGCCCTGGGACCTGACAGTTTCACTTGCTGGGTCTATACAAGGAGACAATTTGGAAACTGAGCAGATTTTGTTGTGTGAGTGCTTATACCTACTTGTTCATAACAGCAAAACTTGTGACTAGTCTGTCTACCGCTTGGTTAAATGAATGGTATTCTATGCAGCCAGGAAAAATCATTCTGGGTAAAAATTTTCCATATGTTAAAGACGCCATTCTATTTAAGCAAATGAGCAGGTTACAGTGCAGCATATATAATAACAAGGTCCATTTCTGTGAAGATGCATGTGTGTGCACAAGTTTTTAAAAAACTCCCCAAAGATATACATCAAAAACTTGAATACGTATCAAGATTAAGGGTGATTATAAAATAAGTATTTGGGCCGGGCACAGTGGCTCACGCCTGTAATCCCAGCACTTTGGGAGGCCCAGGCGGGTGGATCACATGAGGTAAGGAGTTTGAGACCAGCCTGGCCAACACGGTGAAACCCTGTCTCTACTAAAAATACAAAAATTAGCCGGGGGTGGTGGCACATGCCTATAATCCTATTACACAATGAATATATATTGCTTTGTGTTTTTGCTTTGTTGTTTTGTTTTGACAAGATCTCACTCTGTCACACAGGCTGATCAAGTGCAGTGGCGTGATCAGGCTCACTGCAGCCTTGACCTCCCAGGCTCAAGTGATCCTCCCACCTTAGCCTCCTAAGTAACTGGGACAGCTAATTTTTGTACTTTTGTAGAAACAAGCTTTTGTCATGTTGCCCAGTTTGGAACCTCCAACTCCTGAGCTTAAGCAATCCTCCCATTTTGGAATTAGAAAGGTGGAAGGCATTAAAAGTGCCAGGATTACAATCATGAGCCAGCATGCCCAGCCAGTATTTTTTCTTCTTAGGCGGAAAAGCTTCAATATTCGCTTACATACTACAGAAGGAAAAGAGAGGCTGAAAGGGTTGGAGCAAGGAAGTAGGGAAGGGAATTTCTGGGGGCATTTCCTTTCCTTTAATCCCAGAATAGCCACAGAAATCATGGTCACCGAGAGATGCTGCTTCTGAATAATATGACGGTGATGGTAAATTTTCCAGAATGCTGATTATAACAGAGTTTGCAACATGACCAAACTGGTGGATCATAAATTAGACACACATCAGGAGCTCTGGAAGAAAAATTGCTACTGGGTATCTACTCAAGTTGTAATGGGGAGATAAATAAACTGATATGCCAGATTTTTGTTGCAGAGAGCTGGGAAACTTGCAGTAAGTAACTAGCTTCATTCAAACTGACCGAAGCACACAGATGGAGCCCTGAAATCCACAGCACCACTGACGAGGCAGCAGAATTTATCTACTCCAGCCCAGGTTTGTAGAATTTATCTACTCCGACCCAGGTGTTAGGCTGCTTGTGGTAGAGAATGAAGCCATCATGCTGATGGATTTGGTGGTGACAAAGCAGGCTGTCAGGAAGGAGCAGGTCCCCAGATTCTCCCAGGCAAGGAGACAACATGGAAACTACATGTTAGGCTTTTCCTTCTAAAACTTGGCAAAGTAGAATTTGCTGAAAAGTAAGCAGTACAGTCTGTTTTTAATTTCGTTTCTCAGGAAAACCCAGCTAACTCTCATCATGACTGTTTATTCTTGTTGCTTTTGGAAAATTAACTTTAATATAACTTCAACTAAAGATATGTAGATTTGGGATATGAAAAGAAAATCTATTTGTTGGATGATGTTCCCAGCGAAGCACTATCCATTTGTCATTTTAAAAGTTATTCTCTGTTGTACTAAACAGTAAATAGTGTCAAAACTAAGGAAAACATGTATTATAGTTTAAACATCGGGCTGACTTGCTTGCAGAGATCTGTTCGCAATAAACTGTAACGGCCCTTTAAAGAAAGATTTAGAAATAAATTATTAAAAGTATTAATTCATTTTTAAAAAACATAAGCATGAATGGGGACAAAGTGGAGAAAATGGTTTGTCTGCTCTTTCTGGGAGGTAGGGGAGAAACATCCACGAGAAACCTGCAGGCCCTGCCACTGCTGCTGCGAATCAGGGAACCCAAGGGCTGACCACTTGGGATGTTAGCTGCCCCTAGCCCAGGCACTGTGGTCTGGGTCTGTGGTATAAAGAAGGGCTATCGCCATAAAACGAGACAGACACAACCAGCTTCAGTCTTACCTGCTTCCTGTCTCAGAATTTTTTTAAAAAAGAAAGTATGGTATGTCTTTGGAAATCTGAGATTCAAATCTTAGCACCCTACAGCCCCACCACCACTCCCATTAACAGTGCAGTTTGGAGCAAATCATTTAATCTTTTCCAGCTCAGCTTCCCATTTGTAAAACGGAAAGAATGACATCCATATAATGTGGTTGCTGGAGGATTCATTATGTTATTATTCAACAATTATTTATTGAGTGTCAGGCATTAGTCTAGTCACTAAGACAGACAAGGTCCATGTTCTCATGGAATTCATATTCTAACAGGGTAAGGCCACAACAAATAAATAATAAACATGAAAATATCAGTGATTGGTAAGGTTTAGACAGAAAATACAAAGGGAGCTGGGCATGGTGGCTCACACCTATAATCCCAGCTACTCAGGAGGCTGAGGTAGGAGATTGCTTAAGGCCAGGGGTTCAAGACTAGTGTGGGCAACATAGTGAGACCTCCTTCTCTAAAAAAAAAAAAAATTAAAAAATTAAACAGCCAACCATGATGGCATGAACCTGTAGTCCCAGCTACTCAGGAGGCTGAGGAGGAAGGATTGCTTGAGCCCAAGCATTTGGAGTTGGAGGCTGCAGTGAGCTATGATCATGCCACTACACTCCAGCCAAGGTAACAGAGTAAAACCTCATCTCTAAAACTAAATAAATAAATAGGGATAAGCAATAGAGACCTACAGGCTTATTATATTGATTGGTAAGGTGGCCCTTTTTGAGGAGATTATATTTGAGCAGAGATATAAATGATATAAAGCAGCCAGGCATGCAAAGGTCAAGTCACAGAGCATTCCAGATGAAAGTAAGAGCTAGAGCAAAGACCCTTAGGAAGGATATCAGATAGCTTTTGTTCCATAATAAACCACTTTAAAATTCAGTGACATAAAAATAACAACCATTTATTTATTATTATTTTGTGGGTCAGCAATTTGGGCTGAGCTCAGCTGGGCTGTTCTTCTGGTCTCAGATGATCTTACTCTTGTGTCAGTGGTCAGCTACTAACTGGCTAGGTGGCTTTGCTTCTTAGGGTTAGCTGGCTATCAGCTGGAGTGATGGAAGCAAGCGGGCCATATATCTTACATCATCTAGCAGGCTATCCCAGGCTTGTTCATGTGGCCGTGCGGGGTTGCAAGAGAGAGTGGAAGCATGCAAAGCCACCTCAGGCTTTGACTCAGAACTGGAGCAATGTCATTTCTGCCACATTCTATTGGCAAGGCCAGCCCAGATTCAAGAAGCGGAGAAACAGACATCACTCCTTGATGAGAGACTGAGAGACATGGTCACAGACAAAAGGAGAATTATGATATTTGTAACACACCATGAGCAAGAATGAATCAAGAACAGAAAAAAAAAATCTCAGTGTGTCCAGAGCAGTTGTTGGGGAGTGTTATAGGCTGAACTCTATTCCCTTCAAAATTCATATATTGAAGTCCTAACCCCTACCTAGTACCTCAGAATGTGATTGTATAGTATTTGAAGATAGCGCTTTAAAAATGTAACTAAGGTTAAATGAGGTCATTAGGGTGGCCTCTAATCCAATATGACAGGTAAGAGAATGAAAAGACAGACAAGAAAATGTTTGCAAATAACATATCTAATAAAAGATTTGCATCTATAATATTTTTTTAATTCAGAGAAAAAAATCTAATAAATATGGGCAAAAGATATGAACAGATACTTGACCAATGAAGATATAAAAAGATGCTCAAGATTGTTAGTCAATGGGAAAATAAAAATTAAGACAATAGTCAGATATACCTATACACTAATTAGAATGGCTCAATTTAAAAGACTTACCAAGTTTTGGCAAGCACATAGAAGAACTGGAAGTCTAATAGAATGCTGGTGGGTATCTAAAATGGTGCAACCACTTTGGAAAATAATTTGGTAGTTTGTTAAAAGGTGAAACATACATCTATTACATAATTCAGGTATCCCATTCCTAGGTATTTCCCAAGAGAAATTAAAGCCTACAAAAAGACCTGTACACAAATGCTCATAGCAACTTTCTTTGTAATAGTCGAAAACTAGAAAGAACCCAATGTCCATCAACAAATGAATAAATAATGCTATAGCCATACAATGGAATACTATTCAGCAACAAAAAACAATAAACTAGCACAATCTATAGAAGCAAAAATTATCAACACATTGGACTTCATCAAAAAGAAAAACTTTTATTCTGTGAAAGACTCTATTAAGAGACTGGGAGAAGTCTACAAGAGGGGAATCGTGTCATGAAAACCATTGTGATCCACCTTGAATTTTGGGAGAATCTTCATTTGCATCACTGAAGAGCAAATGTGTTGCAATATAATTTCAAAAAATTTAAATGAAAAAATAAAAAGAGAGACTGGGAGAAAATATTATTTGCATACTTTACATCTGGCCAAGGACTTTTATCTAGAATAAATGAATATATATTCTCAAAATTCAGTAACAAAAAGTAATTCAATTAGAAAATGGACAAAAGACTTGAAGAGATGGCTGGGCGTGGTAGCTCATACCTATAATCCCAGCACTTTGGGAGGCTGTGGCGGGAGGATCACTTGAGGTCAGGAATTTGAGACCAGCCTGGCCAACAAGATGAAACCCTGTCTCTACTAAAAAGTACAAACATTACCCTGGTGTGGTGGTGTGCACAGGTAGTCCCAGCTACTTGGGAGGCTGCGGCTGGAGAATCGCTTGAACCCAGGAGGCGGAGGTTACAGTGAGCTAAGATTGCACCACTGCATTCCAGCCTGGGCAACAGGGTGAGACTCTCTTAAACAAAAAGACCCAAAGAGACATTTCACTGAGGAAGATATATGGATGGCAAATAAACACATGAAAAGATGCTCAACACTACTAGCCATTAGGGCAATGCAAACTAAGACCCACAAACAGATGTCACTATACGCCCATTAGAACAAAACCTAAATTAGTGACAATATCAAGTTCTGGTGAGGATATGAAGAAACTGGATCTCTCATATGCTGCCTGTGAGGATATAAAGAAAAAAACTAAACGTACAACCCAGCAATTGTACTCTTGGGCATTTGTCTCAGAGAAATGAAATATGTGCACCCAATGCTTTGTACGTGATTGTTTATTGCACCATGTTGGCCAGACTGGTCTCGAACTCCTGACCTAGTGATCCGCCTACCTCTGCCTCCAAAAGTTCTGGGATTACAGGTGTGAGCCACCGCACCTAGCCCTTACCTTCTTAATAAACTTGCTTTTGCTTTGCACTGAGGACTCATCCTGAATTCTTTCTTGCACAAGATCCTAGAACCCTCTCTTGGGGTCTGGATCGGGACCCCTTTCCTGTAACAGTTTCAGGGTGTATACATATGTTAAACTTATTAATTTGTAAACTTTAAATATTATGCACTTAATGCGTATCAATTTTACTTCAATAAGGGTACTAAAAATATTAAGTGCCTAGTAATAAAACTTACTAAAGACATACAAACCTTCCACAAAAAGTCTGCTATGCTATTGGGAGACGTTTAGGTAGATCTAAATAAATGAAAGCATCTACCGTAGTCCCAGAATGATAAAAATCCTAACTGGCTTTTTTTGGGAGGGAGGGGGACAAGTTGATTCAAAATGTATACGGGAATTTTAAAAGGCCAACGATAGCCAAGACACTCTTGAAAAGTAAGGCAAAAGAATGTACATTAACAGATATCAAGACAGTGAGATGCTGATAAACAAATACTAGACCAATGGAACAGATTGAAGAGCCCCAATACAGATCCATACATACATCAACACATGGTATTGGACAGCGATGGGCATGCAGAGTCATTGAGAAATGACCAGTAAAAGGCACTGGATCAATTGGGTATCTATAATCATTCTTCTCACAACACACAAAAGTCAATTCCAAGGTGGATTAGATACCTAAACATGAAATGTGAAAGCCTAGAGCTCTTAGAAGGTTGTACAGGGAAATACCTTCATGATCCGGAAGATTTTTTAAGTAAGTAACAAAAAGCACCAACGATAAGAGGAAAGTAACAATAAAAAAAATCAAAACATTCACTACATTAAAAACTAAGCACATCTGTGGGTCAGCAATTTGCATTCCCCAATATCTGGGGAACAAAGGCATTCCAAGAAAGTCTGGGCATGGTAGCTCACAACTGTAATCCTGGCACTTTGGGAGGCAAAAGTGGAAGGCTATCTGGAGGCCAGGAATTCAAAACCATCCTGGGCAACATAGGTCCTATCCTTTACAAAAACACATACATAAGAATAATTTTTCATAGAACTCTATTCACTAAAGATATTATAAAGAGAATGAATATACAAATGACTGGGAGGGAGGCAAGACACTTGGAACTAACCAACAAATAGAAATTTGTCAAAACCACAGTAAGATACCACTACATGCCTACAAAATGACAAAACTTTAAGAATCCTGCTGCAGGGTGGCAGAGCTTTGAAATTCTCATATGCTGCCAGTGGGAAGATAAACTGGTATACCACTTTGGAAAGATGTGACATTATACAGTAAAGTTGAAGACAGGTATATCACATGACCCAGAAATGTTACTTAGTTTCTACCCTGAAGAAATGGCTATACACATGTACCACAACATGTCCATAGCAACATTGTATGTAATAGTAAAAAACTGGGAAAACTCCAAATGGTCTATTCATAGTACAACAGATAAATTTTAGTATTTTCATTCAGTGGATATTATATAGATGCTGAGCAGACAAAAAATAGAAAAGGCTGCTGCTGCATAGCGACCTATGCAGAAATGGCTGTCTTCCCTATAGTAAGAGAGTGACAGACCAGCAAGGCTAAGAAGAAAATTAAATATAGCTCCCAGAACCGACCATAGCGACAGCAGGGAGTGTTTTGAGTTCCAACATGTAGCAGACACTGTGCTAGACTGTCTTAAGATAACTCTACCTCCCACAACCATTCTGCAAAGTAGGAATTATTTTGTACATAAGGAAACTGAAGAACAGAAAAGTTAAATGACTTACCTGGAGGCACAGAGATAGTGGGTGACAGAAGTGAAGATTTTCGACCAGGTATCAAATCTGACCCTCTTTCCATTGAAGTATAAGCTATTGATTGCTTGCAACAACCATTCACCACCTCTCCCTTCTTCCGGAACGCTGGTTTTGTTAAGATGTACCACCTCTTCTGTGCTGTCTGCCCTAGGGATGGAAGAGCAAAATACAGAACAAGCCTGGGTCCCTGAGGACTCTCTGTGGCAATGCTGCCGGGCCATGCCCTTTAGATGTTTTTACTTCCTTTTATTTATTTGTCCTTTATTTTGGTTTTAGGCTAGGTGGTTGTTGAACTGCTAGGGTTTTTGAATCAAAAAGAAAACGTAGTTAGAAGGCAAACTTCCCATTTCCTTCCAAACCATTGCAAGTATTACTGAAACACAAACCAGATCACCGCAGCAGATGCTGCAAGGTCTACAACAGAACTGGTTTACGCAGCCTGCAGAAGAGAACCCACGCAGGAAGGCCTGTGAGTGTGAAGGGCTCTGGGAAGCCTGAGATGGCTAAGAGACCACTGCGGGGGTGGAGGCGTATGCTTTATCCTGCCTCCTGATTCATTTGCCCTGTGAAGCTCATAGGTCCCTGCCAGACAAAAGCCCACACAGCCCTGTGCCTCCTGCCTTCCTAGGCTCAGCGCTTCTTGCTGGTCCAAAGCAGTTCATTCCAAAGTGAAAATTCAGAGCCACCACATTGTCATATCCCCTCAAGCTACAATCCCGGTTCCCAGTCTGTCTAGGAAGTTCTATTGCTATCAAGAAGCTCTCATGATCTTCTTACTGCTTTGCTGTGGACGTTCCTCTCATCTGGCTCCTGTGCCTCAACACCCCTGCCTCTCCCCTGCACTGGCCAGAGGCAGTCCATCCTGTGAGCACTTCTAGTCCCCTCTTAACCTCACATTAAGGAGGAGGATGTCTGATTGCCAAGAGCTATGGCTACAGACACAAAGCCGTCTCTTTTTGGGTGCTGGGATCCTTTATTCCATCTCTTTTGTCTCTCTGGAGTATTCTGTAACCTTCAAAGTTGTGCTCTGACTCTGGCCTTTGGGTATGGCCTGTGGTGGGCTGTGCCCCTGGCATCAACAAAGGCTTTGACACAGTGTGGCCTTCAAAGAACTGCTTGGCTGAAACCCCAGAGGCCTGGAGCTGCAGGGAAAGTGGGTTAGCCCAGCTTTCACAAGGACCGTTTGGTCTCACTTCAGTTTCTGCTCCATTGTGGGAACTAATGTGCCCCTTAAGACCTTTCCGATCACGAGGGTGGTGCTGATGGGTATTTATGTTAAAGCCAAAACCTTCGGCTAATTTGAAAGCTGACAGGACTCTGCTAATTCTTTGTGTTAATATGGAATCTACTCTCTGGCCTTCCAGGTCAGGATCTTGGGTGGGACGCCTGGGGCCTCTATATGCCTCTGAATTTTCTGGAACCAAATTGCTTTTCTTCTCTCATTTCAAGGTCCAAGGAGAGAGAACCAATAGCAAAGGCCATGTCTGGAAGCAATCTGGGTGGGGGAGGGGGTATTTTGAGGCCTGCCCAGCCCACCCTGCCCTTTCTTCTTTGTTCAGCCTAGGCAATGGAGCCACAGTTGCCCACTCGGGGCTGTTTTAATTGTCCCCAGAAACCTAACTTCTAGAGAAACAATTGGCTTGCAAAGAATTCCAGACTCTCTGAACAGATAGATGATCAGAATCTGAAATGACTGCTTTTCATTAAGGAGATATTTCAAGAGGGACTGTGGTACCAAACAGTGAATGCCTGCCCCTAAGCCCCTGATGAGAAGGAATTAAGGGGCCCATGACTATGTATGTGACCAGAAGCCACATCAGCCTCCACCAGGCCTGGCAACTGTCCCTAGTGTTCTGTTCTTCACCTCCTGTGGCTCCTGACTCTTCAGTTCTCAGTTAGAATTGAGGTCAGCTCTCTCGTTTCTTTGTCTGGCCCCTTCGCCACCCACAATGCAAACCCACACTGAGTGACCAACCAGCCAGAGGCCCAGAGCAGCCCCCATAGCAACCAGAGGGTGCCAAGCTTGCTGCCACAGCCCGCAACATGCCAACACCCCATTTGGACTTTTACATGAGAAATAAACTTCTACTTTGTTCAACTGCTATTGTTTTGTCTCTGTGACTAAATCAATAGTTCTGGCGAACTTAGAAAACAGCAGAAAAACTAGGTGCAAAGTGCTGAAAGTTTAGCAGCCTCTGGTGGGAGCACGAAAGCCCCAGGCAGGTTTCTGTCCACAACACTTTAATGCGGAGCACTCTCCTAGTCTTCTAGATCGGTCTGTTACATGGCCTTTCCACAGTTCAGCTTCCTGTGCTCCCCAAAACTTCACCTTGGAAACACATTTAACTGGTTCTGCCCTCCAGCCTTGTGTGACTTTGTGGGTCCGCAGCCAATATCAAATAACTGCAGACACCGGATACTTGTCTGGGGAAGCTCCGGAGGCAAGCAGGACTTCAGACTTTCAGGCTCCAGGCTTGCATATGAAAACCTTACAAACATCTTTGTGGCAAGGGACAGATGGCATGATCAGGTAGGCCGGGTAGGATGAGCTGCAGGAAGGTAGATGACCAGGATGGGGAGTGCTGATGAGGTAGGGCTGGGGAGAATGAAGACTAATGCCCAAGATCAAAGTTAGAGAAATAAAGTTTCATTGCCAAGTCCAAAGGTCAGGGTCACCGTGGAAAACTAGACGCAAAGCCAAGGTCAGAAGCCAACGGCACTGGAAAAATGGAAACAGGCCAGGGAACAAGACTAGGCTGGGCATAGTGGTTGCTGAGAATGAGCTGGTACCAAGCCTAGCGTCATTGTCTCTCAACCTAGCCTCATGCACAGAAAGGTCGTACCAACGAGGACAGGGCTGGGGTTAAGTGATGTCACCAAGGGGGAACAAAAGAAACCAGCTTTTCTTAACCCATATCCTTAACTCTCGAGTTGTGCACAAGATTGTGTACATTTTCCTGAGTTTGTTAAAGGGAACAGCGCCCCCAAATGGGTTATTTTAAGGTTTGAATGTGGAATCTGGTTATCCAGAAGAAAACGATCGCTGTCGACCTCTGCCGATCTCTGCAGGCTTTCCTCAGTCTCCACGAAGTCCTTTAGCGGCTGAGGGTCTCGGCCAGAGGTCAAGGCCTGTAAGCCTATCCCTCTCAGAAGCGCCAAACACCGAGCCGGGAGGAAGACGAGTCTAGTAAACGAGGGAGAATGGGCACGGGGCGGAGGGTCGGATTAAAAAAAAGGGCTGTGATCCGTGCCAATGGGGACATCGACTGGTTTGAATATTAACGCGAGGTTTTTCCGCTTCTTCATAATCAGTCTGTTTTGTTTTACCGGGAAAGCAAATGTATTCCTATCCCTCTATTTGAGGATACGGTTGGAGATCCGGGAAGGGGGGGGTGCAGCGCCCGGACAGTTGTCCCATCTCCTCCGGGACCGCGACCCCGCAATGCCAAGACTCGGACTGAGGCGGAGGATCCCCACCCGCTGCGTTGTGGCGCTGCCTGTCGCCCCGCCCCTTGAGGGGGCCCGTGGCGCGCCCATGTGACGTAAGGCTTGTGTCGACATCGGCGCGCGCCGAGCCCGGAAGAGGCGCGGGCTAAGAAAGGAGTCGGTTCGCGCAGGTGCGGCGCCTCGGTCCCCATGGCGCTGTGGCGCGGCTCTGCGTACGCGGGCTTCCTGGCGCTGGCCGTGGGCTGCGTCTTCCTGCTGGAGCCAGAGCTGCCAGGCTCGGCGCTGCGCTCTTTCTGGAGCTCGCTGTGTCTGGGACCCGCGTCTGCGCCCCCGGGAGCCGTCTCCCCCGAGGGCCGGTTGGCGGCCGCCTGGGACGCGCTTATCGTGCGGCCAGTACGGCGCTGGCGCCGCGTGGCAGTGGGGTGAGTGCCGGAGGGGCCTGGGTCTCTGAACCTCCGAGGTTTGCTTTGGAGGTCGGGCGGAGCCCGCGCAGAAACTCGGCTCCCCAGAGGTCCCCGGGCGGCGCTGCTGTCCGCGCTGGCCCCTTGGTGAGAAGTGTCGGACGTCTGAGTTGAACCGGTTCGTCACCGCTGCTCTTTCCACTCGGCTGGCCTCTACGCCTTTCTCTCATCCCGGTAGGACCGGCCCTAATAGCTGCTTGCTAATCGCGGTTTGCCTGACACCTTTCTCCGAGCCTTCTTCCTCATTTCAACTTTTAGCCCCTTCTCCTATGGCGACTGCTGTTTTGCAGTCAAAGATTGCACCTTACCCACTCTTCTTCCTCTTACTTCTGAACTTCTTGAAGATGAGTGATCTCTGCCTTTACCCACTTTCTTTCTTAACGCTGTATAGTTTAGAAACCACACCAGAATACTACAACTCCGCTCTGATTTGCCTTTTTGAGTCTTCATTATCTACTCTCTGCAGGCTTCCACGCATTGAACACGCCCTTCTCCGTGAAACACTTTCCTTCCCGACTTCAGTGACATTGCATATTTAAGGCTCTTCCAAATCACAGTGCCTCCTTTCTTTGTACTCTTCCTCGGGGATGTAATTATTCCCTTTATAGTGTTTGTGTTGTAAGCACTAACTTTAGTCCCTAAGTTCGATTTGCCTTTCTTGCTGTAACCTCGGAGTTATGTATAACCACCACACAAAAGCAGGCCCTCTACCATGTAGCCTACTACTGTCTCTGGAGTGTTGGGGCCAGGAGGGGTAAAGTAAAGCAAACTTGTCCAGAAGATTTAATGACATAATTCATGTAATCTATCTAGCATGGTGCCTGCTTTAAAAAGCATTCAATATTAGCTATAATTTTTTTTCTTTTTTTAAATTTTTTATCTTTGGACACCGGGTCGGTCTGTGTCTCCCTCTCTCTCTCTGTCTCTCTCTCTCTCTCTTTTGCCTAGGCTGGAGTGCCATGGCGCAATCACTTCTGCCTCAGCCTCTGGAGTAGCTAGGACAACAGGCAGGCACCACCATGCCCAGCCAATTTTTTTTTAGTAGAGTCAAGGCCTTACTGCCCAGGCTGGTCTCGAACTCCTGAGCTCAGCTCAAGTGAACCTCCCACCTGGGACTCCCAAAGTGCTGGGATTAAATTGTCCTTCCTGCTTTATGCGCATTCATTCAGCAGATACTCACCAACTACACGGTTAGTGTCAGATCTGTGCTAGGTTCTCAAGGTACAGAGATGGGTGAAGCAAGGTCCCTGCCTCACTTGTTGGGAACACATATTATTGCATCAGTCTACTTGGGCTGCTAGAACAGAATACCATAAATTAGGTGGATTAAACAACAGAAATTTATTTTCTCATGGATCTGGAGGCTGATGATTCAAGATCAGGGTGCTGGCAGGATTGGTTTCTGATGTGGCCTCTCTTCCTAGCTTGCAGGCAGCTGGCTTTTCACTGTTAGTCTGCGCATGCACACTCCTGGTGTCTCTTACTCCTATTATGTGGACACTAGGTCCTTATGGAATAGGGCTCACTCATATGACCTTATTTAACTTCATTACTTCCCTAAAGACCCCATGTCCAAATATAGTCACATTGGGAATTAGGGTTTCAACATATGAATGGGGGCCAGGCACAAGCCTTAATTGTCTTTTACAACTTAGGAACTCTTCTACCAGAGTCACAGGTCCACCTGGTTTTAAGGGAGGGGACATAGAACAAACCTTGATGGGAGGAGCATCAGTGTCACATTGTGAAAAGAACATGTAGAATGGGACATCTTACTGCGACCATCTTGGAAAATGTATTCTATAGTGACTTTCGTGGGACAGACCCTAAAGAAAAAATGAAATTTCTCCAAGCAAAAGTGGGAACAGGTCCACTTAGGCAGGAGAATCAAATGTGGAAAAGTACATGGTTTAGGAGCAAGAATCATGGTAGAGGGTTGTAAAGAGTTGATGCTGAGAATGAAGGGTTGGACCAGGTTGTGAAGGGCCCAAGTCAGGGTAGGTGATGGGGAAGCCGTAAAGGTTTATAAGCAGTTAACTGATGGCAAGTTCTTTGTTGAGAATTGGTAGGAATGTGAAGGGTGGATTTTGAGCAGTGGTTCTAACCTGTTTCGCTGCTTTTCATCATCTATTACCTAAAAAGGATTTGTAGCCCAAAGATGGGAATATAGGAGGAATGGGTGGGAACAGGTGCAGTACTTGCATCAGAATCTCATTTGGAGGTTGTAGTTTGACTTCCCTAGAGACACACCCAAAATGCAATTTAATGTGATTCATATGGAGAAATAACTTGAGACCCTGACGCTGGTTTAAGAGGCCATTGTAGGGTTTGTGTAAAGGGAGAAAGGACCCTGAACCAGACTTGGTAATGATGTAGAAGAGGTGAGATTTGAAGATAACCTGAATAATAGGTTGGATGTGGTGGAGTAAAGAAAGGCAGTCAAAAACGACAGGTTTTTAGTACTGGATACCTTGTTTAGTTTTTGTTTTTTGAGACAGCATCTCACTCTGTCACCCAGGGTGGAATGTGCATTGGCATGATCAAGCTGACTACAGCCTTGACCTGTCACGCTCAGTGTCCCGAGTAGCTTGAACTACAGCATGTACCACCGCAGCCAACTAATTTTTATATTTTTGGTAGGGACAGGATTTGCCAAGTTGCTCAGGCTGGTTTCAAACTACTGAGCTCAGGCCCTGGCCTCCCATCTTGGCCTCTGAAAGTGTTGGAATTACAGGTGTGAGCCACCTCATCCAGGCCAGTATTAAATATCTTATAGCAACTAATATGGTTAGGCTTTGTGTCCCCACCTAAATCTCATCTTGAATTGTAATGCCAGTAATCTAATCAAGGGAGAGACCGTGTGGGGGTAATTGAATCATGGGGGCGGTCCCCACGTGCTGTTCTCCTGATAGTGAGTGAATTCTCACGAGATCTGTTGGTTTTTATAAGAGGCTCTTCCCTGCTGTTCGCTTGGCATCTCCTTCCTGACACTTTAAGAAGGTACCTTGCTTCTCCTTCACCTTCCATCATGACTGAGTTTCCTGAGGCCTCCCCAGCCATGCTGAACTGTGAGTCAGTTAAACTTCTTTCCTTTTTAAATTACCCAGTCTTGGGCAATTCTTTATAGCATTATGAAAACGGACTAATACAACTTGATGAGGGAAGCAGATAAAAGATAATTGTCACCGAGTCTTCACACATTGATTTGCCCAAGATTTCTTAGCATCAAGTGCCAGAGGGGCAGTTGAAGCCTGGTCTTACCCATTTCTGGTTCTATGTCCATGCCATGTTGTTGCCTTTAAGAGAGATGTAAGAAGAAGAGTCAAGTTTGTGGAAGAAGACATATTGGATTTCAGAGGAAGAGAAATGTACATACATTGTTGTGGGGTTTCTAATGAAGCTTCTCTGTCAGCCACTGAAAATGAGAAGCTGGTTTTTAGGAATACATTGCGAAACAGGGTTGCAAGTTTTGGAGACACTGGCACTAGGGTTGAAGCCAGAGACAGGATAGGATCATCCAGGAAGAGAAGAGGAGAAGGTAAAAATGGTGAGGGTGGAATTCTGGGAGGCACCAGTATTTAAGGGGCTGGCAGAAAGGGGTCATAAAAGTAAAGGATAGAAGGAATTTTATGGAGCTTCTAGGAAACTTCTCCTGCTTCTAAATCAGACACTGGTGCCTGTTGTTCATTGATTTTAAAACGATGAAACCTGCCGGGCATGGTGGCTTGTGCTTGTAATCCCAGGACTTTGGGAGACTGAGGCGGGCGGATCACCTGAGACTGGGAGTTCGACACCAGCCTGACCAACATGGAGAATCCCTGTCTCTACTAAAAATAGAAAATTAGCCGGGCTCAGTGGCATATTTCTGTAATCCCAGCTACTTGGGAGGCTGAGGCAGGAGAATCACTTGAACCTGGGGAGCAGAGTTTGCAGTGAGCCGAGATTGTGCCATTGCACCCCAGCCTGGGCAATAAGAGCGAAACTCCTCAAAAAAAAAAATAAATGGTGAAACCCTAATGTTAATATATTCATTGTCCCTGGAACTGGCTTCACCCTGACCCTTGAAACATACCTTGGTCTTCTCCCCTGTGTGAATTCTCCATTCTAGCTAAATCATTCTTATTATGTCCAAACACAAGGTAGTCCCTTTGTGTACAATTTTGTGCATACTTCCTATGTGGGCTTCAGTATCAGATAAATCATGGCATAACACCTATTATGCCATGAATTCATAGGGAAGAGGTTCCAGCAGCTCAGGCTCCTTCCCATTGGTTCTCACAAAGTGTGCTGCTCTGGGTGGAGCAGGCTGGCGCTTCAGCTGAACCCAGGTACCTTTCTCTTTGGCTTTCTTCTTTTTCTGATCATTTTCCTTCACACGTTTCCGGAAGCTGTCTTGGCTCTTAGAGTGCTTAGTGTGCTCAGTTTGAATTTCAGCTCCGCCTGTCTGTGGCCTTTGGAATGTTAGTTAATCCACAGCCTCACTTTTGTCAGCTGAAAGCAGTGATGACTAATGAGGGATCTTACAGAGTTTTGCAAATAGGTGTAATGTATCTGAAAATGCCTGACTAGCATGAGGTGCTTCTTAAAGATCAGCCACCTTTCTCTGCTTGGATGCAGGAGCTAAGGTTCAGCCCAGGGACAGATGCCCAGCCCTTCCGCCACCCCGCTTTACAGTTGTTTTAACGATTATGATTAGCTCTTAAACAGCTGATGCGCATAACGTAAAGCTGCAGAAAACCTTAGAAAACATCTACAGGTGATGAAAAAGAAGGGAGGAGATAGGAAACATCGTCCTTGCCTTAGAGATAGTTTCAGTCTAGAAGGGAGAACTATGCCCTCTTTGCCAGTCGTCCCCCCCCCCC
>NW_016107518.1:2168184-2182775 GCF_001604975.1 Cebus imitator
TATAGTTCAGAAGTCTTTTATTTTTTTTAACACCTCTTATGCCATGAATTCATAGGGAAGAGATTCCAGCAGCTCAGTCTCCTTCCCATTGGTTCTCACAAAGTGTGCTGCTCTGGGTGGAGCAGGCTGGCGCTTCAGCTGAACCCAGGTACCTTTCTCTTTTGCTTTCTTCTTTTTCTGATCATTTTCCTTCACACGTTTCAGGAAACTATCTTGGCTCTTAGAGTGCTTAATGTGCTCAATACACACGTTAATTCTCTTGGCAAGAATCTTACCCTTGTTTGTTTACAACAATGCCAACAGCATGCTGGGTAACATTGTAGACTCTTCCAGTTTTGCCATGGTAACCTTTGTGGGGTATTCCTTTTTAAACAGTACCCATTCCCTTGATTCTTCAATATCACATTTCTTATAGATTCGTATATACATGGCCAAAGGACAGCTCCATGTTTTCTAAAAGGTCTAGAGAACATACATCGGGTGCCTCTCCTCTTTTCCTTTGTGTTTGTCATTTTGGCAAATTACTGAAAGATGGTGGTTCTGGCTGAAAAGTCTTCTGATTCTTTGTGTCCCTTTATTTCCCCTTGGTAATACAGCACCTTAGGTAATATGCTTTTTACATTTTGGGATGCTATTAAGTTGAGGTAAGTGCAGAGAAAGGTTCTTGCTCTGGTTAAATATTATCACATAAAAAGTACATGTAAAATACTTGTTTGGCATCTGACACGTAGTAGATGTTGAGTGTTTTTTGAGAAAAGGTCTTGCTCTCCCACCCAGGCTGAAGAGCAGTGGTGCCATCTTGGCTCACTGCAACCTCTGCCTCCTCCCAGGCTCAAGCAATCCTCCTGCCTCAGCTTCCTGAGTAGCTGGGGCTACAGGTGTGCACCACCACACCTGGCTAATTTTTATATTTTTTGTAGAGATGGGCTCTTCCTATATTGCTCAGGCTAGTCTGAAACTCCTAGGCTCAAGGGATTCAACCTCTTTGGCCTCTCAAAGTACTGGGGTTACAAGCGTGAGCCAACATGCTCTGCCTGTTTGTTTTTAAAATTATAAGAAGTCATCAAGTAAACCATGAACCAGTCTGAAAAACTGGTTATTTTCCCTTAGTACTCCTGATGTGATTAGGTGAAGGATGGAAAATGTTTCGTGATAGTGATATTTTTTAACTCAAAATTAGTTCGGAGTTATGGAACTAATTGGGTGTTGCCTTGTATTACAAAATATGCTGAACTTTGTTCCTTTTTGTTCTTTCATAACTTTTGGAAGCAGCTTTCCCCATTCTCATCTTTAAGGAGTCTGTAAAATCTCAGCAGGACTAGATGTGGAGGGTGAGGTGTTTATAGTTTTTGAAGTATTTTCAAAGACAGGTTTCCCTCTGTTTTTTTGAACTTTTACTCTTGAGACTCGGGACCCAAATCCATTTGGATACAGTTTTTTTTAGACTGGGCTGTCTGGAGGAATGGTATCCCTCCTTATCCAAGTCCTCACTGTCTGAAACTTAGGAACCTACTGGGATTGAGAGCTAGAGATACTTCTATTCCTGATTCTGCCTACCAATCTAATGTTGCATTCATTAGAAATAAAGGGCACCCTATCTGAGGTGGAATTGAGACAGTTTGCAAGGTGTGTTTGGTTTCTTAAACTGTAAGCCTATGAAATGAAAGATATTTTAAACATATCTTTAAGCACCTGCCACGTGCATGTCCAGCATGGCTTCTCCTGTGTATGTCAGAGAAGTTCTGGCTTATATTTTCAGTGTTTCTTCAGTGTAAGTCATCCCTCTTTTAAAGAAAAGGGCCAAATAATTAGAGTAGCTAGATGTTTTATGCACTGAAAGGCCTAGTAACTCTTAGGTTATGCTTCTCCAGTTGACCAGAGTCATTATGTATGTCCTGAACAAGAAACTGAGTATTTAAATGCTGTTTGGTAGGCAAAACTCCTTTGAAAACATGAATCCCTAGGGGAAAAATTAATAAAAAGGACCCTTATAATGAGGACGCAGTCCATTTGTTCTTCTTCTTCATCCCAGTCTCATTCCTCTTCATTTTTGAAGGAAACTAGACAGGAAATGTAACTATGTATTTTACACCAAAATCTCATCCACTGGGACATTTTTATTAATGAGTTTACCTTCTGGTTTCAGAGTTGCTCAGAATTAAATCTGAAGCCCAGTCACCCATGTCGCTAGGGACCATCTCAGTTGGCCGGCTGGGAGCTGCCTGTATGGTAATCCAGCCTCACTGGTCAGAAGGACATCCCAATAGGCAGAGGCAGGAATAAAGATGACTGTGACAGGGGAAGGGGCAGGAAGACTTCATCTAGCTACCCTAATTATTTGAACCTTCTCTTTAAAAAAGGGATGACTTTTAGCAAAGAGCCCCTGAAAATATAAACCAGACCTTCTCCGTGCACACATAGGAGAGGCCATGCCAGACAACCTTAGGATAAGTTGAGCACCCAAAATCCAAAATGCTCTGAAATTCAGAACTCTGGGGGCACTTACATGATGTCACTACCATATATTAAGTACTTCTATGTGAAAATTACACTCACGTGGGAGTATTTAATACAGACTTTATTTCATGCACAAAATGATTTAAAACATAAAGTTACCTTCAGGCTCTATGTATAAGGTACACATGAAATGTAAATGAAGTTTGTGTTTGGACTTGGGTTCCGTTCCCAAGATATCTCATTTTGTATATGTAAATATTCCAAAATCCAAAATCAGAAATACTTCTGATCTCAAGCACTTCAGATAAGGGATTCAACCGGTACTTTATAATTTCCAGACAACCAGGAGTGGCAGCTCTTTAATGTTCCTGGGTCGGTCTGACCAAGGGGTGAGTTGTTACAATGCTGCAAGTGTGCCTAAGTCTGTAAATCACCACTAAACTTGAAGAGACAGGGTTTCAGCTGAGAACTCCAGCGTTCAGGAATTCATTCTGTGTTACCACCATCCTCATTTGTCTTTGGAGGGAAAATGTCTGATACCTAGCCCTTGACTGAAATATGTATTTTGATTGCTCTGTATCAATCACTGTTCCTAAGGATATGTTCACTTATTTAATTTTTAACCATAGCTTTATGAGTTAAATGCTCATATTATTGCCATTTTGCGTATGAGGAAACGAGGCACAGCAAAATTAGTGATTTGCCCAAGTCACACAGCCAGCATGAATCCAGTTTGGCTCTGCCAGCGTTTTCTCAGAGATGTTATATTTTTGATACAGTAGCTTTGTTCTGAAATGGTAAGCACCTTTCTTCTCACTTTGTAACTAGTGTGAAAGTTTGCCAAACTACTGAAGTGTCCTGTGTTCTGATCCTAATACATACATCCAGTTAAAGTAATTTTCCTCCTGCCATGTGCTATTTCCAATTCAGGTTTCAGACCTACTTCCCCCATTTTTCTGTTGAATACGGTCCTGAGAAACATTTTTTTGTTAAATGCAAAATAGCTACTCAGTGTTTCTGCTGTTTTCTTTCACACAGTTTTTTTCCTCTTTCCAGAGTCAATGCATGTGTTGATGTGGTGCTCTCAGGGGTGAAGCTCTTGCAGGCACTTGGCCTTAGTCCTGGGAATGGGAAAGATCACAGCGTTCTACATTCAAGGAATGATCTGAAAGAAGCCTTCATTCATTTCATGGGGAAGGGAGCAGCTGCTGAGCGCTTCTTCAGTGATAAGGAAACTTTTCATGACATCGCCCAGGTTGCGTCAGAATTCCCAGGAGCCCAGGTCTGTTTGGTTAAGCAATAGTAAATTAAGGATGGGAAAAGATGCCTTTTTCCTATAGTTCCTAGAAGCAAGCAAGCAACTTTTCATTCCAGTTTGAAGAGGAGAGGAGCAAAATCACTCCTGATTGAAACTGCTGGTCTAGTTGGTGGTTGCCAGATTCCAGCATGCATCAGAATCATTTGGAGAGGCTGTCGAGACACAGATTTCTGGGCCTACTCCCAGAGTTCTGATTGAGTAGATGTGGGATGGGACCCAAGAATTTACCTTTCCAGTGAGTTTTCTGGTTGATCTTCTAGGTCTGAGAACCTCATTTTGAGAACTACTGGCCTGCAGGGTAGAACCTGTTAGTTAGAGAGAACCTTAGTCGTTTCCAAGCTCACCTGGTGATTATATACAAAGCCCTGCATGGTCCAGGCACTCCCTGGAGGCTCACATGGAATAAGAGGCAGTGCTGGGGCTGGAGACCCAACCATGGCTCTTCCTACCTCACCCCGGTATGCCTGCTCCTGCATGTACCCCCATTCCCCTTGAGGCTGAGCTTTCGTTGTTTATCTCCCATGTCTTGCACCCCACCCCATTCTTCCTCCTCATTTAAACCTGCCTTTGGCTGGGCACCCCATCTGGGTTGGTAGTTCTAGCCAGGGAAGCTCTTAATGCCATTTTTAATTGGCACCTTTCACCGGCAAACCTTTGTGACTGCTTTTATTTTGATGACTGAAGATTTGAGGCTGGGCACAGTGACTTAGGCCTATAATCCCAGCACTTTGGGAGGCTGAGACAAGTGGATTTCTTGAGCCCAGGAATTACCAGCCTGGGCAACGTGGTGAAACCCTGTCTCTACAAAAAATAGAAACAATGAGCTGGGCATGGTGACATGTGCCTGGGGGAGGCTCACCTGAGGCTGGGAGATCAAGACTGCAGTGAACCATGATCATGCCACTGCATTCCAGTCTGGGCCACAGTGTGACCCTGTCTCAAAAAATTTTTAAAATAAACAGTTTTTTGTCCTTGAAGGTGCCTATTTGAACATTAGAAATGGGCATAGGCATTAGCTGAGTTTCTAAAGGAGATAGCAAGTTAAGATTTTAGTTACCATTTTGACAGCTGAGCTCAATAGTGAGATTCTTGTCTCTTATGAGAGAATCTCCATAGTTCTAATATGAAGATGAGCCCACTGCTCAAAAGTCTTTATAATTATAGAATTTAAACCACTAGTTTAAATTCTCTTCTCTCTTGATTCTGCCTTTGTTTCTTGATGAAAAAAACTTTTACAGCAACTTTAGCTTTGTGATGGTCCAAGTTATTTCTTAACATTGTAAAAGCCCCCTTCACTAAGGGAGTGCCTTTTTGTACTTCTTTATAGTTTAAGGCAGGTTGACTGATAAACAACAGTTAATAACCATTATATGAAAATTCTGAAATCCGCTTTGTAGATATCTTACTATTTTCCCAGGATTTTTTTTAGTAAATTCTAGCTATCATGGTTAAATAAAACATTAATTAAGGCTGACATGTTAAAAGGACAAATTTCAACCTGCATATCACAAAAGGTTTTAAATTTGTCTCCTAAAAACTGTTGCTGTCCCACCTGAATTCAGAGGTTGGTCAGCACAAAATTGGGATGAGAGTGATGTCTGCCATCTAGAATTATTTACTATAAGCTTTTCCAAACTGCAACCCAGGACAGCTTCGAATGTGGCCCAACACAAATTCGTAAACTTTCTTAAAACATTGTGAGATTTATACCCCTCCCTCCTTTTTTTTTTAATAACTCATCAGCTATCGTTATTGTTAGTGTGTTTTATGTGTGATCCAAGATAGTTCTTCCAGTGTGGCCCAGGGCAGCCAAAAGATTGGACACCCCTGGTTTAGTCTATGCCTCTGCATGGGCTGAGGACTAGGAAGGTGGGATAGTAGCATTGAACCCACGCAACACTATTGATGAGGCTTTTCAGCTTGCGTAATAGAACAGTAACCTTATCTCCTATGTGTCAGATTTCTGGCACGTGAATCCACCCTTAGTCAGCAGCGTGGAACACCAGCCCTGAATCTGTTCTCCAGGTCCTCACCTGAGAGATGTGGTGTTTAAGGGAAAATACTGTCCTATATTAGGGCCCATTATCTTTAGAATTTACTCCCAGGAAAACCTTTATATTTCCTAACACATCAGTGTGTTTCTTCATTTCTCAAAATTTAGCAACAAACATCTACTGAACACTTAGAAAACAGTCCCTGCCCCGAAAGAGCTAATCTTGTGCCCAGACGATAGTGGCCCAAGGGGACAAGAGCCATGTTAGAGGTTTGTTCAAGTTATAAGGGGTAGGAAGAGATCTGTAATCTTACCTGGTGAGGGCAGCGTGAAGACAGATGTCAGTGGGGAAAGGGTAACAGAGAAGGCATTGCATAAGAGGTGACACTGCAGCTGATTGTTGGAAAGTGATCAGGGGTTTGCCTAGTACGTATATGAGAAGGGGAGGGTGTCCTAATGGAAGGAAACAGCATGTGCCAAAGGCAGAGAGACAGAGGAAGGCTGACTTGGAGAGCTGTAAGCAGCAGGATATGGAAGGGAAGGGCAGGAGATGAAGGTGGTAAGGAACGCATGGGTTAGATATAAAGCCCGTATGTGCCTCACTCAAGAGTTAGATTTGGCTGGGCTCGGTGGCTCACGCCTATAGTCCCAGCACTTTGGGAGGCCGAGGCGGCTGGATCATGAGGTCAAGAGATCGAGACCATCCTGGTCAACAAGGTGAAACCCCGTCTGTACTAAAAATACAAAAATTAGCTGGGCATGGTGGTGCGTGCCTGTAGTCCCAGCTACTCTGGAGGCTGAGGCAGGAGAATTGCTTGAACCCAGGAGGCGGAGGTTGCGGTGAGATCGCGCCATTGCACTCCAGCCTGGGTAACAAGAGCGAAACTCCGTCTCAAAAAAAAAAAAAAAGAGTTAGATTTTAGTTCATTATAGTATCTAGTGAATGATTCTCCACAGGATAGTGACATTTTTCTTCGTTTTAGAAGACTATAATGTAGAAGATAAGCCAAGCCCTGTCCACACTTTTCATGTTTTCTATGTCTGTTCTGGCTACTTGTAAGCTCAGAGCTAAATTTGATCTATAGTTAAAGCAATCAGACTAATTTTCATGGTTGTCGTATTTATTTCTTCACCTTATAACTCACTTTCTGTGTTTCATTAACTTAATCTGTATCCTTTGATGTAAAATCATCTCAAAATGTTTTTGGAAAAATGGACTGTAAATTTTTAAAATAAATAATGATTAAACTTGGGTGATTTGGTTGTATTAAAATACTGTCTAAAAGCCTTGAACTCTCTTACAGCACTATGTAGGAGGAAATGCAGCTTTAATTGGACAGAAATTTGCAGCCAACTCAGATTTAAAGGTAGGTCAAAATTTCAGATTAAAAACCTGTGCCTTTCACTAGTGTTTGAATAATTTTAGCAGCAAGAATGGGTTTCTGTTCCTTGATTCAACTTGCTATGTACCTGCTATGTACCAGACCCTGGGTCTTTTGTTAGGAAGCAGTAACAGTAGGAGGTCAGTAGTAACTGATATTTCCTGAGTGTTTACTGTGTGCCTGACATTGTCTTTAGTGCTTTACATAGATCATCTAATCCTTGCAATAACCCTGTCAGGCTAGTTGGTCCTGCTATTGTTCTTCCTTTCTACATGAGGAAACTTGATTAAGAGAGAGGTTCACAACTGATAAGTAATGGAACGAGGAATTTAACCCAGGCAGTCTGACCCAATAACCCATGTTCTTAGGTACCATATCATGTAATAGGAGCATGTGGGCCTTGAGACTGAGGATTATACAAGCAACGAGAGAAAACATAGTTAGCCATGTTGGTGAGCTTGGATCCAACTGCCAAAAAATAAAAGCCACTAGATGACAGTCAGTAGGGGAGTGTCTTCAAGACTTAAATTGTTTGGTGTAAGTAGAATTAAAAATTGTTGCCATGTTCACCATAACACCTGAATAAAAAGTTTTTCTTGCTATGAGTACAACAGGCCTGAGGGGGGAGGCCAGCAAGAAAGTTATCACTGTTGTGCTGTAAAATGATCAAGGTTTGGGTTAGAGCAGCCAGAAAGGAGACACGTATATATCTAGAACCTACTACGGTGGCTTGACTAGACCATACGTGGGGAACAAAGAAGAGATTTAACGAAGATGATTCCTGAGTAAATAACCTTGGTCAGTGCAGAATGGTTGTGACTGCTAACAGTAGGGAATGGACAATGAACAGTCTTCTTGTTTTGGGGGACCAGCATAAAAATAGAAATGTGGGTCAAAGTGGTGGAACCAAAACCCAGAGATGAACTCAGTAATATGGATAGGTCATCAGCAATTTCAGGGAAAAATTCATATGGAGCCATGCTATTTAGCTAGTGGTAGATGTACTTTCAGTTTTGAGAGGATATTAAAATGTGAACATTCATATTTTAATAGGAATTAAGTTCTCATAGAATATTAGAGTAGAAAATAGACTTTTAAGAAAGAATAAGAAAATATAGACTTTTGCAGTCATCATGTTTATAAATAGTAATTAATTCCCAAATAGAGAAGATTATAAATTCCGGGGCTGACCTTGGGAAGTATTACCAGCTAATAGGTAGAATAAAAGGAGATTGATCATAGGCCCTTTAGAGAGAGGCCAGGCCATTCCCATCGGAATCCCAGGAGTTTTCATGGGTTTCTAAGAGGCCACCCTCCTGATCCTGAGAAATAATTCTGGCCTCTGGGAAGACAATATCCTGGAAGTCATAGCTGAGTACAAGATTGACCTTTCAGTATTGACCTCCCCTAGGACCAGCATTTGCTCTTGGTCTCTGGAGAAGCTGGCCCTGGTACCAGTCTGATTGGAAGGCATTTTAATAAAACAAGTCCAGCTTTGGTAGGAGATTGAGGAAAGAAAAGTATTCTATTACTCAATCATCACAACAATCTTATGATTTCAGAGATAAAGAGATCTAGAGAGGCTAAGTAAGGTGCTCAAGGTCACCTGGCTAATAAATGATGGAGCCAGGATTCAAGTGTCAGGCTCTGCCTTTGCTTCACCACTCAGTATGCACTCTAAAAGAGACTCAGTTTACCTTGCTGAAATGCTTCTCGTGTAGCCTGAGAGATCATCTGAGAACTACAGAGTTTAAGAACTAGGTATTTTCCAGAGGTAGTAATCTTAGCTAGCACTTCCTTCTGCAGTTTTTTTTTTAAAATCACATATCGGGCACTGTTTTAAGTTAGGTGCTTTATATATGTATGAACTTATTTAAATCTTCACAGGGCCCTATAAGGGAAGTCCTTTTATTATCTCCATTTTGCAGATAGGAAAAATGAGGAATGGAGAAGTTAAAACTGGTGAAAATCACATACCTAGTAATGGGTAGAGCTGGGAATTGAACTCAAGTAGTCAAGCTCCAGAGCCCATTCTCCTAATAGCCATGCTATATTGTATCTCAGAAATAGATGCTGATGAATATAGTAAAGGAAGTTTTAATGGAATGATAGAATAAAAGCCAAATTTCAGGAGAGGAACCGTGCCTTTAAAAAATATACTTGTGGAATTTAGCCAAGAATTAGGAATAGCTATTTTATTTTGTCAAATGCTGCTTTTGTTAAATTATTGTGTGTTTAGTTTGATGTATGGTAATTATATTAAATTTCACATATTAAACCAACCTTGCCTTTCCTGGATAAGGCTTACTTTGTTCTGATATATTCACTATTGTTTTCATATATTCATTATTGTTTTCATATATTCAATATATTAAAATTTTGTTTAAAATCTTTACATCAATGTCCATGAAGAATATTGGTCTGTATTTTTCTTTTCTTGCAATGTCTGTGGTTTTGCTGTCAGGGCAATGCTGGCCTTATAGAATGAGTTGGAAAGTGTTTCCTCTTCTTTCATTCATTCATTCATTTATTTAGAGACAGGTTCTGGCTTTGCCACCCAGGCTGGAATACAGTGGCATGATCTCGGCTCACTGCAACCTCTGCCTCCTGGGCTCAAGCCATCCTCCCACCTCAGCCAAGGTCCTGAGTATCTAGGACTATAGACACATGTCACCACAGCCAGCTAATTATTTTGTATTTTTGGCAGAGTTGGGGTTTCACCATGTTGGCCAAGCTGGTCTCAATTCTTGAGCTCAAGCAATCTGTCTGCCTCAGCCTCCCCAGAGTGTTGGGATTACAGGTGTAAGCCACCACAGTGGGCTTCTCCTCAATTTTTTTTTTTTTTTGGAGACAGAGTCTTGCTCTGCCCAGGCTGGAGTGCAGTGGCGTGATCTCAGTTCACTGCAGTGTCCATCTCTCAGGTTTAAGTGATACTCGTGCCTCAGCCTTCCAAGTAGCTGGGACTACAGGCATCCGCCACCATGCCCAGCTAATGTTTGTATTTTTTTAGTAGAGAAGGGGTTTCACTGTGCTGGCCAGGCTGATCTTGAACTCCTGACCTCAAGTGATCCCCCTGCCTCAGCCTCCCAAAGTGCTGGTATTCATCCACCATGCCTGGCCCCCTCTCCAATTTTTAAAACAGTTTGTGTCGAATTGGTATTGTGCCTTCCTTAAATGTTTATAGAATTTAAGCCTTCCCAGGCCCAGGGTTTTCTATGTAGGAAGGTTTAAAATAACTTTGATTTCTTTAACAGATGTAGGGAAATCCAGATTTTCCTTTTTTCTTTTTTTCTGAAAATTCAAAAAACCAGATTCCTTTTTTAAAAATGAGGCTTAGTAGTTTGTGTCTTTGAAGGAATTTGTCCGTTTCTGCTAAGTTGTTGGATTTATTTGCATAAAGTTAATGATGGTATTCTATGATTCCTTTAAGATTTCTACAATCTGTAATGATGTTTTCCTTGTCATTCCTGATATTGGTCATTTGTATTTTCTTTTTTTTTTTCCTGATCAGTTTGGCTAGAGGTTTATAAGTTTTATTGCTCTTTTTAATAAGTAATGAGCTTTTGGTTAATTGATTTTTCTCTATGTTTCTATTGCATTGAATTTTGCTTGCTTCAGATTTAACTTGCTCTTCTTTTTCTAATTTCTTAAGGTAAGAAATTACAGTCATTGATTTGAGACCTTTCCTGTTTTCTCATATAGGGATTTAGTGCTATAAATTTCGCCTTAAGAACTGCTTTAGCTACATCCCAAAGATTTTGATACGTTATTTTTATTTTCATTCAGTTAAGAATATTTACTCATTTCCCTTTGTTTTATTGAGATGTGCCATTTAATAACTATTCATGGACTACTTAGAGGTATGTTATTTAGTTTCTAAATATTTGGGGATTTTCCAGATGTCTTTCTGTTACTGATTTCAAATTTTTTTTTTTTTTTTTTTACTTTTCTCTTTTTTCTTTATTTCATGGCCAATGTGATACTATGTTACTGATTTCTATTTCAATTCCACTGTGGTCAGAAAATATGCTTTCTATGACATGAATTCTACTAAGTTTTTGAGACATTTTTATGCCCCAGAATATGGTCTATCTTGGTGAGGTTCCGTGTTTACTTGAAAGCTTCAGGAATATACATGAGCCTTTCTGTTGTTGGGTGAAGTGTTCTATAAATGTCAATTAGGTAAAGTTGGCTGATAGTGTTGTTCAAGTCTTCTGTATTCTTACTGATTTTTGTGTGTCTGTTTAATCTATCAATTATTAAGAGAGATGTTGACATCTCCAATTTTAATTGTGGACAATTGTCTATTTCCCTTGTAGTTCTGTAAGTTTTTGCTTTATGTATTTTGAAACTATGTTATTAGGCACACAAAAGTTTAGGATTGTTATATCCCTTTCATGAATTAATTTCTTTATCATTACTAGGAATAAATAAAATCATTTCATAATATTCTTTTCCCTGAAATCTATTTCGATTGACATAGCCTTTCCAGCTTTTATTTGATTAGTATAGGCATGGTATATCTTTTTCCATCCTTCTGCTTTTAATCTATTTGCATCTTTTTACTTAAAGTGTATTTTTTTATTTTTTAAAATTCATTTTATTTTAGATGCATACTATAGCGGGCATTTCTCCCGTGTTATCCCTCCCCACCTTCCCCACCCCCTGCTGTCTCTCCTCTACCCCCACCCCTCAACTGCCCCCAGTGTACGATGCTCCTCTCCCGGAGTTCACATGTTCTCGTTGTTCAACACTCACCTATGAGTGAGAACAGTAGGTGTTTGGCTTTCTGTTCTTGTGTCAGTTTGCTGAGAATAATGGTTTCCAGATTCATCCAAGTCCCTACAAAGGACACAAACTCATTGTTTTTTATGGTTGCATAGTATTCCATGGTGTATATGTACCACATTTTCTTTGTCCAGTCAACCATTGATGGGCATTTGAGTTGGTTCCAGGTCTTTGCTATTGTACACAGGGCCGCAATGAACATACGTGTGCATGTGTCTATAGTAGAAGGATTTATAGTTCTTTGGGTATATAGCCAGTAATGGGATTGCTGGGTCAAATGGAATTTCCATGTCTAGATCCTTGAGAAATCGCCACACTGTCTTCCACAATGGTTGAACTAATTTACACTCCAACCAACTATGTTAAGAGTTTTCCTATTTCTCCACATCTTCTCCAGCATCTGTTGTCTCCAGATTTTTTAATGATCGCCATTCTAACTGGCGTGAGATATCTCAGTGTGGTTTTGATTTACAATTCTCTAAGGACCAGTGATGATGAGCATTTTTTCATGTTTGTTGGCCTCATATATGTCTTCTTTTGAAAAGTGTCTGTTCAGATCCTTCACCTGCTTTTTCATGGGGTTGTTTTTTTCTTGTATATCTGTTTTAGTTCTTTGTAGATTCTGGATATTAGCCCTTTGTCAGATGGGTAGATTGCAAAAATTTTTTCCCATTCTTTTGGTTGCCAGTTCACTCTAATGATGGTTTCTTTTGCTGTACAGAAGCTCTGGAGTTTAATTAGATCTCATTTGTCTATCTTGGCTTTTATGGCCATTGCTTTTGGTGTTTTAGTCATGAAGTTCTTGCCTATGCCTACGTCCTGGATGGTTTTGCCTACATTTTCTTCTAGTATTTTTATGGTGTTCAGTTTTATGTTTCAATCTTTGATCCATCTGGAGTTAATTTTAGTGTAAGGTGACAGGTAGGGGCCCAATTTCTGCTTTCTGCACATTGCTGGCCAGTTTTCCCAACACCATTTATTAAACATGGAGTCCTTTCCCCATTGCTTGTTTTTGCCAGGTTTGTCAAAGATCAGATGGTTGTAGATGTGTGGTGTTTCTTCTGGGGTCTCTGTTCTGTTCCATTGGTCTATGTCTCTGTTTTGGTACCAGTACCATGCTGTTTTGATTATTGTAGCCTTGTATTATAGTTTGAGGTCTGGCAGTGTGATGCCTCCCGCTTTGTTCTTTTTGCTTAGGATTGTCTTGGATATGTGGGGTCTTTTGTGATTTCATATGAAGTTTAAAGTGTTTTTTTCCACTTCCGTAAAGAAGATCATTGGTAGCTTGATGGGGATAATGTTGAATCTGTAGATTACTTTGGGCAATGTGGCCATTTTCACGATATTGATTCTTCCGGACCATGAGCATGGAATGTTTCTCCATCTGTTTGTGTCCTTATTTCATTGAGCAGTGATTTGTAGGTTCTCCTTGAAGAGGTCCTTTACATCCTTTGTTAGTTGTATTCCTCGGTATTTTATTCTCTTTGTGTAGCAATTGTGAATGGGAGTTCACTCTTGATTTGACTGTTTGTCTGTTATTTGTACATAGGAATGCTTGTGATTTCTGCACACTGATTTTGTATCCTGAGACTTTGCTGAAGTTGCTTATCAGTTTGAGAAGATTTTGGGCTGAGATGATGGGGTCTTCTAGATATACAATCATGTCATCTGCAAACGGAGACAGTTTGACTTCCTCCTTTCCTAATTGAATATCCTTTATTTCTTTTTCTTTCCTGATTGCTCTGGCTAGAACTTCCAATACTATGTTGAATAGGTGTGGTGAGAGAGGGCATCCTTGTCTAGTGCCTTATTTCAAAGGAAATTCTTCCAGCTTTTGCCTGTTCAGTATGATATTGGCTGTAGGTTTGTCATATATAGCTTTTATCATTTTATTATACGTTCCGTCAATAACTAGTTTATTGAGAGTTTTTAGCATGAATGGCTGTTGAACTTTGTCAAAGGCCTTCTCTGTATCTATTAAGATAATCATGTGGTTTTTGTCTTTGGTTCCGTTTATGTGATGGATTACATTTATGGATTTGTGTATGTTGAACCAGCCTTGCATCCCCAGGATGAAGCCTACTTGGTTGTGATGGATAAGCTTCTTGATGTGCTGTTGCAATCTTTTTGCCAGTATTTTATTGAAGATTTTTGCGTCGATGTTCATCACAGATATTGGCCTGAAGCTTTCTGTTTTAGTTGAGTCTCTACCTGGTTTTGGTATCAGGATGATGTTGGTCTCATTAAATGAGTTAGGGAGGATTCCCTCCTTTTGTATTGTTTGATACAGTTTCAGAAGGAATGGAACTAGCTCCTCTTTCTACATCTGGTAGAATTCGGCTGTGAACTCATCTGGACCTGGACTGTGGTTGGTAGGCTATTGATTGCTGCCTCTACTTCAGCCCTTGTTATTGGTCTATTCAGGGTTTCAACTTCCTCCTGGTTTAGTCTTGGCAGAGTACAAGTGTCTAGGAATTTATCCATTTTTTCCTGGTTTACTGGTTTATGTGAGTAGAGCTATTTGTAGTAATCTCTGATGGTAGTTTGTATTTCTGTGGGATCAGTGGTGATATCCCCTTTATAGTTTTTTATTGCATCTATTTGATGCTTCTCCCTTTTCTATTAATCTGGCTAGAGGTTTATTTTGTTGATC
>NW_016107518.1:2182834-2184512 GCF_001604975.1 Cebus imitator
TTTTGTGTCTGTCTCCTCCAGTTCTGCTCTGATCTTAGTTATTTCTTGTCTTCTGCTGGCTTTTGAGTTTTTTTTGATCTTGCTTCTCTAGCTCTTTCAATTTTGACAATAGGGTGTCGATTTTAGATCTTTCCTCTCTTCTCTGGTGGGCATTTATTGCTGTAAAATTTCCCTCTCGACGCTGCTTTAAAGGTGTCCCAGAGATTCTGGTAAGTTGTGTCTTCATTCTGGTTGGTTTTGAAGGACATCTTTATTTTGGCCTTCATTTCATTGTTTATCCAGTCGACACTCAGAAGCAAGTTGTTAAGTTTCCAAGTGGTTGTGCGGTTTGAGTGTGTTTCTTGATCCTGAGTTCTAGTCTCATTGTGCTGTGGTCTGATAGACCGTTTGTTATGATTTCTGTTCTTTTGCATTTGCTGAGGAGTGATTTGCTTCCAATGGTGTGGTCAATTTTAGAGTAAGTGCAAATGTGGTGCTGAGAAAAACGTATATTCTGTCGATTTGGGGTGGAGCGTTCTGTATGTGTCTATTAAGTCCGCCTGGTCCAGCTCTGCATTCAAGTCCTGGATATCCTTGTGAATTTTCTGTCTCGTTGATCTGATATTGACAGTGGAGTGTTGAAGTCTCCCACTATTATTGTGTGGGAGTCTAAATCTCGTTTTAAATCGTTAAGAACTTGCTTTATGTATCTGGCTGCTCCTGTGTTGGGAGCATATATATTTAGGATAGTTAGCTCTTCTTGTTGGATTGATCCTTTTACCATTATGTAGTGTCCTTCTTTGTCTCTTTTGATCTTTGTTGGTTTGAAGTCCATTTTATGAGAGACTAGGATTGCAAACCCTGCTTTTTTTTGTTCTCTATTTGGTAAATCTTCTTCCATCCCTTTATTTTGAGTCTCTGTGTGTCTTTGTATGTGAGATGGGTTTCCTGAATACAGCATACCAATAGGTCTTGACTTTTTATCCAGTTTGCCAGTCTGTGTCTTTTGATTGGGGCATTTAGGCCGTTTGCATTCAGTGTTAATACTGTTATGTGTGAATTTGATCCTGCCATTTTGTTACTCATTTTTTGACAAGTTGACTCATTTTCTTATCACATTTTTGGTCTTTGCCCAGTGGTTTGCTTTTGCAGTGACTGGTACTTGTTCCTTTCCATGCTTAGTGTTTCTTTCAGGAGCTCTTGTAGGGCAGGTCTGGTGGTGACAAAATCTGCTTGTCCATAAAGAATTTTATTTCTCCTTCACTTAACGAAGCTTGGTTTGGCTGGATATGAGATTCTGGGTTGAAAGTTCTTTTCTCTAAGGATGTTGAATATTGGCCCCCACTCTCTTCTGGCTTGTAGGGTTTCTGCCGAGAGATCTGCTGTGAGTCTGATTGGCTTCCCTATGTGGGTGACCTGACCTTTCTCTCTGGCTGCCCTTAGCATTTTTTTTCCTTCATTTCAACCCTGGTGAATCTGAAGATTATGTGCCTTGGGGTTGCTCTTCTTGAGGAATACCTTTGTGGAGTTCTCTGTATTTCTTGAATTTTGGACTGCCTTGCTAGGCTTGGGAAGTTCTGGATAATATCCTGGCGCGTGTTTTCCAGCTTGGATTCATTCTCCTCATCATATTCAGGTACACCAATCAAGCATAGGTTAGGTCTTTTCACATAATCCCATATTTCTTGGAGGCTTTGTT
>NW_016107518.1:2184787-2189492 GCF_001604975.1 Cebus imitator
TATCCTTTCTTCTGCTTGATCAGTTCGGCTATTAAAACTCTTGTTTGCTTCATGTAGTTCTCGTGCTGTGTTTTTCATCTCCATCAAGTCGTTTATGTTTTCTAAGCTGGTTATTCTAGTTAGCATTTCGTCTAACATTTTCTCAAGGTTTTTGGTTTCTTTGCATTGAGTTAGAACGTGTTCCTTTAGCTCAGAAAAGTTTGTTATTATCCACCTTCTGAAGCCTGTTTCTGTCGATTCGTCACACTCCTTGTCGGTCAAGTTGTGATCCTGTGTTGTTGAGGAGTTGTGATCCCTTGAAGGAGAAAGGTGTTCTGGTCTTTGGTTTCATCTTTTTTGCGCTGGTTTTTTCTCATCTTTGTGGATTTACCGGGCAGTGTTGTCAGGGAGCTGCTTCATGAGGTCGCTTGTCTGCCTGTGGAGGCACTACTGGGTTTCTAGGGACTCCTTTAGGTTACTAGGGAAGCTTCCTGTGTCTTTTTTGTTTATACTGGGAGATTAGGCCTGCCTCTTCCGCTGACCTGTAGGGGCTGCTGGGATGTCAAGAACGCAGTCCCGTTGCTACTACGTAGGTTTCCTATGTTTTTTCTTAAAACGTGTAGCCCAGTCCCACCCCTCTAGTGGTGGGTTGTGCCTTTCTTCCACTGGGCTGGATCCTTCAGGGTTCATCTCAGACTGTGGCACTGGCTGCACAACCCACTAGAGTCAGAGCTTCAGCCCCCTGGGGTTTGTAGGGGAGGGTATGGACCCACCCAGCCGCATCCAGCTGTCTCCTCCTTTCAGCTTCCCCTCTCTCCGGTAGTGGGGTAGGGGCCCACCCAGCCGCTCCCACTTACAGCTCCCTCTCTCCTGGTGGTGGAAGGGGGCGATAGCTCAGTCCACCAGCTCTTATTCAACTCCGCACTTATAATTCCCCAGTGCTTGACTGGCAAAGATCCCCTTTCTGTGTATTGCTGAGGCTTTGGTGGAAGCACTGTATCTGGACTGGAGTGCCATAGGGGGAGCCTCTGACTCGCCAGTCAGACGCACTTTCTGGGTGAAGCAGCACCCCTCCCCACCTCGGTCTGCCCTGAGTGGGCTTTGCTCACCATCAGACCAGACCCATTGAAATGTACCTGGTAACTCGGTTGGAGCTAGGAGATCTCTAGATTTCTGTGTCTCTCTTGCTGGGTGTTGTGTGCTGGAGTTGTGTCTAATTGGCCATCTTGGACCTTTTATTTTTTAATTATTTTTTTGAGATGAAGTCTCGCTCTTGTCTCCAGGCTGGAGTGCAGTGGCACAATCTCAGCTCACTGCAGCCTCCGCCTCCCAGGTTCAAGCGATTCTCCTGCCTTGGCCTCCTGAGTAGCTGGGATTGCAGACATGCGCCACCATGCCCAGCTAATTTTTGTATTTTAGTAGAGATGGGGTTTCACGGTGTTGGCCAGGATGTTCTCAATCTTTTGACCTTGTGATCTGCCTGCCCCAGCTGCCCAAAGTACTGGTATTACAGGCATGAGCCACTGCGCTGGGCCTAAAGTGTATTTTTTATAGACAGCATGTAGTTGGGGCTTGCTTTTTAATCCACTTTTATAATCTCTGCCTTTTAATTGGACTCTTTGGATCATTTACCTCTAATGTAATTATTGATATATCAGGTTAGGTTTAAACCTGATATCTTGCTATTTGTTTGCTATTTATCCCATCTCTATCTTTTTTCCCTCTTTTTCTGTACTTTTTTCGATTATTTTCTATGATTCATTTTACCTTCTCTGACTTATTAGCTATAATTCTTTTTTTCTTGTTTAGTGTTTGCATTAGGGTTTGTACTGTACATCTTTAGCTCATCACAGTCTTCTTTCTTTCTTTTCTTTTTTCTTTTTTTTCTTTTTTTGAGATGGAGTCTCACTCTGTCACTTAGGCTACAGTGCAGTGACACAGTCTCAGCTCACTGCAACCTCTACTTCCTGGGTTCAAGCGATTCTTCTGTCTTGGCCTCCCGAGGAGATGGGATTATAGGCATTACAGGCATTACTCATTTATTGTAAAATAAAATAAAAGATAAAACTGAAAATAAAAAAAAGAAAACTCATTGCTAAATGAAGACAGAGTCCAAAAAAGGATTTAATGCCCAGGTCTGGCTCATCAAAACATAATCTAATATTTGCCACCAGGGCTGTAACCCAGTAGTCTTACATTTAAAAAGCAATTAGAGTATTTCACAGGTGCACAGTCAAATTGTCACGTCCCAGTGGACAACAAACATTTCAGGGTAAAAACTGACCTCCTCAAAACATCTAACAACTGTCTTTTTTATTTCTTCACCAAAAAGTAGTCATCCCCTCTTAACCACAGAACATAAATTCCAAGACCCCCAGTAGATGTCTGAATTGTCAGGCAGTATCAAACCCTACATATACTATGCCTTTTCCTCTACATACATACCTATGATAAAGTTTAATTTTTTTTATTTTTTTGAGACAGTGTCTTGCTCTGTCACCCATGCTGGAGTGCAGTAGCGTGATCTAGGCTCATTGTAACCTCCATTTTCGAGATTCAAGCAGTTCTCCTGCCTCAGCCTCCTGAGTAGCTGGGATTACAGGCACGTGCCACCATACCTGGCTAATTTTTGTATTTTTACTAGAGATGGGATTTCACCATATTGGCCAGGCTGGTCTCGAACTGCTGACCTTGTGATCTGACCTCCCAAAATGCTGGGATTACAGGCGTGAGCCACCACGCCCGGCTCACAGTCTACTTTCAATTGATGTACCACCATGTATATTCTAAGAGCTTTATAACTGTGTACAGGCATACCTCAGATATACTGCATGTTTGGTTCTGGACTACTGCAATAAAATAAATACTGCAATGAAATGAATCACATGAATTTTTTTTTGTTTCCCAATGCAGTAAAAGTTATGTTTATACTGTACTATAATCAAGCAAGTATGCAATCCTATTATGTCTAAAAAAACAATGTACACAGTTTTAGAGCACTTTCTTGCCAAAAATGCTAACAATCAATGTGAGCTCTCAGACAGTGGTAATCTTTTTGCTGGCAGAGCCTTTTGCCCTGATGTTGATGGCTGATCAGGGTGGTGGCTGAAGGTTTGGGTGGCTGTGGCAGTTTCTAAAAATACGATAACAAGGAAGTTTGCCACATCAGTTAACTCTTCCTTTCTTCACGAATGATTTCTCTGTAGCATGTGATGTTGTTTGATAGCATTTTACCCATAGTGGAACTTCATTCAAAATTGGAATCAAGGCCGGGCGCGGTGGCTCAAGCCTGTAATCCCAGCACTTTGGGAGGCCGAGGTGGGTGGATCACGAGGTCAAGAGATCGAGACCATCCTGGTCAACATGGTGAAACCCCGTCTCTACTAAAAATACAAAAAATTAGCAGGGCATGGTGGCACGTGCCTGTAGTCCCAGCTCCTCGGGAGGCTGAGGCAGGAGAATTGCCTGAACCCGGGAGGCAGAGGTTGCGGTGAGCCGAGATCGCGCCATTGCACTCCAGCCTGGGTAACAAGAGTGAAACTCTGTCTCAAAAAAAAAAAAAAAATTGGAATCAAGCCAGGTACAGTGGCTCACACCTGTAATCCCAGCACTTTGAGAGAATGAGGCAGGAGGATCACTTGAGGCCAGGAGTTCGAGACCAGCCTGGCCAATATAGCAAGACCCCATCTCTTAAAAAAGAATTTTTTTTTAAATTATCTGGGCATGGTAGCTCGTCCTTATAGCGTCAGCTACTTGGGAAGCTGAGGCAGGAAGATCTCTTAAGCCTAGGAGTTTGAGGCTACTGTGAGCTATGATACCACTGCACTCCAGCTTAGGTGATAGAATGAATTCCTATCCCTAAAAATGAAAAATTTAAAAATTTTTAAAAGTTGGAGTCAGTTCCCATTAAAAAAAATATGGAGTCAGTCATCTCAAACCCTTCTGCTATTTGCCATTATCAACTAAGTATATGTAATATTCTAAATCGTTTATTGTCATTTCGACAGTATTCATGGCATCTTTACCAGGAGTAGATTCCATCTCAAAAAACCAGTTTCTTTGCTCATCCATAAGAAGCAACTCTTTATCTGTTCAAATTTTTATCGTGAAAATTATAGTAATTCAGTCACATCTTCAGGCCCCGCTTCTAATTCTAGCTCTCTTGCTGTTTTCACCACATCTGCAGTTACTTTCTTTATTGAAGTCTTGAATTTCTCAAAGGCATCCAAAAGGGTTAGAATAACTTCTTTGAAATTGCTGTTGATGTTGATATGCTGAATTCCTCCTATAAATCATAAATGTCCTTAATGGCATTTAGAATGGTGAATTCTTTCCAGAGGTTTGCAGTTTACTTTGCCCGAATCCATCAGAGGAATCATTATCTGTGGCAGCTATAGCCTTATGAAATGTATTTCTTAAATTATAAGACTTGAAAGTCAAAATTCCAGCCAGGTGCAGTGGCTCATGCCTGTAATCCCAGCACTTTGGGAGGCCGAGGTGGGTGGATCACTTGAGGCTGGGAGTTTGGGACCAGCCTGGCCAACATGGTGAAACCCCATCTCTACTAAAAATACAAAAATTATCCAGGCATGGTTGTCCACGCCTGTAGTCTCAGCTACTCGAGAGGCATGAGAATCACTTGAACCCAAGAGGCAGAGATTGCAGTGGGCTGAGATCAAGCCACTATACTCCAGCCTGGGCAACAGAGCCAGACCCTGTCTCAAAA
>NW_016107518.1:2189527-2207736 GCF_001604975.1 Cebus imitator
AAAAAAAAAAAGTCAAAATTCCTTCTTAATTTATGGGTTGCAGAATGGATGTTGTATTAGCAAGCATGAAAACATCATCCTTCTCCCTATACATTTCCATCACAGCTCTTGGGTGACTAGGTAAACTGTCACTGTGCAGTGATTTTTTTTTTTAAGTATAAGATGATTGTTTACTTAGTCCTTTAACCTGTGGTAATTATTTGCTAACAGATAATGTGACCAACGAATATATTATGATTCTGTAGGTGGTTCCTAAGGCTGACAGTTTTACTTTCATTAATAGACACTACCCTTTTTTTCTGCTTTTTTTTTTTTCTCTTATTATACTTTAAGTTCTGAGATACATGTAGAGAACGTGCAGGTTTGTTACATAGGTATACACATGCCATGGTGGTTTGCTGCACCCATCAACTCGTCATCTACATTAGGTGTTTCTCCTAATGCTCCCCTATTCTCCCCCCTCCTGCCCTACAGGCCCTGGTGTGTGATGTTTGCCTCCCTGTCTCCATGTGTTCTCCCTCCCACTTAGGAGTGAACATTCGGTGTTTTCTGTTCCTGTGTTAGTTTGCTGAGAATGATGGTTTCCAGCTTCACCCATGTCCCTGCAAAGGACATGAACTTACCCATTTTTATGGCAAGCAGTGATATTTTTAAGCAAATCTTTTTTTTCCTGAGCAATAGGTCTCAAGAGTGTGCTTAAAATACCTATTAAACCACGCTGTAAACAGGTATGCCATCATTCAGGCTTTGTTGTTCCGTTTATATATAGAACACAAGCAGAGTAGATTTAGCATAACACTTAAGGATCCTGGGATTTTTCAGAATGGTCAGTGAATGTTGGCTTTAACTTAGTCACCAGCTAGGTTTGTCCCTAACAAGAGAGTCAGCTTGTTCTTTGAAGCTTTGAAGGTGGGCACTTACTTCTGCTCTCCAACTCTGAAAGTCCTAGATGGCATATTCTTACAATATGCACTTATCTGGCATTACCTTCCAAAAGAAGGCTGTTTTGTTTACATCGATAATCTGTTGTTTAGCCGTGTTCATCAATGATCTTAGCTAGATCTTTTGGATAACTCGCCGCCTCCCCTAGCATTTTTATGTTGTGGAGACAGCTTCTTTCCTTAAACCTCATAAACCTCTGCTAGCTTCTAACTTTTCTTTTGCAGCTTCCTTATCTCTCTGAGCCTTCATAGAATTGGAGAGAGTTAGGGCATTGCTCTGCATTAGGCTTTGGCTTAAGGGAATGTTGTAGCTTGTTTGATCTTCTATCCAGACCTTTCAGACTTTCTCCATATCAGCAATAAGGCTGTTTTGCTTTCTTTTTTTTGCTGTTGTTTTTTGGTTTTGTTTTGCTTTTTTACATCCATGTGTTCACCGGAGTAGCACTTTTAATTTCCTTCAAGGACTGTTCTTTGCATTCATAACTTGGCTAACAGCATAAGAGGCTTTTCTCAGCTTTCTGCTTGCCTTCCTCACTAAGCTTAATCATTTTTAGCTTTTGATTTAAAGTGAGAGATGTGCAATTCTTCCATTCACTTGAACACACAGAGGCCATTGTAGCGTATTTAACTGGCCTAATTTCGATATCGTTGTCTCTCAGGGAATTAGTGAGGCCCAAGGAGAGGGAGAAAGGTGGGAACAGCCTCGATGGGGCAGTCAAAACACATAAAATATTTATCAATTAAGTTCACCGTCTTATGTGGGAATGATTTGCGGTGTCCCAAAACAGTTAGAGTAGTAGCATCAAAGATCATTGATCACAGATCACCATAACAGATTTTATCAATGAAAAACTTTGAGATGTGAAAACTCACGAAGTGAGCACATGTTGAAAAAATGGTGCCCATAGACTTGCTCAACACGGGGTGCCACACACTGTCAATTTGTAAAAACTGCAATATCCGCAGAGCACAGTAAAGTGAAGCACAATAAAATGAGGTGTACCTGTACCTCTTTCTCCCCTCCAATCTTTATGCTGTTATTGTGATGTATATTACTTCTGTGCGCTATAAACCTCACACTACATTTGTTAGTACTTTTCTTCAGTTATCTCCTAAAGACATTTAAATAATAAGAAAAATAATCTTATATACTTATTTACCATTACTGTTTCTGCTCTTCATTTCTTTGTTTAGATCCATATTTCTGGCTGAGCGTGGTGGCTCACACCTGAAATCCCAGCACTTTGGAAGGCTGAGGCAGGCAGATCACTTGAGGTCAAGAGTTCGAGAGCAGCCTGGTGTGGTCAGCATGTTTCACCCAGCATGGTGAAACCCCACCTCTACTAAAAATACAAAAATGAAAAAAATCAGCCAGGCGTGGTGGTATGTGTCTGTAATCCCAGACTGAGGTAGGAGAATTGCTTGTACCCAGGAGGTGGAGGTTGTAGGGACGCGAGATCACTCCACTGCACTCCAGCCTGAGCGACAGAGCGAAGATCCATCCCCAGAAAAACCAAAAACATATTTCTGTCTTGTGTCATTCTCCCTTCTGCCACAAGGACTTCTTTTTAACATTGCTTGTGGCACAGGTCTGCTGGTGATAAATTCTTTCAGGTTTTGTATATCTGGAAATTCTCTTACAGTAATATGCTGAGGCATTTGTAGGGCTTACTAAATTTATTCCTTTTTTTTTTCTTTGAGACAAAATCTCGCTTTGTCACCCAGGCTAGAGTGCAGTGGCACAATCTTGGCTCACTGTCTCCCAGGTTCAAGCGATTCTCCTGCTTCAGCCTCCTGAGTAGGTGGGATTACATATGTGCACTGCCACGCCCAGCTAAAGTTTTTGTGTGTTTGGTAGAGACGGGTTTTCACTGTGTTGGCCAGGCTGGTCTCAAACTCCTGACCTCAAGTGCTCTGCCCATCTCAGCCTCCCAAAGTGCTGGGATTACAGGCATGAGCCACCGTGCCTGGCCAGTTTCTTCCTGTTTCTTAGGGATCATACTTTATTGTCTGACATCCACACAATCTTTTGAAAACCATTGTTTTCATGTATTTTGTCTTTTTTGTTGTTTCAGGCAGGAGGGTAAATATGGCCTGTGGCCCTTATTTTGTCATCTTGGAAGTGAAGCACTAGCCAAGAATTAGAGAAAGGGCGTAAAGTGGTTGGGGCAAGATTTTTTCAGAATTGATAAGTAATGGGCATGTGTTAAGGCAGAAAAGGGAGAAGAGTGTATTTTAATCCAGAAACTGGGATTTCTTAGATAACACAAAAGTACCTCTGTACAAAGCAGTCTATAAACAAGCAGTTAATTAGCAAGTTAATGCCTTTTGAAGCTTCTGAGTGGGACATATTAAATCTGAAACGGGCCGTGTATATTGGCTCATGCCTGTAATCCTAGCACTTTGGGAGGCTGAGTCAGGAGGATCTCTTGAGCTCAGGAGTTCAAGACCAGCCTGGGAAACATAGTGAGGCCTTGTCTCTATTAAAAATGAAAATAAAAAATTAGCCAGATGGGAGTGGCTCTTGCCTGTAGTCCCAGCTACTCTAGAGGCTGAGGCAGGAGGATTGCTTGAGCCTGGGAGGTCAAGGCCATGGTGAGCTATGATTGCACCACCTCACTCCAGCCTGGGCAACAGAGCAAAACTCTGTCTCAAAAAAATGAAAAACGAAACAAAAGCTTGAAGAAGTGCTGATAGTCTCTGGGGACCTTCCTTTAAATCTCAGTGCAGTCCTCATTGTCGGGTGGTTTTGAGTCTGCTAGCCTGGCCTTGAATGGTGTGGCAAAAACAGTAGTTCATTGGCGTTGAGGAACAGGAACAGATGTGAAATGGCTTCTAGAAAGACTAGCCAGAGGGAGTCCCCGGTTGGAGTTGAAGAAAAAGGTTTTGGAAAAGTTGCAGAGCACCTTCCCCTGAACTCTCTCAGTTGGGATGAGATGGAGTCTCATTCTGTCACCCATTTTGGAGTATGCAGTGCTGCAATCTTGTCTCACTGCAACCTCCGCCTCCTGGGTTCAAGCAGTTCTCTTACTCAGCCTCCTGAGTGGCTGGGATTACAGGCACCCAGCCAGGCACAGTGGCTCACGCCTGTAATCCCAGCACTTTGGGAGGCCGAGGCAGGTGGATCACGAGGTCAGGAGTTCGAGACCAGCCTGGCCAAGAAGGTGAAACCCTGTCTCTACTAAAAATACAAAAATTAGCCACGCATGGTGGCGGACACCTGTAATCCCAGCTACTCGGGTGGCTGAGACAGAGAATTGCTTGAACCCAGGAGGCAGAGGTTGCAGCGAGCCAAGATCGTACCACTGCATCCCAGCCTGGGAGACAGAGCAAGACTCTGTCCAAAAAAAAAAAAAATCTCATATTGGAACAGTTGTTTTGATCTGGCAGCTTTGGGCAGACAACATCCCATGTCTGTTTGCCTGCAGAAGGTGTGAGTGAAGAAAGAAAGCAGGGATAGGGTTTGCTTGGGCTGCCATGGTAGCAAAATAGCTCAAGCAACAAAAGTTTATTTTCTCTCAGTGGAGACTGGAAAGCCCCAGATCAAGGTTCTGGCAAGATGTGGCTTCTGGTGAGAGGTCTCTTCCTGGCTTGCAGATGGCCACCTTATCACTGTGTTTCCACATGTCTTGTCCTTGGTGCATGTAGTGCGGGGAGAGAAATTAATATCTATCTTTTCTTAGGAGGCCACCAGTCCTATCTGATTAGCACCTCACCCTTATGAACTCATTTAATATTAATTACCTTCTAAAAGCCCTATCTCCAGATAAGCCACATGGGGTTTGAGCTTCATCTAAGTTTGGAGAGGTGACACAAACGTGCAGTCCACAGCAGAGGAGATGAGATGTAGCAGCTGCATAGGTGCCTGATGGCTATGACAGTTCTTTTGTTAGCCTGTCAGTTCTGGTTGCATTATGGCCATACCCTCCACAGGCCTTAGCCCTGGTGGCATACCTTCTGCACACCTCCAAACCTACAGCTTTCAGAATTAGATTTGGATTCCAATAGTTTGTTGAAATGATTAGAATCAGCCTGAACGTACTGTCCTGGGGTGCTGTTGAGATTCTGTGGGGAAAGGAACAGGTCTCCTGATAGACTTTGTGTTGCTCATTTGCAGGTTCTTCTTTGCGGTCCAGTTGGTCCAAAGCTACATGAGCTTCTTGATGACAATGTCTTTGTTCCACCAGAGTCATTGCAGGAAGTGGATGAATTCCACCTCATTTTAGAATATCAATCAGGTAAGGAAATGAGTAAGTAGTGGTGGCAAGACCAGTCAGGGGACTGTGTATTGTCAGATTGGGGTGTGACCATGCCAGAAGTTTATCTTTGTAAATTGGTAGGATCCTGCTTTTGCCATACTGAAGGTTTCCCGACCTATTGGTTCTACTGAAGTGACACTGGTCATTCTCTCAAGGGAGACTGACAGAGTATTACAACATGGAAGAAAATTCCCAGGTCTGCAAACAGAATTGCTGTGAACCAAGAGAAATCAGGCTGTAGGAAAGCAAGCATCTCAAATAAAAATGAAAATGTGTTAAATACACATATATAAAGTTTTCTTTTATTACTAAGAAAGGCAGGTAGCATCCGTTCAACTGTGTGCTGGATTCTGCCCTAGGCCTTTCTGACTGGTTGTTCCAAGCTGCTTGGGGTTAATTCCAAGCTTCTGGCAAGTTTTTCTGCAGCGTTTTATTTCTCCTTGGGGGTGTGAGTGGAAGTGTTTTGTATTTAGCAGTACTATGTTGTTTTCCGTCCGATGTTCTAATGTTGCTAAATCCACATCCACTGCATCTGATGCCCCCTTTCCGGCAGACTGTACGTGTTACATGGATTAGGCATCTGGTTTCTGAGAGAATCTAAATACTTGGACATACTTTGATTCTATGTATATGCTGCTATATTTTTCCCTCTGCTCAGAACTCACTCTTGAGTTTCTGATTCAACACATTATTAATTCACTTTAAAGACTCAAGCATCTAAACAGACGAATTGATACCTTAAAGCAGCACTTAATACTCTTCAGTGAACTACTTTCAAGTCAATTAAGACAGTCTTCTCCACTAGAGTGAGTAACTAACGTAAGGCATGAACTATGTTGTTTCTTAAGAATTATGCCTTTCTCCAGGGAGAAAGAACATGTTCTGACTCCCTTTCAGGTGCTTACTAGAATCAGTTGGGAATTAAAGAAAGGTAGGGTCTGAAAATTAGGGACACACTGTTGATGTAGGCAATTCATACTTAATGCTACACAAGTTTTGGATTTCTCAGCTTTAGTTTCCCTAATGGGAAGTAAGTGTGATTGTTTTTAAAGAATTGATCCTTCATTGTGGTAAGGATTAAGAGGTTGATTGGTGTGCAGAAACTTTGTGAACAGCTTGGATGAAAAGAATGACCTGCCTGTGGACTGGAAGGGTCTGGAATAGCTGAGGATGAGCTCTGAGGAGCTGCTGCCACGAGTTCCAGATTCATCTCACTTCTTTTGGCACCCACAGCATGAACTGGGGACCTTTGATTCCTGGTTTCTGTCATTTTCCCTGGGGACAACAGAGTGGAGAGTCATGTCTTCATCAAGACTTTGGCGTTGTAGTGGACACCTGTGCCTTGTGTGTAGTTAAGGAGACCGCACAGTTCACCTCACAAAGTGTCTCTATCCTTGGGTTTATAAGCTCCACACTTCAGTTTTTCTTTCCCATGCCTTATTTTTCTGGGTACAAAGCAGTGGACTTTGGTTAAACTTTATGTGAGGTGACATTTTCCTAGGCCCCAGGAGGGATCCTAGTCTGGTGGCAGCAGCAGTCCTGGGCCCAACTCTCAACAGAAATCCATCCCCAGCTTCTCTGTAACCTCATTGGGGAAATTCCAAAAGGATTGGTCCACTTTTTTAAATCACATTCTCTCTTACCAGGCCTCCCCAGAGAAGCCCATTTTCAGGCTTGGGCTGGGAATCCAGTGAGTCTCTACACAGAGGTTTTGCTGACTTACTGGCTAAGGGCAGAATGATACATTGAGAACAGAGATTGCTTGCAGAAATGAATACAACACCTCGTGAGGAAAGAGGGGCGCTAACTACCATTCCAGGCAGAATTCCACCCATTTGCTTCTCCGGCCACCCCTCCGCCCTGTGTCCTTTGGAAACAGCAAGCAGCTCTGCACGGTCCTTCTTGTCCTTACCTTGTGGAAGCCTGTTTGTGTTTGCCCCTGTCACTTCCTGAAGAAATCAGTTTATTTTGAATACTGTGTGGCTCTTTGCTCCTGGGTTAAGTTAGGTCGTGTTTCCTAGCGGTGTCACTGTTGAAGGGTTGAGTCCCTGTCTTCCTTTCTGGAGAATATCAGTGTAATGTATTTTTCCCATTGTACAGAGTCTTTCTTGACTTGCAGAATGTTGGATTTGGAGTTCATACCCATATTTTTTGTCATGGGCATTTAGGTCATCAGTCTGTTCTCCTATTGTTCTTTTGTTAATTCATTCCCATGGCTGTATGCCTGGCGCAGCATGACGCCGAAGGAATATGATAGAAGATGACACAGGCCCTGTCCTCAGCTGACAGTTTACTGCCGGAAATTGACACCTGAAAAAGTAATTGCAGGCCAGGCACAGTGGCTCACGCCTGTAATTCCGGCAGTTTGGGAGGCCGAGGCAGGCAGATCACCTGAGGTCAGGAGTTTGAGACCAGCCTGGCCAATACTGTGAAAGCCCATCTCTACTAAAAATACAAAAAATAGCCAGGCCTGGTGGTGGGCACCTGTAATCCCAGGTGCTTGCGCCATTGCACTCCAGCCTGGGCAACAGAGCGAAACTCCATCTCAAAAGTAATTGCAAAGTTATGTACTCAGTCCTGTATTAGGGTACAGTGGTGGCTCCAGAAAGGAGGTAATCAAGTCTGCTCAGGGGTGGTAGAATTAGGGAAGGCTTCACATTTAGGGAAGAGCTAGCACTTGAACTTGGTCTTAACCAGTCATTCCTCCAAAGCAACTCACAGAGAAGCAACTGGAGCAGCCAGATAATCTGAGCCTTTAGATCAGGTGCCCAGAAACCACTGGCGGGCAGGAGGGAAGAGGAGATGCAGTGAGTTTGGCTGTTGGGAAGGAATTCAGCCTGCTTAAGTTCCAACTAAATGAAAGATGCTCAGGGCACTGCTGTGAGGAAGAATGTGCTTACAGTGACAGCCTGCGCTATCCGCGGGGCGTGCGTGCTGCGCTGTGTGCCGGTGTTTGGAAGTCATGCTGCCGCTCTGTACTGTCTCTCCTATGTTTGAGAGCTCAGTGGACAGTAGGGCTCTCCTGGAACTCGGGGAGAGAACTACCTTAAAAAAGGCATATAGCACCCATACTTTCTGTTTCTTGGTTGAGTTTGGATTTAGGTATTTGGTTTGTTTCTTCCAGTGCCATGCTGACCTTAGACCATTGTTGTCAGGTCTCCTCAGCCAGAAACCAGCCTGCTTGGAGCCAAGGCTCCTGTGAGGTGCCTGAAAGTGCCCCCACAGCTAGGAGACCTAAAGCCTCTTCCTTTTCTTCCCATTGTGTTGACTGGGTTTTTCCAGGGGAGGAGTGGGGCCAGTTAAAAGCTCCCCATGCCAACCGATTCATCTTCTCTCACGACCTCTCCAACGGGGCCATGAATATGCTGGAGGTGTTTGTGTCTAGCCTGGAGGAGTTTCAGCCAGACCTGGTGGTTCTCTCTGGATTGCACATGATGGAGGGACAAAGCAAGGAGCTCCAGAGGAAGAGACTCTTGGAGGTAATGGCACCGTTACAGAATTTCACAGATCTCAGCTGGTGGTTTTCTTCAGGTTCCAGCCTCTCTTGGCGTCTGCTGCCTTGCCTTAGGTCCTGGCCTCCCAGGGACATATCTTGGCAGCTGGCTGTGGAGCTTCCCTCCTGCTGCAGTGAGGCACCTCACTATCCCTTCAGACGTGGGCAGCAGCTTGAGTAGGACAGGTCAGAACATCTTCATGCCTGAGCCTCTGCATCCTATGCTAAACTGACCATGGCTGCAAGCTGCAGGGTTTGTAGTTCGTGTCCTTTGTGTTATATCTGTATCATCTCACTTCACATCAGCTATGCTGTGACTCCCACAGATTCGTACAGCAGTCGAAGTGAACAGCTTTGTTAGGTCCCAGGAACAGACTGGCCACATGAATATACAGGGACATTTCTTTGTCATCTCTGAATCTGTATGCCTGATGGCTCTGCACAGCCTAGGCTTCCCTGGTGGGAAGAGTGTCCCTTGTCCACAGGTGGTGGGGGACCCACATTGCTTGCAGCTCTCGTGAGCATGCAAAGAAGGCCATTACTAAGAGGAACTCCTCAGGATCTGATCTTTTCTTGCCTTTCCTGACTTCCTTCTATTTCTAATGGCAGTGCTTCTCTTCTTCTCTTTGCAGGTTGTAACCTCCATTTCTGATATCCCTACTGGTATTCCAGTTCACCTAGAGCTGGCCAGTATGACCAATAGGGAGCTCATGAGCAGCATTGTGCATCAGGTAACCACATGGGACCATCGTTTGGCCCCAGTCCTCTCAGAGCCTTGCAGAGAAGCTTGTTTGTGCACTGGGACCATGTGTTTGGGCTCAGGGACTGGCTCACTGACATGTAGGTTTGTGTCACTCAGACCCAAGTCCATGGAAATCCCAATAAGAATTTAGGACTGTTCTGGAACAGTGTCTCCTACCAGGTTAGAATGACGGCAGTGTAACTGACAGATCTGTCGATCGTATTTCTCTGGAATGGGAAGGTTGAAAGTGAACGGAGAAAACTGAAAGCCCAGCTCAGCTGCTTTCAGTTGAATTTCAGGGAGCTCAAAGAAAAGAAACTTTGGGGGATCCTTACTCCTTTCTCAGGCTTCTGGGTGTTCGCCACCTGCTTCTGGGCAGCAGCAGCGATTAGGATAAATCCGAGCAGGTGAGGCTTCAGAACACAAGCTCTGGAGGCCTGGGTTGGCATGCCAGCCTTGCACTCACGGGCTTCATGAACATCTGGCAATCTACTGTTAGTTAACCTTAATTGGTAATATATTCATTTGGTTAAAAAAAAAAAAAACACAGAAACTATGAAAAGATATGCAATGAAGCCTCCTTCCTACTTCCTCCCCTTCCCTGCTCATACCCTTCATCTGTTTCTTTCCAGAGTTCTTTTGTACAAGTGTAATAAAGTACAGAAATATATTCTGATTTTTTTCATCCCCTTTCACCCAAAAAGCTAGCATGGCCTACTGAATATACTATTCTGTACTTGTTCTTTTTTTCACTAAATATATCATAGAGATCTTCCTGCATCACTGACATGGAGAGTATCCTCCATCCTTTCACGGCCACGTGGTTAAAATGAATGTGTGGCTGTACGTCCGTTTACTTAGCCTGGACCTTCTTGATGGACGTACTGGTTTTCACTGCCCTTTGCTGTTCAATACAGTGCTGCAGTGAACAACTTTATAAATGATTTTATTTTGCCTGGGAGCAATCCATATGTATGAGAAATTCTCAGAAGTAGAACAGCTGGATTGGAGCCTAAGAAAGCATTTGTAATTTTGAGATTGCCAGATTGCCCTCCATGAGAATGATAGCAGTTTACTTCCCACTGGCAATAATTACAAATGCTTGTTCCTTCATATCCTTGCTACCAGAACGTTATTTAAAATTTGCATTTATATCTGACAGGTGAAAAAATGGCATTTCAGTATACAGTCATCCATTGTCATCGGGGCGGGAGGGGGGAAGGCGGTGGTGTTCCAGAACCCCGCCCAGATACCAAAATCTGCAGATGTTTAAGTCCTGCAGTTGGCCCTGTGGATAAGACAAGTTGGCCCTCCCTATCTGCAGGTTCCACATCCTTGAATACTGTTTTCCATCTGAGGTTGGTTGAACCCACGTATATGGAGGACCAACTGTAGTTTGGGGTTTTTTTTTTAATAGACTTTTTTTTTTTTTTACGGTAATATTAGGTCCACAGGAAGATAGAGCAGAATGCAAAGAGTTCCCATATGTTCCCAGTCTGCCAACACATAGCCTCTCCCACTACCAGCAGCCTCCACCAGAGTGGTACATTTGTTATAGCTAGTGAGCCTACACGGGCACGTCGTCAGCACCCAAAGTCCATTAGTTTACGTTGGGCTCACTCTTGGTGTTTTTCAGTATAGCTTTTGTTTGCGTTTTTCTTCTCACCTTTAAAAAACATGAGCCATTTCTGTTTCATTTTCTCTGTAACTATCTACTTAACCCTTCTGAGCCTTAGTCTATACAATGGAGGCAGTCCCTCCTTCCTAGGTCACAGTTAGAATTGGATGAAATAAAGCCTAAGGCTCAGTGCCTAAGAAGAACATGCAGGAAACGAAAGCTGCTACTGCACCAGCAAAGTGTAGGGCATTAAATGTTTAAAACCGGGTTATAGATGTGCACATATGTACAGGGACTCCTCCTGCATGTGCGGTTCTCTGGTTCTAAGGAGGGAAGTGCTAAGAAAGACAGACAGGGGGGTAGATATAGTGGTTCCCCATCAGGTAGAAAACAGGGGCTCCTGTGTGGTCATCTTTTCCATGCAGCGTTATTGCTCAATTCTTCCTAACCCACAGCTGCTTAAAAACCTTAGCTCTAACATGAAACGGTATTCTTTTTTGTTTCTTGATGTTTTATACAAAAAAATCATCGCAACCCTGACCAGCATGTTGCTCGAGGTCTCCATTTTACTGGTAATGCTGCCGACATTCAGGAACTGAGAGCCATGCCCCATCAGAGGCAAGAGTATCTCCTGTGCGTGCACAGGCAAAAGCTAGGGATCACGGAAAGAAACACAAAATGTGGACACCTCTGCCTGTTACCTTAGAGTGGCATATCACAGGAGACTGGGTCTGAAACAGTGTTACTGCAACTTTCCCGTTTCTCCCAAATGATAATGAAGGTGGAGACAGAGGTGTGATAGCTAAAACAGTGACTTCAGGGCCAGGGAGCCCTGTGGCAAGGAAGAAAGCTACCTGCCTGTGTTCTCTGTCATTTATTCACTGGCTATGTCGTAAGACATCTTGGGAGCCAGGTTATCTCCATCAGAAAGAGACCTGTCTTTGTTTTTGTTAGCAGGTCTTTCCTGCAGTGACCTCCCTCGGGCTGAATGAACAGGAGCTGTTATTTCTCACCCAGTCAGCATCTGGACCTCACTCCTCTCTCTCTTCCTGGAACGGTGTTCCTGATGTGGGCATTGTCAGCGACATCCTCTTCTGGATCTTGAAAGAACATGGGAAGAGTAAAAGCAGAGACTCGGACCTCACCAGGATCCATTTCCACACACTGGTCTACCACATCCTGGCAACCGTGGATGGACACTGGGCCAACCAGCTGGCAGCCGTGGCTGCAGGAGCTCGCGTGGCGGGGACACAGGCCTGCGCCACAGAAACCATAGACACCAGCCGAGTATCTCTGAGGGCACCCCGAGAGTTCATGACTTCCCATTCGGAGGCAGGCTCCAGGATTGTCTTAAACCCAAACAAGCCAGTAGTAGAATGGTACAGAGAGGGAATATCCTTCTACTTCACACCAGTATTGGTGTGTAAAGACCCCATTCGAACTGTAGGCCTTGGAGATGCAATTTCAGCTGAAGGACTCTTCTATTCGGAAGTACACTCTCACTATTAGGAAGATTGTTAAGGTAATTTTTCTGAGGAAGGATAACTTAGCCAACTTAAAAATTACAGGGAGAAATTTGCGTGGAAAATAGGATCGAAGGTGTCAGAACTGTTTGTAAATCTAGCTGGAAGACAGCCAAAGAAATAAAAGCAGATTAAACTGTATCAGATACATTCCAGCCTGTTGGCGACTCCATAAAAAACATTTCAGGTTTTAATCAGAATTTAGCTATGAGACTGGATTTTTGGTTTTTTATGTTGTGTGTCACAAGGCTAAAAACTCAGTTCCTAAATCCCCAGTTTGTGCAGCGCCATCAAGTGTTGTAAGCCAAACTTCTTCACCCTTGAGAGCATATCAGCTGGAGAAAAGCACTCCCCCCTTGCCCACTTGAGAAGTGCACGCCCACTCACCCAGCACCCTGGTCTCTAGGAAAGCTTCGTGTGAGGTTCCTCTGTCTCTCAGCTCAGTGCTCATGGGCAAGGATCGTGATTTCCATTCAGCGTTACAATGACAATATTTAATGAGCATACCTGATTCTCAGTTTTCTGCTCTCAAAATTTAGGACAGAGCCACTAAGGACAAAACAGTCCCTCCTGTGCTTTGTGATGGCAGCAGGGGCTGGGGAGCCTCTGAGGGACTCTTCATTCTGCAGTTGTCTGGAAGCCCGAGTGGCGTCGTGAGATGAAGGATTGTACTTTCCTGTCCTGGCTCTGTAGTTGGTAGGCTGGCTGGTAAAAGGCTCACGAGGCCTGGGCTGAACCTCGTTGCCTAGCTTTGGATGTGCTTTCTGCAATAAAGACTGATTTTTGTTGATTCCAAACCTTCAAGGAATTTGCTTTTTACAACTGGAATATGCTCCTGTGTGTGTATAACAGATCATGTATGTTTTATGTTTTCATTGATCATTAAAGAGTTTGACCTAATAAGAGCTCCAGGATCATTAACAAACTTGTCATGTTATATATTTATTTTTTTATAAATCAAGACGTCTCTGTGCTTTTAAATATATTAAAACAATTGACATTTCAGGAATCCTGTCTGTAACTGGTTTTTTGTCTCTATCACCACTCTGGAACCAGGTATGACGAAAACCATTCTAATCTTCGTTGTGATGTGTGTGTTACTTTGCTCTTGAGGTGCTTGCAGTCCATCACACTGAACCTGAGCTCCAGGCCTGTCCTCTGGGGTTGAAAGTGACACAAAGTACTAGTGTGAAGGAGCCCAGTTAAAGCTGAATTGGAGCATAGCAGTTTGAGAGCATGGTGAGCCTTTTCAGCTTGTTCAAAGGACAACATGCACATGGCAGCTGGTGGTGGGCCTGCCTAGTTCAGGGGTCTTCATTCCCCCCAGGCTCACAGCAGCTTCTGGAATCTCAAAGCTACCTCAGGCTCTTCATTTATGACCTCCCTTTCCCTGCATTCTAGGTTTAAGCTGCATTCTAGGCTTAAATTAAGGAAATCTCTGGCTGCTACCTTATCCTTCTCCGTCTCCCAGATAAGTTAAAAATAATCAACCTTCTAGTCTATTTTTATTAGAAAGGCTTGTATGAGATTTCTGTTTTCTCCAGAGGAACTGAAATATTTATATTCTAAACCTAAGAAGAATACTAGGAGTCCTGAAGTGTTCTCCACATGATCTTTTCTTAGGGTCTAAGTTGACTACTCAGCCCCTGGCCCTGAGTGTATATTCTGAGCAGGTTCTCCACTTTTTTTTTTATTGGTAATGCCAATAAAAACTAGTTACAGAGTATAGTCAGCACATACCCTAGAGCAGTGGCTTTCAAATAACGGATCTTGAACTAATAGCTGCTAAATCCACTTGGTAGTTAACACAGAAAGTATAAAAACACATCGTACATTACTAGGGTAAGTATAAGTAAGCATTTTTTGTAAAATATCAATGACCGTATGTCCAAATGAGTGTATATAGATTTGAACATATGTATGTCCGCCTGCAGAATGTCCCATCTTTTCTGTGAAGTATCTAAGCAATAGAAGCAAGAGTGTGACGGGTATTTGTCACATAGGACAGATTATGCAGAGGTGAGTTGGAAGGGTAGAGGATAAGCTAAACAGGTTGGGGTTTCACGTTTCTCAGCCCTTTGCTTTGGGATTTTACAAAGGTATTTTACATAGGATTTTATATGAAGAAATGTTTGAAAATCTGCTGGCCTAAAAAGGATGCCTGGAGAAAAGTGAGTCTTCCTAAAAACCGTTGGTACGCTCCCTCTGGCTCTCATTTGAAATCAACTTAAAATATGGGGAAAGGAAAAGCACCGCACAAAGCACTAGCAAGAGGTAAGGGTGCAGCCCAAAATCAGTAATCCTTATCGTTACCAGTTTGCATTGTATTCTCTCCTGGCAAGTTTGAGAAGAAATCAAATTCTACACAAGGTTTTGAGACGGTGAGTATTACATGATGTTGGACAAGTTACCCTTACTGAGCCTTACTTTGCTTATCTGTAAAATGGGGTTAATGATGGTACCTACCTTCATAGGGCTGTTGATGATTAAAGGAGACTGCCATGTGGAATATTTAGCACAGTATGGGGCACATATTTAAGAGTTAAATAATTGTCAGTTATAACTAAGCTGAACAATTTCCTGGGTCTCTCTAGAACTATTTTAAATCATTGAAAAGTGACTTGTAATAATGTAACATTCTGTTTTCTGGTCTTTTTAAGGTAAAAATATTTATATAGTGAAACCACACATTTTTTAAATGTTTATATAGTGAAACTATACAAGTGTGCCACTTGGCAAGGTTTTTTTTTGTTTTGAGACAGTCTTGCTCTGTCACCCAAGCTGGAATGTAGTGGCTCATTCTTGGCTTATTGTAACTTCCACCTCCCAGGCTTAAGCCATTCTCCTGCCTCAGACTCCCAAGTAGCTGGGATTACAAGTGCCTGCCACCATGCCCAACTAATTTTGTTTTTTTTTTTTTAAGTAGGGATGGGGTTTCACCGCGTCGGCCAAGCTGGTCTCGAACTCCTAACCTCAGCTGGTGTGACCACCTAGGCCTCCCAAAGTGCTGAGGTTGCAAGCGTGAGCCACACACCCGGCCAGGTAAGTTTTGACAAATGTATATACCTACCTCCCCGAAGTACCTATCAAGATTCAGAATGGGCCGGGCCCAGTCTCTAAAAATACAAAAATCAGCCAGGTATGGTGGCGTGCGCCTACAGTCCCAGCTACTAGGGAGGCTAAGACCAGAAAACTGCTTGAGCCCATGGGGTGGAGGCTGCAGTGAGCCAAGATCATGCCACTGCATCCTGCCTGGGCAACACAGCCAACTCTGTCTCAAAAAAAAAAAAAAAAAAAGATTCAGAATGGACGACCCCAAGCACATCACCTATGAGTTAGTCTTGATCTGCAAGGAGCAGCAGAAATAGTCTCCATCACTCTAGGTAGTTCCTTTGTCATCCCCACTCCATACTTCACACCCCAGAACAACCAGTTTTGTTTTTCACTGTTAGTGTTTGCCTGGTTTTGGAATGCAACTTAAAAATGGAGTCATGGCCAGACTCAGTGGCTCACGCCTATAATCCCAGCACTTTGGGAGCCCAAGGTGGGTGGATCATGAGGTCAGGAATTCGAGACCAGCCTGGCCAACATGGTGAAACCCCATCTCTACTGAAAATACAAAAATTAGTCGCCTATAATCCCAGCTACTTGGGAAGGTTGAGGCAGGAGAATTGTCCAAACCCAGGAGGCGGAGGTTACGGTGAGCCGAGATTGTGCCACTGCACTTTGCCTGGGCGACAGAGCAAGACTCCATCTCAAAAAAAATAATGAGTCATTCAGTATTTAGTCCTCTGTATAAAAGCTTCCACATATAGTATTTTTTAGAGCAATCCATGTTGCATGTAGTTGGTTGCTATTTATAGTTAGAACAGTATTCCACTGTGAGTACACAGCATTCCACTTTGGAATTGTTATGAATAAAGTTGCCATCAACAAGTGTTTGTGTAGACAAAAACTGTCATTTCTCTTGAGTAAAAGCCTATAGGAGTGAAATTGCTGGGTGAAAGACCTTTTTTCCAAAATCGACTATTGTACACTCCCTACAACAGCATATGACAGTTGTGGATGCTTTTTATTTCCCCATGAACATCTGGAGTTGTGTTTAATTTTACCCATTTTGATGGGTATACAGTGGTATTTCAGCATGGTTTCAATTTATATTTCCTTGATGATGTGAGCACTTTTTCATGTGCTTATTTGACTATTCATATATCATTTTTGGTGAAGTGTCCAATTTTTGCCTTCCCCCACCCCCCGGCCCCCACCGCCGGCTGAGCTGTTTGCTTTGTATATATTGTTTGGGTTGTTAGTTTTCTTTTTTATTTTTGAGTTACAGGAGTTTTATCCAAAATATTTTGGATGCAAGTCATTTGTCAGATATGTTTTGTACTTTCTCCAAGTCTGTGGCTTGATATCCTTTTTCTTCATGTCTTAATGTTCTTCTCTATGTCCAAAGAAATATTGGACCGTGACTGTGTCACAAATATAGTCTCACTTTGTACATAAAAACGTATGAGATAGATAGATATAGATATATATATCATGTACAGCATGTTTTGAAATATGTATATATTAGCTATACATTAGCTATATAGCTATACGGAGCTAATTAGGCAGTGACTCAACTTTTTGTGGTGAGAACACTTGAAATCTCCTGTTAGCAGTTTTCAGTAATACATTGTTACTAACTAGTCACCACGTTGTACATCTCCCAGCCCCCAGCCCCAGATTGTTTTTGCATACAGCTATCCAGTTTTTCCAGTACCATTGGGTGAAAAGACTTACTTTCCCATTTCATTGCTTTGGTACCTTTATCAAAAATCAAATGACTGTATAAGGTCTGTGTATGTACTCGCTTCTGTTTTATTGCTCTGTTTGTCTGTCTTGATGCTAGTACCACATGACTGCTCTGATAGTAAGTCTTCCAATTTTGGTTGTTTTCCATGATTGTTTTCCATGTGCCTGGTCCTTTGTATTTCCATAACATTTTAGAGCCATCTTGTCAAGTCAGTTTCTACCCCAAAATCTGCTGGGATTATGACAAGAATCCATAGATGAATTTAGGAAGAATTTTTATCTTAACACTATTTAGTCTTACAATGCATGAACATTATACTATGTATTTCTATAATGACTTCCTGTTTCACTCAAGTGCTTTAGCCATTTTCAGAGTAGAGGTCTTAGGTGTAGTCTGTTAAATTCCTAAGTATTTCATATCAGTAGTAGTTGACACTTGTGATTTTTTTAATATTTCATTTTAAAAATTGTTCCTCGCTAGTATATAAAACAATTGATTTTTGTACACTGACATTGTTATCTTGTGACCTTGCCAAATCCACTGAGGATTTGGCCAGGTGCGGTGGCTCACACCTGTAACCCCAGCACTTTGGGAGGCCAAGGTAGGTGGATCACCTGAGGTCAGGAGTTAGGGACCAGCCTGGCCAACATGGTGAAACCCTGCCTCTATTAAAAATACAAAAATTAGCCAGGCATGGTTGCAGGTGCTTGTAATCCCAGCTACTCAGGAAGTGAGGCAGGAGAATCCCTTGAACCCAGGAGGTGGAGGTTGCAGTGAGCTGAGATCACGCCATTGCACTCCAGCATGGGCAACAAGAGTGAAACTCCATCTCAAA
>NW_016107518.1:2207747-2224469 GCF_001604975.1 Cebus imitator
TAAACATCTTTGCCTTGGTCCTGATCTTAGGGGCAAAGTAATCAATATTTCCTAAATATGATACCTATTGCATTCTTTTTCTCATGGATTCCCTTCATCAGGTTCAAGATGTTCCCATCTATTCTTAATTTGCTGAGAATGTTTATGATGTTTTTGTTTTTAACTTTCTCAGTGGCTGAGAAGAGTAGTGCAGTTTTAGGTTGACAGCAAAATTGAGAGGAAATACACTTGCCATATACCAGCTACCCCAACACGTGCATAGCCTCCTGCCTCCCGATCACCTTCTCCCACAGGCATGGTACATTTATTACAACTGATGAATGTGTATGGACAGTTTTATCACCCAAAATCCATAATTTCGGCTTCAGTCATGTACCTTCTATGGCTTTGGACAGAGTCTCACTCTGTCGCCCAGGCTAGAGTGCAATGGCACGCACGATCTTGACTCACTGCAACCTCCGCCTCCCAGGTTCAAGCAATTCTGCCTCAGCCTCCCAGGTAGCTGGGATTGCAGGCACATGCCACCACACCCAGCTAATTTTTGTATTTTTCATAGAGACGGGGTTTCGCCATGTTGGCCAAGCTGGTCTTGAAGTCCTGACCTCAGGTGATCTGCCCACCTTTGCCTCCCAAAGTGCTGGGATTACAGGTGTGAACCACCACACCCTGCCTGGACAACTATATTAACAACATCCATCCACCACTATGGTATACAGAGTATTTTCACTGCTCTAACATCCTTCTGTGTTCTGTTCTGCTTTCTCTCCCAACTAACCCCTGGCAACCACTGGATCTGTTTACCGTCTCTATAGTTTTGCCTTTTCCAGAAGGCTATATTGTTGGGATCATGTGGGATGTAGCCATTTCAAATTGGTTCCTTTCTATTAGTAATATACACTTAAGTTTCCTATGTGTCTTTTTAGGGCTTGATGGTTTTTGGTTTTGTTTTTTAGAATTGAATAGTAGTCTTGTCTGATGTACCACAGTTGATTCATTTAGTCCCCTACTGAAGGACATTTTGATTGCCTCTAAATTTTGTCAACTATGAATAAAGCTGCTGTGAACATCCATGTGCAGGTTTTTGTGTGGACATACATTTCCAGCTCCTTTGGGTAAATACCAAGGAGTGTGACTGCTGAGTTCTAAGATTAAAAGTATGTTTAGTTTTGTAAGAAGCTGCCAAATTGTCTTCCAAAGTGGTTACACTATTTTGCATTCCCAATATCAGTGAATGACAGTTCGTTGCTCAACCTCCCTGTCAGCATCTGGTGGTGTCAGTGTTCTGGATTTGGGCATTCTAATAGGTGTGTAGTGTGGTATCTCATTTTAATTTGGATTTCTCTGATGACATAGGATATGGAGCATTTTAAAATATGTTTTTTTGCCATCTGTATATCTTCTTTGGTGAGGTGAGGAGTTTTAGTCCTCAGATTGTTTTTTTGGTTTTGAGTCAGTCTCGCTCTGTCGCCCAGACTGGAGTGCAGTGGTGCAATCTCCGCTCACTGCAACCTCTGCCTCCTGGATTCAATCGATTCTCCTGCCTCAGCCTCCGAAGTAGCTGAGATTACAGGCATGCACCACCATGCCCAGCTAATTTTTGTGTTTTTGGTAGAGACGGGGTTTTACCATGTTGACCATGCTGGTCTCCAACTCCTGACCTCAGGTGATCTGCCTGTCTTGGCCTCCCAAAGTGCTGGGATTACAGGCGTGAGCCATTGCACCCAGCCTCAGGTTGTATTCTTAATGTAGAGTTTTTTAAGTTCTTTGTATATTTATGGAACAGTCCTTTATCAGGTAAGTCACATGATAGGATTTTTGTTTGACAGACTCTTGCTCCATAACCCAGGCTGGAGTACAGTGACATGATCTCAGATCATGGCTCAGTGTGGCCTCAACCTCTTGGGCTCAAGTGATCTTCCTGCCTCAGCCTCTCAAGTAACCAGGACCACAAGATGCGCCACCACACCCAGCTAATTTTTCTTTTAAATTTTTTTGTAGGGATGGGGTCTTACCGTGTTGCCGGGCTGGTTTTGAAATCCTGGCTTCAAGTGATCCTTCTGCCTCTAAGTTCTCAAAGTGCTGGAATACAGGTGTGAACCACCGTGCCTGGCATTGATGATTTTTTAAAAATTTATTTTTTTCTAGTTTGAGCAACAAAGTGAGACACCATCTCTTAAAAAAAAAATTAGCTGGGCATGGTGGCACATGCCTGTGATCCCAGCTACTTGGGAGTCTGAGGCAGGAGGATCACTTGAGCCCAGGAATTTGAGGGTGCAAGTGAGCTATGTTTGCACCACTGCATTCCAGCCTGGGCAACAGTGAGAACTTTCTCAAAAAAAATTGCTTATCAGGTGTGTTGGCTCATACCTATAATCCCAGCATTTTGGGGGGCCAAGGCACGTGGATCACTTGAAGCCAGGAATTTGAGACCAGCTTGGCCAACATGACAAAACCCTGTCTCTACCAAAAAATACAAAAATCAGCTGGGCCTGGTGGCTCACGCCTGTAACAGTCCCAGCTACTTGAGACACTAACGTGGGAGAACCACCTGAACCCAGGAGGCAGAGGTTGCAGTAAGCTGAGATTGCACCACTGCACTCTGGCCTGGGTGACAGAGCAAGACTGTCTCAAAAAAAAAGAAAAGAAAAAAAATTGTTTTTTTCTGTATCTACTATATGATACGACTTTTCTCTTTTGTTAATGCATGTGAGTACTTTGGTTTTCAATACTAAACTAAGCTTAGGCTCCTGGGGTAACTCCAACTTGGTCATGATTTACATATTCACCTTTTTATGTATTGCTGGATTTGCTAATATTGTGTTGAAGATTTTTGTACCTATGTTCATGCAGGGTAACAGTCTATAGTTTTGTAATGTCTTCGGTCCAGTTTTGATATCAGAGTTATGCTAGCCTCATATAAATTAAGAAGTTCTTGCTCCTATTTTCTGAAAATTTTTGTAAGGTTGAATTTATTTTACCCCATAAATATTTAACAGAATTTACCAGCATAATCATCTGAGCCAGGAGTTTGCTTTAAAGGATAACTTTTGATTTACAAATACAGTTTCTTTAAAAGGGCTTAAGATTTTATATTTTCTCGTTTCTGTTTGGTATTTTTGTTTTTGAGATGGAGTCTTGCTCTGTCGCCCAGGCTGGAGTGCAATGGCGGATCTCGGCTCATCACAACCTCCAACTCTCGCGTTCAAGCAATTCTGCCTCAGCCTCCTGAGTAGCTGGGATTACAGGCATATGCTACCACACCCAGCGGTATGTTGTATTTTTCAGATGTTTGTCTATTGCATTTGTCAGGTTTATTGTCATAAAATTGCTCATAACATTCCCATATCTTTTTCATGTCTGCAGAATCTGTAATGTTATACCTGCTTTCATTCCTGATATTGGTAATTTGTCTTTTTCTTGATCAGTTTAGCTGGGGATTTTTTTTTTTTTAAAGAGAAGGTCTCATTCCATTGCCCAGGATGGAGTGCAGTGGCACCATTGTGGCTCACTGCAGCCTCAATCTCCAGGGCTCAAGCAGTCCTCCCACCTCAATCTCCCAAGTAGCTGGGACCACAGGTATGTGACACCATGCCCTGCTAATTTTTTAATTTTTAAAATTCTTTTGTAGAGATGTAGATCTCCCTCTGTTACCCAGGCTGGTCTCTAAAACTCCTGGGCTCAAGCAGTCCGCCCCTCCCAAAGTGCTGGGATTACAGGCATGAGCCACCCACTGCACCCAGCTCTAGGTGGGATTTATAATTTTTTTTTCCATAGAATTTAGGGCTTCTCAAATTTTTAATATGTTTGCTTGTTCTTTCTGCTTACTTTGGGTTTATTTTTCTCTGCTTTTTCTAGCTTAAGGTAGAAGCCTGTATCACTGATTTTCTCCTTTCTTCTGATAGAGGCATTTACAATTCCGAGTTTCCCTCTAAGCACTGCTTTTAGCTGAATCCTACACATTTTGTTTTCATTATCATTTAGTTCAAAATATTTTCTTTTTTTTTTTTTAAGTTGTGTGTGTGTGTGTGTGTGTGTGAGAGAGAGAGAGAGAGAGAGAGAGAGAGAGAGAGAGAGAGAGGAGACAAGGTCTCCCTTTGTTGTTCAGGCTGGAGTGCAGTGGTGCCATCCTAGCTCATTGCAGCCTCAAACTCCTGGGCTCAAGCAATCCTGTTGCCTCAGCCTCCTAACTTGCTGGGACTAGAGGCGTGAGCCACCACACCTGGCTAATTTTTGTATTTTTAGTGGAGATAGGGTTTCACCATGTCAGCCAGGCTGGTCTCAACTTCCTGGCTTCAAGTGATCTGCCTGCCTTGGCCTCCGGAAGTGCTGGGATTGCAGGCATGAGCCACAATTTCTTTACCTACTCATCAATTGATGGGCATTTGGGCTGGTTCCGTATTTTTGCAATTGCAAATTGTGCTGCTGTAAACAAGCATGTACAAGCATCTTCTTCATATAATGACATCTTTTCTTCTAGATAAGATACCCAGGAGTGGTACTGATGGATCAAATGGTAGATCTACTTTTAGTTCTTTAAGGAGTCTCCACACTGTTTTCCACCGTGGTTATACTAGTTTACTTTCCCACCAACAGTGTAAAAGTATTCCCTTTTCACCACATCCATACCAACATCTATTATTTTTTTATTTTTTGACTATGGCCATTCCTGTATCTTTTAGCCACGTTGAGCAATTTTTCATGTTTGTTGGCCATTTGTATATCATCTTTTGAGAAGTGTCTGTTCATGTCCTTAGCCCACTTTTTGATGGGATTTTTTTTTCTTGCTGATTTCTTTGTAGATTCTGGATATTAGTCTTTCAGATGTATAGATTGCATTCTCCTACTCTGTGGGTTGTCTGTTTACTCAGCTGATTATTTCTTTTGCTGTGCAGAAACTTTTTAGTTTAATTAAGTCTGTTTATCTTTGTTTTGTTTAATTTGCTTTTGGGTTCTTGGTCATGAAGTCTGCCCAAGCCAATGTCTAGAAGGATTTTTCCAATGTTATCTTCTAGAATTTTTTATGGTTTCAGGTCTTAGATTTAAGTCTTTGATCCATCTTGAGTTGATTTTTGTATAAGGTGAGGGATGAGGATCCAGTTTCATTCTTCTACATGTGGCTTGCCAATTATCCCAGCACCATTTGTTGAATAGGGCATCCTTTCCCCTTAGTGTTTGCTTTGCCGAACATCAGTTGATTTTAAGTATTTGGTTTTATTTATGAATTCTCTATTCTGTTCCATTGGTCTACATGCCTGATTTTATACCAGTATCACACTGTTTTGGTGACTATGGCCTTGTTATATAATTCAAAGTCAGGTAATGTGATGCCTCCATATTTGTTCTTTTTACTTAAGTCTTGCTTTGGCTATGCAGGCTCTTTTTTGGTTCCCTATGAATTTTAGGATGGTTTTGTCTAATTCTGTGAAGAATGATATTGGTATTTTGATGGGAATTGCATTGAATTCATAGATCGCTTTTGGCAGTCTGGTAATTTTCACAGTATGATTCTACCCATCTGTGAGCATGAGATGTATTTCCATTTGTTTATCATCTATGATTTCTTTTCGCAGTGTTTTGTAGTTTTCATTGTAGAGGTCTTTCACCTCCTTAGTTCAGTATATTCCTAAGTTGTTTTTCTTTTGTTATTTTGCAGCTATTATAAAAGGGGTTGGGTTCTTGATTTCTCATCTTGGTTGCTGTTGGTGTGTAGCAGGGCTACTGATTTATGTATATTAATTTTGTATCCTGAAACTTCGCTGAATTCATTTACCCAGTTCTAGGAGCTTTTTGAAAGTCATTAGAGTTTTCTAGGTATATGATCATGTCAACAGCAAATGACAGTTTGACTTCCTCTTTACCGATCTGGATGTCCCTTCTTTCTCTTGTCTGATTGCTCTGGCTAGGACCAAGCTCAACTTTTCACAAACTATTTAGCATTAGTTTTGTGCCCCACTACATAAAATATCAAAATGTTGCAACCATATATGCTTTATAGTTGTTATGTTACCTTTATTTATGTTCAGCCTCACAATACACTGTGATATTTTTTCTTTGAACAATCATATGTATTTTTTAAAAAGTTAAACCAAGATAGTATTTTATATTTACCCACTTGTACTACATTTGTTATTTGTGGAAGGACTGGTCCACCATGAGCTACTCAGTCATTATCAGGCAATAGTGATCTTTCCTTGAAAACAAAATAATAATCGTAGTAACATACTCCAAAGTTTACTGTCTTTGGAATGCAGAGTTTTGTCTAATATTATTCAGCAAGAAGGGTATTTTTTTCTCATTGCTAGTTCATACTTCTACTTTCCTGCCTCTCTTTTTCAATAATCTAAAGCCACATCCATAGCTATGATTATGTTCTCTGTTTCATTTTCCTAATTCTGTTAAACATTCTGATGACATGAGCAACCAACCACCATACTAAAAATTAGAATAGCTCCTATCTCACCAGAGTGAATGAGAAATCACAAGTTCACATGCCCAAAAGAACTGGCCCTACACACCCTAGAAGAGTTTAGTTTGGGCTTGATTTTTTTTTTTTTTTTTTTTTTTTTTTAGATGGAGTCTTGCTCTGTCACCCAGGCTGGAGTGCAATGGCATGACCTCAGCTCACTCCAACCTCCACCTCCTGGGTTAAAGCAATTCTCCTGCCTCAGCCTCCCAAGTAGCTGGGACTACAGGCATGCCCAGCTAATTTTTGTATTTTTAGTAAAGACAGGGTTTCACCGTGTTAGCCAGGATGGTCTCAATCTCCTGATCTCGTGATCCGCCTACCTCAGCCTCCCAAAGTGCTGGAATTACAGGTGTGAGCTGCCGCACCCAGCCAGATTTTCTTTGGGAAAAAAAAAAAAAAAAAATGTGGAGAGCATTGCTTCTTGACTGCTGTCCTAGTAGCAAAGCACCATCTAGCGTACAAGGAGTGTGGAAAAACTCAAAAGCCCTGCTCTTCTATTCTCTCAGTTCCACCATGCTATACTTAAAGAAAAAAGACCACCTTTTTACCCTTCTCTCCCCAAATATTAAAAGTTTCTGAGATCAGAGTAATGAATATGGTTCTGTCCTCTGAAAAACTTCTCTTGCCTCTACATCAAAAAGCTTTTTGAAATAAAAGTAGTCCAGTATCTACTCATTCAGTCTTCAAGTCTTTATCAAAGGTACATCATCACTGCTTGATTATTGATGGTAATGAGCAAGAGCTTTGCATCCAGACCCAGATTTAAATCCTGGTCCTGCCACTTACCTTGGAAAATTTGTTTTGCCTCTCCTAACTTCAGCCTTCTCCTCTATAAAATGAGGATAACAGTACCTCTCTGTTGGAAGGGTTCAATGAGGCTGACCACTCCCTTCCCAAATCTTTCTTCCCTGGCTTCCCATAGTACTACTCTCCTGGTTTTTCTCTTGTATCCTATGCTTCTGTCTTTTTTGTGGGCTTTTCTGCTTCTCTTTAAATACTTATTTTCCTTCTTTGGTTGCCTGTTGACTTATTCCTAGCTTTCCATGGATGACTCCTTTCAAATCTATGGTTTTGATGATCCCCAAAATCTAAATTACTCCTGAATCTTAAAAAAATATATTTTTCTTTTTTTGAGACGGGGGTCTTGCTTTCTTTCCCAGGCTGGAGTGCGGCGGCATGATCATAGCTCACTACCACCTCAAATTCCTAGGCTCAAGTGATCTTGCCTCAGTCTCCCAAACAGCTGAAAATACAGGCACATACCACCACACCTAACTTTTTACTTTTTTCCTAGACATGAGGTCTGAGCCATCTTGCCCAGGCAGATCTCAAACTCCTAGGTTCAAGTGATCCTCTGGCCTTGGCCTCCCAAAGTGCTGGGATTACACGTGTGAGCCACCATACCTGGCCTACTCCTGAATCTTTATCTTCAAACCAGGTTTCATTCCTGAAATCCAACTATTCAGGTGTCTGATGGATATCATCATTTGGTATCTTAAACATCTAAAACTAGATTCTACAACCAACCCTCAATCAATATTCCTTTGCTCTCTCTGGTTATCTAAGCCCCGAAAATGGGTACCCAACCCACAGTCTATTCTTAACCTGCCACATCCAGTCAATCCCCAATTCCTGTTGATTTTAGCTCCTAAATCTCTCCTCCTCTCCATCTCATTTTTCACTAAGACCTTTTCAGTTTCATAGACCACTTCATTCTAATACACTAGACTCCATGCTAATGCAAGTGTTCTCAAGTGTTCAGGGTACAAATCCAAGTTTGCCACATACTACCAGCTCAATAACAAGGGCATCACTTCTGGTACTTTTTGAGATACAAGAAATGAAGGGGCTCTTGCTCAGTTCTAGCTGCTGCTTCAATGTGAAAACAGACCCTGTAATAAAATAACGTAGTTTGGTTTGGCAGTAGGTCAGTTTCCTATCTTTAAATTATGGTGATTAAAGGGCACTTTCAGTGCAAAATGGGGACTGGCCCTTAGTAAGCAAATTGCTGGCTTACCTCTACATCAAAGCTGCAGCATCAGGGCTGCTGCAGAGGCCTTGCCTGTACCAAGCAGGAACTTGGCCTTAAGGTTCCAACTCCAATTTCAAAATAGGCTTAGAAACAGGGAAGACTGTGATCATAGGTTCTTTTCAGTTTTTATTGTAATCTCTTGTTTTTATACCTGAGTAACAATTTTCCCCAAAGGAATGATACATAATCTTTATTCTAAAAAGGACATATAGTGTGTTGATAGCATCTGGTTGGCGGTTATCACTGACTGTCTTCAATAACAATTACTCATCTAAGAAACTCTTTTAGAATCCTTGGTGCTAAGCCAGACAAGCCCTGGGCTGCTCCTCATGATACTGATAGGATCTGGCTTCTAGAGGAACTTGTTCTTGATTCCCTCTGGGCAAAGGCAGCTGTGATACTCACCAGGCTGGGCCTCAACTTACTTACAGAGCTTTTATTTTTTTCTTTTAAATTTATGCTATTAAAGTTGGATTATTAATACAGTATTTGTGTTTGCCTTGGGGACTAATAAACCCCACAACCTGAGGATCATCACAGGGCTACTCAGCAGAGGTCTGTCTCAGCTGTTCCTTGAACTAAGGAAGGGGTCAGCCAGCTAGGAGATAACTGTCCTTTTGAAAGCAAACAGCATCATATACCTTACTTAGAACTACATACAGCCTCTTGTTCCCAGTTCTTGAACTATGTTGTCTTTTCACTGTTTCCTGGCTTATGGGGCAATGGAGGGTTTCCGACCTCAAATGCTAGTACCAGGTGTGAAGGAAGGACCTTAGGCTCATCTGCTGGCTCCCTGTGATCATAAACACACGGTGTTCTGTGTTTTAATTCTGTGGTGGCTGCCACTCTGCCTGAGTCATGTCACCTTTACTAATCCAGCATTATCCTCACCCAAAAAAACACTACTTTGGGGTCATTCTATTCTTATTTCTCTCTTATTTGTTCGGATGTTTCAGATGGACTTGAGTCCACGGCAGGCTCTGGCTCCAGAGGAAGAGATGGTGGCTTTGTGAACTGGGATGTTCCTCCAGCACCTAGTAACAAAATAAAAACTTGAATCCTCAGTTCCACAATTTCAGAAGAAATCATTTTTTGCTGTTAGAGTTCAAGAGGAAACCTCATATTTTCCGGAACTAGTGGGACTGACCCATTAGCTATGAGAGAAGACTACAACTGAGAAAGCAACAGTCAAGTTTGTCTTCAGTTAGTCAAACTTGACTGTTGACTGAAAGAAATCTTTAATTACCTACACGTCAACTTCTGATAAAGCAGTAAAAATTAAACACTGCATAACAGGATATACTTAGTAACATATTGCTAAAATTGAATAGACCAGTGTATTGACCATCCAACGAAGTCTGAGTAGCTGTTACCTACTACACAGCTCACCTTAAGGAAACAAGTGCCAACTTGGCCACCCTGTGGTTTTTTTCTCCCCTTGTGGCCAAAACTAAATTGGACATGTTATGAGTCTGAAGAGTACCTCACTGAAAGCTAGAATCTCATTGCTGGCACATGTGGCTTGTACCTGCTAGGCCTTCGTGGAGCTCTGTATGATCCTACCTGAGGGCAGCGTCCTGTATGCAGCTGCTGAAGATATTGCCTGTCCTAGAGCTTGATTAGAGCCCAGAGGCTGCTGGAAACTGGCAGGTTTGCTGGTTGAAGTGGTCTGGTGCTTTGATTTGGGATCTTTAACTGGTTTAGTCCAGACCAGTGCCTCCCCAACCTGGAGAGCAGCTCCCAACTTCTGAGCCATCTCCACCATCTTGTGCCCGTAAAAGAAGTAAAAGAATCAAAAGCATGACTGTTAGAGACAAGCCAACCCACTTCCTTGGGCTTCCATCCGGGGTTTTAGCTGAAACAGTGTCTCCTTGTCCTAGCGGTTGAGGCAGGAAGTACTTATCAAACAGCAGAGAATACAGATTGCCTTTAATGGATGACAGGGTGGTTCACACAGGATCTCAAAACCCAAAAATTCAAGCCTGGTGTATTACTGGGCTAAACTGCATTTCCTACAAGAAGTGAAATAGGAGGAAGCTACAGATAGACACAGACTTCAACTTTGATGAGTTGGATTAGCAGTAACAGATAACTCAGTAAGCCTGAATTTCCTTTATTATTCTAGGAAAGTTTTTCTCAGGCTGTTATTGATGAGCTCATGCTGCCAGAAGCATCACAGTCAGAAGAGCCATGGATGTGTAATACCTTGGATTTGGATTATTTGGCCTAAGTCTCCTGAGAGCTTACTTAAGACTGTTGGCAACTAATAAGACATACCTCAGAGTCAAATTCCAGAGAGCTACTGTCCTTGAGTAGGTTGACTTTCTTCTCCATCTCCTGATATTGGGCCAGGGCGCTCCTCTTCTCGCCCTGGTTGTATAGCAGCACAGCATAGTTCAGGTTTACTAAAGGGTTACACCTGTGGCAGACAGACAGGGATTCTATGGAACTGCAGGCTCTGCAACAAATGGTCATTTGGAGATCCTTCTCATTACACAAGAAGAAAACAAAACTGGTTAAGTAGAGATTTCTCCATGCTAAGCAGACCTGCGGAGAAGAATCAAGGAATTAATGGCCTAATGAGGAAAGCTGGTGTTAGGACCAAGTCTGACATCTCAGCCCTCAACAGAGAGGACCTAGGCCAGGGTTGAAAAAGGGATCTCTACTCTGCCGTCTAGCAGATGCCAGTGGAGTAAAATCCTGGAAGAGTCCAATTTATCTTCAGTTAAACAGCCCAGAGTCCCACTGATATTCCAGCTAGCCCACTGCCAGCCCTGACTTTCTCCGGCCTCCTGATTACTCAGTTTGGGACTGGAAACATTTTCTCAGTGTCAATTCCTACTGAGCCACCACGTACTTAGGAGCCACATCCTTCCACACTGAGGCCTGCTGTGTACTGCCATAGAGGAACAGCTGGGCTGACTCAGGCAGCACTGATGCTATGGCACCACTTCATGCCTTTGGAGAGTCCAACCCCCCCCAGTACCATTCTAAACGAAGCACATACTTATCCAGGTGGACGGCTTCTGCGTAGGCTCTCTTGGCATTCTCTATATCTTCCAGATTGGTCAGAGCCACTGCAACAAAGAAAGCACTGTAGCTGGAGAGCTCAACTTAGAAAACAAAAGGAACATTAAGACTGCCCCAAAAGTAAACTTTTTCACCCTCTCGGCTCATGGCACCAGAGAGTACTAAATTGGTCAGCTTAGATACCTGGTGCTATCTTCAACGACCCTTTCTACAGTCCATCAGTTGCCAAGTTCTGTGCATCCTTTTTTTGCAGTTTCTTTTCCTACACTGCCCTTGTTCAGGCCCAAGTAGTCCCAGGCTTTCCATTTATCCCCCAGTGCCAATGTCCCCACCTGCCTCCATTCCACTTTCCACAGTGCCACCAGGTATCTCACTGACTTACAAATTAACCACGTGTCCATCCTACTTGGGAATCCTCACTGGCTCCCCATATCTATAACCATGATCTTTAAGTTTTGTTTTTTTTTTTTTAAGCAATAAAACACTCTCCCCATGTTTTAAAATCAGTATTTCCTTGACACCTAATATATAAAATGGAAATGGCTGCTCTGGAAGCCATGCCCATTCCACCACCTCACCAGCTATGCACTCACTCCTACCAGGCACCTAAGAAGAGATCTAGGAATTCAGCTGGACAAACATGGCCTCTAAGGTAAAGACCTTGCACTGTACTCATGACACCCATAATCTGACCCCAGAATACCTTTCCTGACTCATCTCCCATCATATTCGCTAACATTACTGCCCACTAACAGCAAGGGACACTGCAGTTTCATGGCAGCATGCCTTGGTTCACAGTGGCTCCTCAGCCATTCTGTGCTATTCCATTCTAGCTGTTGTTCAGAATCCAGTGTGAATGCCATCTCTACTCTGTAAAGTTAGCATTGCTTTTATGCCTTACATCATGGCTGTTTACATTTCTATGTCCCATTAGAACCCAACTATCCAAAAGAAACTATTAACATAGTAAACACAACCTACAAAACGGGAGAAAACATTTGCAAACCATGCAGGTCTAATATCCAGGATCTACAAGGAACTTAAACAAATTTGCAAGAAAAACACAACCTTATTTAAGTGGGCAAAGTAAACAATTTTCAAAAGATGACATACATGCAGCTAACAAGTACATGAAAAAAAGCTCAGTGTCACTGACTAGAGAAATGCAAATCGAAACCACAATAAGACACCATCTCACACCAGTCATAATGACTTTATTAAAAACTCAAAATATAACAGATGCTGGCGAGGCTGCAGAGAAAAGGGAATGCCTAGACACTGTTCATGGGAGTGTAAATTAGTTCAACCACTATGAAAAGCAGTGTGGCAATTCCCCAAAGGGCTAAAAACAGAACTACCATTAGACACAGCAATCCCATTACTGTGAATATGTCCAAAAAAATATACATTGTTCCACCATAAAGACACATGCATGTGTGTGCACTGTAGCACTATTTATGATAGCACATGAAGTCAACCTAAATGCCCATTAATAGTACACTGGATAAACAAAATGTAAATATACACCATGGAATACTACAGTCATACAAAAGAACAAGATCATGTCCTTTGCAGCAACATAGATGGAACTGGAGGCCATCATCCTTAGTAAACTAATGCAGGACAGAAAACCAAATACTGCATGTTCTCACTACAGTGTAAGTAGGAGCTAAATGATGAACACACATGGAGATATAGAGGGAAACAGCAGACACTGGATGGAGCTTATTTGAGGTAGAGGGGAGGGTGGAGGGTGGGTGGGGGGACCAGGGAAAAAAAACTATTGAGCACTAGGCTTAGTACCTGGGTGATGAAATAATCTGTACAACAAACCCCCATGACACATGTGTGCCTGTGTAACAAAATACACATGTACCCCTGAACCTGAAATACAATTTTAAAAAGAGATGGAGTCTGTGTTGCCCAGGCTAGACTCCCAACTCCTGGGCTCAGGCAAACTTCCTGCTTTAGCCCCCCAAGTAGGCAGGACTCCAGATGTGTATCATCACACCCTACTTTAGCCTTTTTATCCCGATGTTTTGACATCTGAGGCCTTACTGACCCTATGGAGACTACCCCTCCCAGGGTCATATAATCCCTACAAGACTGCCCTCTATATGCAGACCAGCCAATACAGGGTCCATATTCTCAACTGCCTCCTTTATCAGGCTCTGACACTGGGTCAATATTCCCCAGTCTTAGTCACCGAGGGTCAGGTAGCAGACACCAAGAGACAGCCCTACAGCCGGGGGCCCACTGAAATTATTCAAACTGGCCAGTCTTCAACCTGCTTAGCCTGCTTTATCGGTCTTGCCCCAGGGAGGGCATTTCTTCTCATACCCCTTGCTCCCTTCACCTCCTAATTGACCCCGTGCTTCGCCATGTGGCCCTGCATCCTGTGGCATGCCCTCCTTCTCAGGAATTGTAACAGACTGTCTTTCCAATGGCAGTTGTCTTCTGATCTGTTGCCCATACCTTATCTGAGTAAATAATAATAAAACCTATGTTTTAAAAAAAAAATTTTCTATTCAGGCAACCCTCAAATAACTATGACTCACTGCTTTTGCAAGCTTTCTCTTATAAATAAGAACCCCACAATAAGGAATAAAAAGCCACTGGAAGACCACTGCCAAATGAGGATTTGGCAATCTGCTCTGGGTTTTACATTAGTAAGTAAATGAGACTGGAAGGCTAGTAGGAAGACTAGTCAGTACTTTAAATGGTTGTCCATAGTTTTTAAAGTGATTAATTCTAACTTCTGATAAATTTTAGTATTTGCATGGCATAAAATGGAGTTTCAGGAAGAGGACAGCATTCTGTATAACATGCTCAGAAGAGACAGGGTTTCAGTACAAGGTCACTTGACTTGGAACTACCACCTAGGGGCCAGTTATAGTAACAGCAATCCTGATAATAATAGACCGGTTATATAACCACAATAAAACCAACGGTTTTCAAAAATCAGTATTTCAACAAAACCACTATTATTCATTGAGCGTTTAATCATGCAATCCTCACACCAGCCCTAGGTACACATAGTAAATAGCAGAGGCAGGGTCCCCACCTAAAACCCAGGCTCTTAACACTTGCTGTCTGGAACTTAGTTGGATTCAATATATACATAAATGAATTGTCAAGGCAAGAGGAAAAAAGTTGGTAAAAGGTGAACAAGGGATGATCTTTATTTAACCTGTTGTTCTCTGAGTGAAACTGCCCCAAGTTAGAAACACCCAAGTTCCTTTGTCATCCTTTTCTATTTCTTTAAGCTCCAGGACATAATGCAGATTCATATAGGATCTCCAAGGGGATGGCTCCTGTGAGACAGCCATTGATCTCCTAAGATTCTGCTCCATTTTTCCCTCAGTACAGATGGCAGACTTTTCCACACAAATGTTTCTTACCTGCCAAGAGCATGTAGAGCTCCCCCATCTTTGGCTGGAAGTTGATGGCTGCACTGAGAAAATGAAAAGCTGATGCATACTGCTGCATGGTCAAATGGACGAGGCCCAAATTATACAGAATCTTCCAATCGAAGGGTGCCAAGTAGTTGGCTCGTTTCAGGCAGCTGATGGCCTATAAGAGAGAAGCAGCAGTCAATGAGGGAGTGGGGCAAGCTAAGAAGACCCAATAACCACATGTATGTATGCAAACAAAGAACATGAGGGGATACTGGCTGCCACATATTTCTTCTTGCCGAAGAAACACATTTCAATGTTATTTCAGAGTAGAGGATTTTCTGGAACAGCACAAGCCACAACTCTGTATTTGGTGAGGGCAACATCAAAGTCCCCATGGGTCTGCATCATGCTGCCTGCTGCCAAGATGGCCTGAACACACAGCACAGAGAAAGTAATTCAGTCATTCTCAAAAGGCTATAGCAGTGAGGCAGCCTTCCTGAGTCTATAGACATTCAGCAGGCCCAGCAGCACAGATGGGACTGAAAAATTTCTTCCAGGGACATAAATAATGTATCCAAGCTATTGGGACACACGTTCCTGAGAAATGTTCTTGCACACTACACTATGGCACACACACACACAAGCCAGACGCAGTGGTTCATGCCTGTAACCCCAGCACTTTGGGAGGCCAAGGCAAGCAGATCACAAGGTGAGGAGTTCAAGACCAGCCTGGCCAACATAGTGAAACCACATCTCTACTAAAAATACAAAAATTAGCTGGGTTTAGTGGCACACACCTACAGTTCCAGCTACTCGAGAGGCTGAGGCAGGAGAACTGCTTGAACCTGGGAGGCAGAGATTGCAGTGAGCTGAGACCATGCCATTGCACTCCAGCCTGGGTGACAGAGTGAGAATCCATCTCAAAAAAAAAAAGATAAAATGTTATTTGCTTTACCCATCTAATTTGTTTCCTACTTCTAGCCAGGAAAGTCAGTATTGCAGAATGAATACCAGGGTCCTGTAAGTAAAAAATTCCACTAATCTGTTCTCTGCAGCCCTTATTTGGTATACCAAGTGTTCTAGACACCTGAAATACACCCATACATGACTACTTAAGGTACATTTCTTTCTACCATACAACAAAGGGTGAGTCAGCTTTAGGCTTCACAAGCCCAGTCCTTTCATTTCTCTAAGGAAAAGTATCAAGATGGGGAGCTGACAAGCTAATATGACTTCCTAAATCAGAATTCAGTTTGTATCCTTCAATAAACAGCTTGTCTTGCTGTATCTCCTCAATGATATTCATCCATTTGATGCTATCCCTTCTCATTCCTAGTCACATCTAGACAAACGTGGTATCAAATCATTAGGACTCTAGAAGTCATTTCAACATCATTATTATTTCTTTTTAGAGACAGGGTCTCACTCTGACCCAGGCTGGAGTATCGTGGTGCCATCACAGCCCACTGTAGCCTCAAACTCCTGGGCTCAAGTGATCTTCCCTCTTTTACCTTCTGAGTAGCTAGGACTACAGGTGTGTGCCACCATGCCTGGTTAATAATTTTTTTTGTAGAGATGGGGGTCTCACTATGTTGCCCAGCCTGGTCTTGAACTCCTGGCCTCAAGTAATCCTCCTGCCTCAGCATTCCAAAGTGTTGGGATTATAGGCATAAGCCAACAGGCCCAGCAGATTTATTTTTTACAATAGTTGTGGAGGCATTGCTAATTTCCTACGTTAACACCTAAGCTTTACTATCACTATGATTTTGCTTTCTGCAGGGCTTACATGTCCGTTA
>NW_016107518.1:2226484-2246847 GCF_001604975.1 Cebus imitator
ATGCCAGGCAGCATAATTTTCTATGTAATTTTGGATCCCAAGGCCCTAATGCTCTTGTCTCCACTTAAACAGAAAGCTATACTAAGTAGCCAAATGAAATAAAAGAAGGAAGATACATACCAATCCTAGGAAAGAAGGTGCTACTGACCTTTGGAAGTAAATGCTGATCTAAGCAAAATATTGTCTGCCTGCTCAATCCCTCACTAATATGTCTTTGTCACAAAACCAAAGCAACACTGAGTTGGGATGATCTAACTATAGGATCATCAGACAGTTGCAACAGTAAAACACCAAAGGGCTATGAACAATGCCTCCTGCTTCTAAGGAACAACACAGGACACTGGTTACCTCTAGGGAGACCTGAACCAGAAGATGCACAGCCCCAGCCAGGGAAGGCCTGAGCTGACCAAACAGCTTTCTCAATTCAACTGGGAATCTGCCTTTCACTTTCTGCCATAATAAACATCCATTTTGATCACTTCCCTCCCCAAAGCCAGGTAACTTCTATAATTCTAGCAGTATCGGTCCCCCACTACAACATGACTATTCTCTTCAAAGCTGTAGGTCATGAACAATGGTCTCTATCTTCTCAGTAAGGCTTCAAATTTTAGCTGTCCACATTTCTCTCTTGGGAAATTTAGTGACTGAAGTCCTTGATCGGTTACTGGAAGAATGTCCCCCTTGGGATTTATGTATCTTAATCTCAAAGAGCCGACCTCTAAAAGGCAGGGGTCAGGGGTCAGGGCTACTACCTAGCATCACAGAGGCACTTATTACATGCTCCTTACTACTTGCCCATATATACAGCTTCTTGATGACAAAAGTCGCTTCTGTAGCTTAACAAACCGAGTGATTTTTCTGTCTTTTTAGACACAAAATGTGGTTGAAAAAAATTCAGAAAGCAGTGTTGTGACTGACATAACCAGAAAATTTACTAACATGGTAGAAGACAAAGATAATAAATTAACAGAAATCTAAGTTTAGTTCAGAATCTAATTATTAGGAATAATAAACCTTGAACCATAGATCAGACATTCTGTTAAGTGACCAAACAAATGAGACAAAGCATTTTGCTACAGCTATCCCATTTAAAAGAAACAACACAAGGCCAGGCACAGTGGCTCACGCCTGCAATCCCAGCACTGTGGGAGGCCAAGGCAGGCAGATCACTTGACGCCAGGAGTTCAAGACCAGCCTGGCCAACATGGTAAAACCCTGTCTCTGCTAAAATACAAATATAAGCCAGGCGTGGCAGCGCAGTCCTCTAGTCCCAGCTACTCAGGAGGCTGAGGCGTAAGAATCGCTTGAACCTGGGAGGCAGAGGTTGCGGTGAGCTGAGATTACACCATTGCACTCAGGCCTGGGTGACAGAGTGAGATTCTGATGAAAGAAATGAAAGAAAAGAACGAAGGGAGGGAGGGAAAGGAAGAGAGGAAATGAAGGAAAGAAAAGAAAGAGAGGGAGGGAGGGAAGAGAGGGAGGAAAGGGAAACAGGGAGGCAGGGAGGAAGGAAGGAGAAAGGAAAGAAAGAAACAAGACAAGACCCTAAACAGAAAAGATAGCATGTGTTTCTAGAGAGAAAATACGAAACACCATCATGGGAAAGCCAATCAGTTCCACTATCAAGAGAAGTTTGTATTACCCTAGTGATGTTTAAAAAAAAAAAAGATACTGGTCTCATGCTAATAAGGCCAAATGTTTCTTATGTTTTTTTTACTGAATCAGAAGATTTCTGTCCCTAATAATATCTCCAAAAACAGAAGTATCTGTTGCTAATATATGATACCAAAATGGCAGACTGTCAGCCAACTCCTAAATCTGTTATTTCCTTCTCCCTGAGTGTGCATCTGCCTACGTATCTTGCAACTATCAACTAGTTTTGAACCATGGAATGTAAGCAGGAGCGATGTGTGCAATTTCTGGGTCATTTGAAATTTATTACCAAGCCCAGGTGCGGTGGCTCACACCTGTAATCCCAGCACTTTGGAAATGTGAGGCAAGAGGATTGCTTGAGCTCAGAAGTTTAACACCAGCCTGGACAACATAGTGAGGCCTTGTCAACGCAAAAACGTTTTTGAAAATTAGCTGGATAGGCCAGGCATGGTGGCTCACTCCTTTAATCCCAGCACTTTGGGAGGCCGAGGCAGGCAGATCATAATGTCAAGAGATCGAGACCATCCTGGCCAACATAGTAAAACCCCGTCTCCACTAAAAATACAAAAATTAGCTGGACATGGTGGTACGCACCTATGATCCCAGCTACTTGGGAGGCTGAGGCAGGAGAATCGCTTGAACCCAGAGGGCGAAGGTTGCAGTGAGTCAAGATCAGGCCACTGCACTCCAGCCTGGCAACAGAGCAAGACCATCTCAAAAAAAAAAAAAAAATTAGCTGGGCATGTGGCACATGCCTGTAGTCCCAACTACTTGGGAGGCTGAAGTGAGAAGATCACTGGAGCCCAGGAGGTTGAGGCTGCAGTGAGCTGCCTGAGTGACAGAGTAAGAGCCTGTCTCAAAAGGAAATATAAAATTATTGCCAGATGCTTATTCCATACTTAGCTTCCCATACCATCTCCTCCTACCACAGCCTGGATGTGGATGTTACATTCAGCATCAACCATGCAGATAAAGACAACAACCTAAGGAATGGTGGGTCAATAAGGAAGGAACCTGGATCCCTGGCTCCCTTTGTAGAATAGAGCTGCCCAGCCAACCTAAAGCAGCAGCCATCCTGAGAGGTGAGAAAGAAACACAGTCTACCTTACTGAAGCCATCAGGAGCTCTTAAGTTAAACCTCAGCTTCACCTTTGACTCATACAATAAGTAATTAATCAAACATATTAGTTTCTCATTGTTCTAAAGAAAACAGATACACTTACTCCACTGCTTTCTTGTAGATTTCAATGGCCTTGTCCAAGTCTCCCTCCAGCAGGTGGATCTTCCCCAGCATTATATAAGTCAGATCATGCCTATTAAGATTCAGGGCATTGTGCAACTGGTCTTGTGCCTGACAAGTTTGACAAAGCAAAGAAAACCAAATTACTACCACTGAAAGAACTATAATTTGATATGGCTAATGTAAAGACAGTTGCTGCTGTATTGACATAGGAACATCAGATTTCAGCAAAGAGCCCCCACTACCCAAAGACCAAAACATACCAAAACTATCCTTGTTGAAAAGACAGCTGGCAACATGGGATATCTGCTTCTGAAGCTACTTGGAAGAATTTATGCAAGATGATTAATCTTTCTGAATGTTTACTGCTTGATATTCATACCTATGACTCATACTTCATAAGTCAAAAGAAACATCATAGTACATGTAGAGTACTATACTAAACTAAATCCCAGCTGTAACACTGACCAGATGCACAAATTTCTCTGTGGTGGGCCCCCATTTCCCCACCAACGTGATGATAAATGAATAAATAGATTGTTCTCATTTATTCACCCAACAAGTATTCATTGAGTGCTTGCTGTTCTGGGTGCTAGATATATTTGAATTAATAAAATCAACTCCTTGCTCTGGAGGAGTTTACCTCCTAGTAAACAAAAAGGTGTTTAGTCATTCGCTGATCCAACAAGTATTTATATAAATGCCAAGTATTGTATTTGCCTAGCCTGTTAGCTATACAGTAAAATCTATTTCTTCTCAGTACAGGTCCAACCAAAGACCAATCCTTCTTTTCCCCTGACTCAGAATAATGCTGTGAATAGAAATATGAATGTTTGAAATTGTCTGTGAAGAGAAATATCTCCTAATCAAGTATATAAAACTGTAGATCCATCTACAAAACCTAAGGGACCCACTAAATGTATTTTATGAACATATATTGTTTATTATCTATCTCAGGAGAAAAGTTACTTTTACAACCCAATTGCTAATGTGCATTTTTTTTTTTTTTTTTACACCAGTGTGGGATAGATTATGTTATCCCAGTCTGCAAATTGATACAAACTAAACATTGTCAAATGGGTACTAATTCAGATTCTCAGTCCTGGTGGCATTGGAGAAAGGAGAATAAAACTTCACAATCACTAAGTGTAAGCTCTATGAAGGAAACTACCCAACGTTCCCATCACTAAGTTTTAGAGCTCTCAGTAATTTTGTCTGTTCCTCAATTACGATATATACTTTTCCTTACCTGAGTATCAAGGTAAGCTCAAATTGTTTTCTCTGATTTAGGAGCCTATAGCTTAATCACAAATATAAATTCTCATCATGGAAAATAACTAAAACTTTTAAAACTCAGAAATCAGATCCACTTAAAATTTATTTTCAATGACCCTAAAAACTAAAATCAGTTGCTGTAAGGACATTAGATCACTCACTTGCTCATGATTACACCTTTAAGACTTAAGGGTCCACTTTTTGATATATGTTTCATTAAGCATTTATTTCTATACTGGGAAATTAAACTGGAGGTAGAGAAAAAGAAGAAAGGAGAAAAACTGCCATTCTCTCATATTTCTAGAACTTTACATGTTCTTATTAAAAGCAGAAAACAACAGATGAATAATGACAAGTGAAAATTAAAACAGAAATAAATGTATAAAGGTAATTTTAATTTTCAGTTCCAAAAACCTTTGCAAGCACCAAGGATAATACAAAATGAGCAATGTAACTCTGCAACAGCAAGTGCACCCTGAGTGAAATCCATCACCACTTCTATAAATTACCTTGTTGAACTGCTTCAGATAAATGTAGCAAACTCCTAGGTTATGGCTGATCTCCTAGGCACATTAAAAAAAAAAAAAAAAAAAAAAAGGGAAACAACTTAGGTGTAATTCCACAGTAAGTATTAGAGTGAATGAACAGACATCTAGAGATTGTTATTGCTCGGCAAGGTTTAAACTTTAATAAAAAGCTGACTGTAATGCATGGTTTAGAGTTCGTACTCAAATATATTTGTTAAAAATTAGTTCTTCAATTTAAAAAACATGGATTATAAGAAATAAAAGCAGAATAAACAGGTGATCTTCCTGGATCTATGGGGCACCCTGGGGCACATATTCTCTAAGAGTTGCCCATCACCCATACCCTTTTAACCTTCTCAGGAGAGAAGCTGAAAGCCCCCTGAGGACTGCTAGCCACATTTCTGCCCTTAAGGCAAGACAGCTGGACAGTGACACCTGACTCAATTGAAGTCCTTTCCCTAGGAATCTGGAATTGGAAGAGAGCTAGTTAGTTGCAAGTACTAAATTCACTAGGTGATGTGGACTTGAGGACTGACAGCACCACCTGGAGTCCGCTACGGGGGAATACATGTAATTGGAGCCATCTGCAGAAGTCTAGAGCAAGATGGGAAAACTATGGTCTATGGGCGAAATCCATTCCCTGCCCCTTTTTATAAGTACAGATTCACTGGAATGCAGACACAACCACTGTTTCTGTATGGCTCGTTTGCATTAGAACTGCAGAGTTAAGTCATTGCAACAGAGTCTGTATGAAGTTGTACAAATTAAAATATTAACTGACCTTTTACAAAAAAAAAGTTTGCCAACCTTTGATCTACAGAAAGAAAAGATAAAGCAAAAAGGCGAAGTATCTACCTTGGTTGCAGAAGCATTCCAGTTCTGCTTCACTAAAAGACCAACTTATGTATTTGTAAAAGATAAGGCCTTTTTTAAATCTACCCACATCGTCACACTAAAAAAAATGAGTGATTGCTTGATATTAGATATTCAATTATGTTCAAATTTCCAATTATCCCACAAATGCCTCGCATTTCAAAAAAAAAAAAAATTGTATTCAATCACACCTCAAATCATGTCCATATTACAGCGCATTGGGATTTGAACTCAGGCCTGCTTCCAAAACTTGCATACTTCCATCTTTGCCATGCTATCAGAATGCATTCATGGAGAAAGACAAGGCAGAAATAAAGCCTTTCTTGTTCTTTAAATGTCCTGCTCTGCAGTAAGAACTGTCAAGGTAAGTAAGTAAATACATAGATGTCCTGAACCTCTGACCTTTTAAAATCTTTAACATGACAACAAAGAAAATTTGCAAAGGGGAATGGAACAAATCAGGGTCAAATCCTATCTTTCAGGAGGTAAGGGAATCCAGCAAACATCTTACAAAGGCAGTCGGTTCAATGGAAAGATCAGTCTTAAGATGAGGAATCTTAGATCGTCCTAGATCACAGGCCTGAATTCCAGTTCTGGCTCAGTAACAACCTTACTGTAGCAACTTCTTACACTTCAGCAAGACATTCCATCATCCAAAGCCTTAGTTTCCTCACTTGTCAATGGGGGAAATCCTCCCTACTTAACACAGCTGTTCCAAAAGTCAAATAAGATAATAGGAGGAATTACTATTCCCCTGTTGTATATGGAATACCCTGATGAGTCAAATAAAGTAGAGCTAGGTATTCTTTTTTGTTTTTGGAGACGGGGTCTTGCTCTGCTTCCCAGGCTGAAGTGCAGTGACAAAAATCACAGTTCACTGCAAGCCTCAACCTCCCAGGCTAAAGTGATCCTCCGACCTCAGCCTCTAGAACAGCTGGAACTACAAGTACACATGACTACTAATTTTTTTTTGCTTTCCTGGAGACTGGGTCTCTATGTTCCCCAGTGTGGCCTCAGACTCCTGGGCTCAAGTGATCCTCCTGCCTCAGCATCCCGAAGTGCTGGGATTACAGGTGTGAGTCACCACACTCTACTACAAGTTTTTCTACAGATACTTATAAAATACATAGGGTAGAAAAGGGCTGTTAATAAAAATAAAATGAAAAATCATTTAAAAATTTTAAAAAGAAAAGAAAAGTGCCATGAAGGGGAAAATTTTAAAGGAAAGTTAAAAAGTAGAAAAAAAAAAAAAGGGGGGGGGGCTGGCATGGTGGCTCACGCCTGTAAAGCCAGCACTTTGGGAGGCCAAGGGGGGCAGATCATGATGTCAGGAGTTTGAGGCCAGGCTGACCTACACGGTGAAACCCCATCTCTACTAAAAATATAAAAATTAGCTGGGCATGGTGATGTGCACCGGTAATCCCAGCTACTAAGGAGACTGAGGCAGGAGAATAGCTTGAACCCTGGAGGAAGAGGTTGCAGTGATCCGAGGTTATGCCACTGCACTCCAGTCTGGGTGACAGAGTGAGACTTTGTCTCAAAAAAATTAAAAAAAAAAAAAGAATGGCCGTTTTGTGAATGACCACATCTACTAGTAACAATGGGGTGGTTATCCCAAATGAGTCAGTAATACCAAATTAGCTTTTTCAACGAACTGGATAAATTAAGAAACATGTTCCATTCCCCGTGACACTGAGTTCTCCTGTTTTACCTCTTCCCTATCTCCCTCTATGGGTTCTCTTCTTCCGCTCAGTCTTTCAAAACTGGTTTTTGATGGCTCACACCTGTAATCTCAGCACTCTGGGAAGTAGGAGGAGGAGGATCACTTGAGGCCAGGAGTTTGAGACCAGCCTGGACAACATAATGAGACCTCATGTCCACAAAATAAATTTAGCCAGGCATGGTGACATGCACCTGTAGTTCCAGCTACTTGGGAGGCAGAGGCAGGAGGATTACTTGAGCCCACGAGTTGGAGGTTACAGTAAGCTATGATCACTCCAATGTACTCCAGCCTAGGAAATTTTGTCTCTTAAAAAAAAAAGTTTAGAAAGCAAAGTTAAAAACTGCTAGCACCCAGCGATGTTCCAGGTATTCTTGGTGGGTCCTGGCTCCTCACTGGCCTGTATGGTGACCGTCTGTGGTGTTGGCCACCCCAGGGTCCTGGCCCCCATACACAGTGCAGGGTTTCCTCCCTGCATTAAAGCAGTAACTTTTCCTGCGCTGTCTCAAAAAAAAGTAAAAAACTGTTTTTTTCAAGGGTTCCATCCTCAGCTCGTTGCAGGGTAATGTCATCCAATCTGATGGTTTCAATTACCACCTTTGTGTTGTTGACTCAGAATGTGTATCTCTATGCCAAAACACTTAGTTTCAGATTTCTATATCCAACCATACTGGACACACCTCAATTTAGATATCACCAAACAACCTAAAACTTATCATGTCCAAAATCCTCTGAAAGATAGGAGTTAACTCTGATTTCTTACCATCACCTTCTTCCAAAACTTGCTCCTCCTGCTTCCTGTATTTCCTATTCTAGTTGATTGGTACAGTCCACCAGTCCGCCTTTGCATCTCCAGGGCATACAGCAGTGCTTGGCATATAGGAGACATACTCATTTTTTGAAAAAACCAACTGAATTAAAATATATGAATTTTTCTTTATCTGTAGCTTCACTCTGGCTGTTAGCTATAACATACTCCACAGCATAAAGAATCAACTCAGTCTTCAGACGTCCAGAGGGAAAGCAAATTGAACAAACTTCAAAAATAATAGTGCCCCATAAGAAATGCAACGGAAATCCATGCTAATTCAGTGTACTAATAAATCTAATCCTTCATTCATAGATATGAATGTCTCTCCAAGAATCATCAAATACTTGAAAAACACTAACAGCATAAAATAGAAGAACCAAAATGAAGAGAGCAAGAAAAAGATAACTCTGGGAAGCAGAACAGAACTTCAAGAATCAGAGATATTGGCGAGGCTATTGCAAGAAGACAAGATTTTTGGAAATTAAAAATACAATAAAGGAAAATGAAATAAATATTGGATGGATAGGCTATACAGCAGAATACAAACAGCTAAAAACGAAAATGATGATCTGGAAGGTAAGACCGAAAAAATGCCCTGAATGTACAATAAAAGGACAAAAAGGGCCTGGCGCAGTGGCTCACGCCTATAATCCCAGCACTTTGGGAGGCCAAGGTGGGTGGATCACCTGAGGTCAGGAGTTGGAGACCAGGCTGGCCAACATGGTGAAACCTCATCTCTGAGGTTAGCCAGGCATGGTGGCAGGTAGCAATCCTAGCTACTTGGGAGGGTGAAGCAGGAGAATCACTTGAATCTGGGGGAGAGAGCCTGCAGTGAGCCGAGATCGTGCCACTGCACTCACTCCAGCCTGGGCGACAGAATGAGACTCTGTCTCAAAAAAAAAAAAAGAAAAAACAAGCAAGCAAAAAAAAAAAAAAAAAAAAAGTCAAGGAAGTAGAAAATGAGAGGCAAGTTAAGAGTTGTGGAGAACAGTTAGAGAACATATCATAGAGAATGGAAAAGTGTGGCAGATGCTGCTAGTTTTCTACCTGCTACCTACTCTTCTCTTCTTCCTTACTAATAGAACCCTGTTTGTTTAGAGTGGCAATGTGACCAGATTAAAAACTACATTTACCAGCTTTCCTTATAGAAGGGGAACTGATATGACATAAGGCGAAGTCTGTGGGGAACTTCTGGGAAAGTTGTGCTTTCCCAATATAGGCTCTGTCCTTTTCTCCTTGTTGCTTTCTCTTTCCCCCTTCCTAGAATGCAGATGTGATGTTAGATGCAGCATTCTTCTAACCATGAGGAAAACTCACAGCCTTGACATCCTAGACCACCAAAGCAATGCCAGCAACTACTTATCTGGACATCTTGTTTCATAAGAATTAAAAAATAAACCCCTAATTTGTAAAGCCAATGTTTAATCAAATTTTCAGTTGCAGTTACACACAATCCCCAACTGATACAAAGGGAAGGGGAGGGGAAAAATAAAGAACTACTCAAAGATCCTGACCCACAGAAAGGCAAGGGTCTTCAGAATGAAAGAGCCAACTGAATGTCACACAGATGGGGATGGGAAAAAGGCATGAAACACAACTCGATGCCTCTTGCTGGCATTATGGAACTCCAACGATGAAAAAAATACCCGAAGGCCGGGCGCGGTGGCTCACGCCTATAATCCCAGCACTTTGGGAGGCCGAGGCGGGTGGATCACGAGGTCAAGAGATCGAGACCATCCTGGTCAACATGGTGAAACCCCGTCTCTACTAAAAATACAAAAAATTAGCTGGGCATGGTGGCGCATGCCTATAATCCCAGCTACTCAGGAGGCTGAGGCAGGAGAATTGCCTGAACCCAGGAGGCGGAGGTTGCGGTGAGCCGAGATCGCGCCATTGCACTCCAGCCTGGGTAACAAGAGCGAAACTCTGTCTCAAAAAAAAAAAAAAAAAAAGAAAGAAAGAAAGAAATACCCGAAGCTTCTAGGGGTCATCAACAAGAACCAGACTGTTAAGAGGCTGCTTGCCAGCAAACTGTTAGAAAATCATGCAGCAATGCCTGCCAAGTTATGAGGAAACATGTTTTTTTTTTTTCTTTTCTTGATATGGAGTCTCGTTCTGTAGTCCAGCCTGGAGTACAGTGGTACGATCTCAGCTCACTGCAACCTCCGCCTACCAGGTCCCCATTCAAGCAATTCTCCTACCTCAGCCTCCCAAGTAGCTGAGATTACAGCCATGAGCCACCATGCCCAGCTAAGTTTTGTATTTTTTAGTAGAGACAGGGTTTCACCATGTTGACCAGTCTGATCTTGAACTCCTGACATCGTGATCTGCCTGCCTTTGCCTCCCAAAGTGCTGGGATTACAGGTATAAGCCACCGCACCCCGCCAAGGAAACATGGGTTTTTATCCTGTACTCAGACAAATAATGAATCAAGTATGAGAATAAAATCAAGGCATTTTTGAAATGTAAGAATTCAGAAATAAGACAGCCACATGATAAATGGAACCATCAGCATGTTTACTAATAAGAAAGAACTGAAAGTTCTCTACTTACCCAATCTTTCTGGTTGAGTTTAGCTGCTTCATTATAGACTTCAATGGCAGCTTTATGTTTTCCCAAAAGAAATCTGTAAAAGATATATTTTCCATAATTATTACCTCAAAATTCTTAGAAGACTAACCCCACTAGTCCCACATTTTACTCATATTTCATCCAGCAGAGAATTCTAGAAGCCTGTTCTCCATGAGCTGGTTTTACTAGTTTGGCCAGTGAAGCTGCTGTACACTAACAGCAGAAGCTTTCTTAGTAGGGACTGCAGTGGCAACTGTTCCAAGTCTTGGTCTCATTCTACACCAATTTTAGTGAAAGTCTTGTGGAATTTTTTTCTACAACGTACTATAAATGCAGGCCAAAAAGGAAATAAACCAAATGATGTACCATGTTAAACAGTAACTACCATCATTTATCATCACCCATTAGGGACATGTCCTTTCCTTCCAAGACCAAGTCTCTTTCCTTGATATTGGATCATGAGTTTAGAATGAAATGGGGAAAACCAAGCTCTGCAAAAACAACGCAGGTATGAATGGCAATGTAGCTAACAAAGTGGAGATGTGAACTCCATGGAACAAAGGACTGAAAAGGGACTACCTAGTAGTTTATAAAGACTCTGGCGATTCTTCCCATCTAGGAATCTACAGGACATTCACTCAACAAATACAGATGCTCCTTAACTTATGATGAGGTTATATCCCAGTAAACTCATTGTAAGTTGAAAATACTGTAATTCAAAAATGCATGTAATACATCTAATCTACCAGACACCACAGGGTTAGGCTACTCTATCTTAAACATGCTCAGAACACCTATTCTGTTCCATAGAGTTCCTATCTCCACTTTCTTAACTACATTTGCTGACAGTTGATCAAAATCATCTAACACAATGCCAATTTTATAATAAAATGTTGAGTATCTCATGTAATTTACTGAATATTGCACTGAAAATGAAAAAGAGAATGGCTGTATGGATACCTGAAGTACAATTTCTACTGAATACATATCAATTTCACATCATCGTAAAGTTGAAAAATTATATAAGTTGAACCATCAGAAGTCAGGAATTCTCTGTCCTTACTAAAAACCTATTGTGTGACGGCCAGGCGTGGTGGCTCACGCCTGTAATTCCAGCATTTTGGAAGGCTGAGGTGGCGGATCACCTGAGGTTGAGAGTTCAAGACCAGCCTGACCAACATGCAGAAACCCCATCTCTACTAAAAATACAAAATTAGCCAGGTGTGGTGGCACATGCCTGTAATCCCAGCTACTCAGGAGGTTGAGGCAGGAGAATCACTTGAACTCGAGAGGCTGCGGTTATGATGAGCCGAGATTGTGCCATTGCACTCTGACTGGGCAACAAGAGCAAAACTCCATCTCAAGGAAAAAGACAAACAAAACAAAACAAAACAAAAACCTACGGTATGACAAATGTTATGTTAAGTGTTGGAAGTGCAGATGAGACAAATTCCATGGATGCCAATAAGTTTAAAGACTTAGGCCACAAGGTGTCTCTATTTACATGATAAACAATATCAGGTCTCCCATCAAACTAGAATGCAGTGTTTGAAATACTTAATTCCTCAACACTAGTTATCTCATTTTCTCAAATTTCAAAATTAATCCAAGCTTTTCAGAGTGAATCCCATTATACCTATTAAACCATTCCCCACTTGTGTATCAGGCTGATGTGGCTGCCAGCAGCAGGCTATACCTATATTTTACACTGTTCTCTTTGAGTGCCCTAGGGCCTCCAGCCTACCAATACTCACAAAGATCTTGCCACCTGCTTGAGATTATCAGCACTCTGAGGGCTAAGAACGGCACATGTCTGGAAGAGTTCTAGGGATTCTTGGATATTTCCTTCCAGGCGAAATATCAATGCTGCCAAGAAACGGAAAATACAAAAAAAAAAAAAAAAAAAAAAAAAAAAAAAAAAAAGAAGAAGTAAAACCATGTTCTGGGAAAGCTGGGATCAGAAAAATTAGAGAAGAGGAAACTGGGAAACAACATCAAGCTGTATCCTTAATACAATCAGATATGACTTCAGACAGGCCAACCCAACAACCAAAACTGTTGACCAGCTAAATTCTGCTTTAGTAAGGTAGCTCAAACCTACCTACTTCTCTCTCTACTCCCAGGATCCATCACATAGATAATCAGTTCCTTTGCAAATTATCACACAAACTCTTCACATTAAGAACATTTTGGGACTTCCCCATCAGATGCTTCATTTATCATAACTGACTTCCACCTGATCATTTTCAGAGTGAACCCCCAAATGGGGCAAATGGAATCAATACCTCAAGTTCAATACAGAGATTCTGGCAAAGAATACAGTAACATTTCAGACTTCAGTTGTTAGTATAACAGCCAATAAGAACCAGTGGTTTTTCCTAGGCCTATGTTTTCAGAAGAATTTATCAGGCACTGAAAATCTGTTACTTGTAACACTGAGAATAAGAGCATTTTTGCCATGATGTCCTCAATTTGTCAATCTTACCAATCATATCAGAAAATTATATGTTAATGTGAAGACTACAAATGCAATGAATGGTAAACAAAACCATTCATTTATACCCAAGAGTCAAAAAGAAAGTTCCTGGGAAAATTAAGAATGCTATTTATGGCACTGAAGAGTAAAATTTAAATCAGTGGTCCTTATCTTTAGTTTTTGATGAGCTGAATGTATGCTCTGCTTTATCCTGTTTATTTCTTCTAGGCTTCTTCCCCTCATCCTGATTCACCTTACAACAATCCTCAAGCTCTTCTTCATCTCTTTTAGCTTGACTAGAAGGAATCCCTGCAAAAGCATCTTCTGGCCCTGAAATCACTGTATTAGGCAGGAATCCTAAGCATCCATTCCAAAAAACACTAGCCAGAAACTAAAAAATGGGTGAGTAAAGACAGCAAGTTTTTTTTGTTTTTTGTTTTTTTTTTTGAGATGGAGTTTCGCTCTTGTTGCTCAGGCTGGAGTGCAATGGCACGATCTCGGCTCACTGCAACCTCCATCTCCCAGGTTCAAGCGATTCTCCTGCCTCAGCCTCCCAAGTAGCTGGGATTACAGGCATGTACCACCATACCTGGCTAATTTTTGTATATTTAGTAGAGACGGGGGTTTCACCATGTTGGTCAGGCTGGTCTCGAACTTCTGACCTTGTGATCCACCCACCCCGGCCTCCCAAAGTCCTGGGATTACAGGCATGAGCCACCACACCTGGCCTTAAGAGCAAGTTTTCTAACAGTACTAGTCATTTCTAGAGTCAAATCCAACACAATAATTATATATATATTCAGATTTCATAAAAAGATAATACTGAATAAAACCTTTCTGGAACATTTACACTCATCCACCTGTAATGACATTTTGGTCGACAGCTGCACAAATGACAATGATCCCTTAAGATTATAATGAAGAGGAAAAATTCCTATTGCCTACTGACATCATAGCAATCAAAACAGTGTAATGCATTACTCACCTATCTGTAGTGATGCTGGTGTAAACAAACCTGTGCTGCCAGTCACATAAAAGTATAGCGTATACAATTATGTATATATAGAACATAATACTTGATAATGATAATAAATGACTATATTACTGGTTTATGTATTTACTATACTATAGGTTTTAATCTTTAGAGTGTACTCCTTCCATTTATTAAGAAAAAAAAGTACAACAGCCTCAGGCAGATCCTTCAGGAGGTATTCCAGAAGGTATCACTATAAGAGATGACAGCTCCGTGCATGTCATTGCCACTGCAGACCTTCTATAAGGAGGTGGAAGACAGTGATATTTATAATCTAGACTCTGTGTAGGCCTAGGCACGAGCACATGTGTATGTGTGTGTCACAAAGACCTTAGATGGGTCACAAAGCTCTGAATACCAAAAAAGACAACACCAAGGATACATCCTGCATGTTAATACTACCATTGCAGTAGTGTGTGTGTCTTAGTTTTTAACAAAAAAGTTTAAAAGTAAAGAAATAAAAACTTTTAAGAATAGCATAAAGGGCCAGACGTGTGGCTCATGCCTGTAATCCCAGCACTTTGAGAGGCTGAGGCAGGAGGACTGCTTGAGCCCAGCAGTTCAAGACCAGCATGGGCAACATAGTGAGATTCTGTTTCTACCAAAAAAAAAAACAAGAAGAAGAAGAAAAAAGCATATAGAATAAGGACATAAAGAAACTACTTTTGTACATATTGTACAATGCTTATGTGTGTTTTAAGTATTACTACAAAAAAAAGTTTTAAAGTTCATAAAGTAAAAGTTACATTAAGCAATTTTATAAAGTAAAAATTTACCATTGCAGAAAAATTATTTTTAAATAAATTTAGTATAGTCTAAGCGTACAATGTTTATAAAGTCTACAGTAGTACACAATAATGTCCTATGCCTTCACTAACTCACCCAGAGCAACTTCCAGTCCTGTAAGCTCCATCCATGGTAAGCACTCTATACTGGTGTACTATTTTTTATCTTTCATACCATATTTTTAACAGTACCTTTTCTATGTTTAGATACATTTACCACTGTTTTACAACTGCCTACAGTATTCAGTACAATACATGCTCATATAGGTTTGTAGCCTAGGAGCAACAGACTATATCATACAGCCTATGTGTATAGTATAATATCATCCATCTACATTTGTGTAAGTACACTCTATGATGTTCACACAATGATAAAATTGCCTAACAACACATTTCTTAGAATGTATCTCCAGTGTTAAGTGGTATGTAGCTGTACTTGAATTTATTTCTAAAATTGCCTGCTCTTTTTCAAGAATCTAGGAAAAGTGTATTTCTCTAGCAAGAAGACAAGAAGTGTCTTACCTTGGACATAGATAGCATATTCACACAATCCCTGAGTCTCCTGAAGCTGGTCTTTGATAACAGCCTGAAAGAGGAAGAAAAAGGCTTCTGAGCAGTGGTTAAGATTATTCAGGTGTATTCAATAATATGTAAAAAATCTAGAGTATTAATAATGCCTAGTAAAGTACTAGTTCATCCAGTTTCTTAAAATTTCAACTCCCTTGTTATGATTACTTATCCTAGAACAGGGATTTGCAAACTATGGGGCCTACAGGCACTTTTTATTTTTGTACAGCTCTCAAGCTAAGAGTGGTTTTTGTATTTCTAAAGAGTTATAAAAAATAAGATGATGACAAATATGAGGTAGAGACTGTATGTGGCCTACAAAGCCTACAATATTGTTGGCCCATTACAGAAAAAGTTTGCCAACTCCTGTCTAAAATCTAACTAGACAAGCTAAGAAAAGTATGAAAAGATTTCCAAGTAATATCACAGAAGAAAAAGAAAGAACCTTTCAAGATTCATACTGGTATCTGCCTTCAGGTCAGTGGTGTCAAAAAAAAAACTATTATGAATCTTTGTCATACCAGTATGAATCAGTTCTGTGAACTACCATAGGTATAAATGCCACAGGTATAAATTAAAAACCTTAGGTCACAAAGCTCTGGATGCCAAAAAAGATGACACCAAGGATACCTTCTGCGTGTTAGTACTACCGCTGTCTGCCTGCAAGTTTGTAACATATATGATATGTAACCAAAGATATAGAAAAAGGGAAATACAAATGGCTTTTAAATATACAAATGATGATCAACCTTGCAATAAGAGGAAAAATTAAAAATAAAACTCAACAAAATACCATTTTTCATCTATCCAAAGATTAAAAAGTTAAGACAATATGCTGAGTTGAATATCTGCCTCCACTGGAGGCAGAGAGTTGTTTGGTCTTGACCTAAGACGACATACGGAACACACCTAAAACTGATCCACAGCCTGCAGTCACACCCAGCCAACTCACAGTTGATCTGAAAGCCCATGAGCAATTAATATCTGTTTGTTGGGGGCCACTGAAATTTTGAAGTTGTATGTTAAGCATCACTAAAACAGCAAAAGATAAGCAGTAGATGAGGTATGGGGAAAAAGGAATTCATACTTCATCACTGAGATATAAACTGCTACACTCTGTGCAGCAGGCAACTGTTAGCTGCCTACCCAGCATCCTGCCTCTCATTTTCATTATCATGGCAATCTCTTACCTTGCATGCTTCATAATCTTTCCGGATATAATGAAGATGAATCAACCAGTTCTGCTTCTCCAAAATAGGAAACTCTGGAGCTAAGTAGCATATTTTGACAAAACAAACAACACAGTTATTAGATTTTCTCCTTTAGCACTGTCCTCATGTCTAAACTAACCATAAACATACTGCAATATCACATGAAAATTTTCATGCTATTTACTATAAGAATATATTATAGTGTATCAAAAATGTATAGATTATCAAACAAAGAGATATTTGTCCTACTACTACACGTTCAATATATATCTTGAGTTTTTGAAGCTTGTAATGTCAGTTTCTCATCAAATGATGACTTGGCCTGAAAAACATAAAATCCTCCTTTGTCTTTTCAATCCCTCCCTCCCTGATTATAAAAGGTGAATAGAAAGACTTTCTAAAGAAGACTGAAGGAATGTCACTAAGGAAATATATGTAAGATAGTTAATATCACATCTGATGATCAGAATACCAAAAATATTTTAAATAAACACAATCTTTAGAAATAGCGCAAATGAGAACACTATGCTGTTGTCCAGAAATGAGAAGTCAACAATGAAAAAAATCTAGTTGAGTCATTGAAAATGGCTAATGATAGAGAAACCAAAAAATGAGTTACCTGCCCACTAAAATCAGAAGTTTAAAATACAGTAAAAATTCATTAAGAAGTTACTTTTCTGTGGTAACAAGGAGTAGAAAGACCCAAATTAACCCCAGAATGGTGAAGATCTCAAGGAAGGAAGAGGGAAGAACAGAATTATGAAAAGACAGAAAGGAGACTTCAACTCTTTAATGCTTATTTCTCAAAAAAATAAAAAGCTTTAAAGTAAACACGACTAAATGTTTTTTACTTATTAAGCCTAGCCAGTGAGGACATGCCTGTTTATATTACTTTTGTGAACTTTAATATGTTGGTGACAGTCCTTGATTTTTAAAAATGGAAAACAGCCCACATACAGTGGCTCATCCCTGCAATTCCAGCACTTTGGGAGAGCGAGGTGGGCAGATCACTTGAGTCCAGGAGTTTGAGGCCAATCATCTTATTTCTTTGAGGCCAGCCTGGGCAACACAGTGAAACCCCATCTCTACCAAAAATACAAAAATTAGCTGGGTGTGGTGGCACATGCCTGTGGTCCCAGCGACTCAGGAGGCTGAGGCATGAGAATCACTTGAACCAGGGTGATGGAGGCTGCAGTGAGCTGAAATCATGACACTGTACTCGAGCCTGGGCCAGAGTAAGGCTCTGTCTCCAAGAAAAAGAAAAAAAAGGAGGGCTGGGCGTGGTGGCTCACGCCTGTAATCCCAGCACTTTGGGAGGCCGAGGCGGATGGATCACCAGGTCAAGAGATCGAGACCATCCTGGTCAACATGGTAAACCCCATCTCTACTAAAAATACAAAAAATTAGCTGGGCATGGTGACGCGTGCCTATAATCCCAGCTACTCAGGAGGCTGAGGCAGGAAAATTGCCTGAACCCAGGAGGCGGAGGTTGCGGTGAGCCGAGACCGTGCCATTGCACTCCAGCCTGGGTAACAAGAGCGAAACTCCGTCTCATAAAAAAATAAAAAAGAAAAGAAAAAAAAGGAAAAGAAAGGGAAGAGCAAGGGGAAGAGAGGAAAATGACTGTAACCTATTTCTTGATGTTCCACAATCTAAGGAGAAACAACCTAAAGAAAACCAAAAAACGGCCAGGTGTGGTGGCTCATATCTGTAATCCCAGCATTTTGAGAGGTCAAGGCGGCTGGATCACACGAGGTCAGGAGTTGGAGATCAGCCTGACCAACATGGTGAAACCCCATTTCTACTACAAAATACAAAAATTAGCTGGGTATGGTGGTAGGCGTCTATAATCCCAGCTACTTGGGAGGCTGAGGCAGGAGAATCACTTGAACCCAGGAGGTGGGGGTTGCAGTGAGCCAAGATCACGCCATTACACTCCAGCCTGGGAGAAAGAGCAAGACTCTGAGGAAAAAAAAAAAAAAAAAAACCTCTATGTCCAGGGAGAAAAAAAATGCTTACTGTGATTCAGAGTTAATGTTGCCTGAACACAAAAATTAAAAGGTATGACCAGACACCTTGGCTCACAACTGTAATCCCAACACTTTGGGAGGCTGAGACAGGAGGATCAGTTGAGTCCAGAAATTTGATACCATCCTGGGCAATATAGCAGGACCCTCATCTCAAAAAAAATTTTTTTTAATTTTTTTAAATAAAAAAGTAATGTTGCCGGGCGCAGTGGCTCACGCCTATAATCCCAACACTTTGGGAGGCTGAGGCAGGTGGATCACGAGGTCAAGAGATCGAGACCATCCTGGTCAACATGGTGAAACCCCGTCTCTACTAAAAATACAAAAAATTAGCTGGGCATGGTGACGCGTGNAAAAAAAAAAAAAAAAAAAGAAGTAATGTTGCTCACTACTATCCAAGAATATGAAGTATCAATGAAATTTTTAAGAACAAATTATAACAGAAAGTATGAATATGATTTTACACACCAGGAACAAGAAAAAGTAAAATTTTAAGCAACTGACTCTTCATCTTCTGAGTATACATATTCTCTTAGTAGAATCACCCTTCTGGTCATCAGGGCCTATTTGAGATTCTTCTAAGACTTTTGTTTCCTTTCTTCTCTTCCCCTATGCCTCGCCAAAAAGCAGATCTCTTGGTTATTCACATTCTGCCTAACCACTTCCAGAATTAAATTTCCTTTGAAAAAGCCACACGAAACACCAAGCTTAAAGATGTATGTGTGTGTGTCTGTGTGAAGTACATAAAGAACTGTACCATAATAAATATTTCTGGGGGCCAGCCACAGTGGTTCACGTCTGTAATCCCAACACTTTGGGAGGCTGAGGCAGGCATATTACGAGGTTGGGAGATCGAGACCATACTGGCTAACACAGTGAAACCCCGTTTCTACTAAAAATACAAAAAATTAGCTGGGCATGGTGGCACACGTCTGTAATCTCAGCAACTTGGGAGGCTGAGGCAGGAGAATCACTTGAACCCAGGAGGCAGAGCTGCAGTGAGCCAAGATCACGCCACTGTACTCTGACCTGGGTGACAGAGTGAGACTCTGCCTCAAAAAAATAAATAAATAGTTCTGGGACAGGAGGGCTTACTCAGTAATCTTGGACCAAGTCTCGACTGCATGACCCACCCCTCTGTCACCTATCTACTAAAGGGAAGAGTAAAAGAGAATGAGGCACTGAACCCTTTTGAGTTTATACTATCATTAAGTATTACAAACCTTAGATACTTAGTATAGTATCACTAGCAGTCTAAGAGAAAAGTTATAAAATGTTAATTTTCAAGTCTTGGCTGTTATTAAAATCTCACAATAAAAGACGAGTCATGGCTAGCCATGGTGGCTCACGCCTGTAACCCCAGCACTTTGGGAGGCCTAGGTGAGTCCAGGAGTTTGAGGCCAGCCTGGACAATGTGATGAAACCCCATCTCTACAAAAAAAAAATACAAAAAAATTAGCTGGGAGTAGTGGCACATGCCTGTAGTTCCAGCAACTTGGGAGGCTAAGTTGGGAGGATCACTTGAGCCTAGGAGGCAGAGGTTGCAATGAATCATGATTGTGCCACTGCACTCCAACCTAGACAACAGAGTGAG
>NW_016107518.1:2247054-2250005 GCF_001604975.1 Cebus imitator
CTGAGTGAAGACTGGAGAAAAAAACGTACAATTTGTAAGGTAGCTCAAGGGCCCAAACACTCATTAAATGGAACTCTAGGGATTAGAAGAGGGAAAATCCACCAAATCCAAGTGCTAAAGGTCATTTCACATTCCTGGAGACGTAGTTGTCCAAAAGCTAAAAGAATTTTAGTTCCATCAAAGATTTTAGAGCACATTTCAGTGTACATAATTGTCAGATTACCAAACGTGTGACGTGGGAAATTTATAGTTTCCGCATCTGTAAAACTAAGACTCATTCATTCAACCAATATTCGCTGGGTGCCTAGCATGTTCTAGGCACTGGGAATACAGCAGTGATCAAAACAGACTCCCTGATTTCACGGAGCTTATAATTGAGGGCAGGGGCTGCTACTACACAAGATAGATTATAAAATATGTTATACTTATCAGTGATATTTTTCTATGGAGAAAAATAAAGCAGGAAAGAGAAACAGTACAGGGTGGGGGGGTTTACTTTTAAATAGAAGGGTCGGGAAGTAAAATATTCATCCTCATAGAGTTGTGAGGATTGAATTACCTGCCAAACAAAGAGGTTCAAATAGTGCCTGGTACATGGTAAGCCTTAAAGAAATGTTACCTATTATCGTTGCTGGGTCTTTTTTTTTTTGAGATGGAATCTGGTTCTGTCATAAAGACTGGAGCCCGACCTACTGCAGTCTCCATCTTCCAGGTTCAAGTGATTATGTCTCAGCCCACTGAGTAGCTGGGAATACAGGCACATGCCACCATGCTCAGCTAATTTTTGTATTTTTAATGGAAAGTGGGTTTTGTCATGTTGGCCAGGCTGGTCTTGAACTCTTGAGCTCAAGTGATCCAACTGCCTCAGTCTCCCAAACTGCCGGGATTACAGGTGTGGGCCACTGTGCCGGGCCCTGTTGCTGTTATTTTTGTTATCATTATCATCTACTTATTCTCAAAGATGAAGGAATTCTGGATACCTCAGAAATCCCTAAAGTCTATGAATCTGAATTTACAATTAGAATTTTACCTATAAATGTATAAGTTGAATTTCTGGCATTCCAAATCATTGCTCACTCCAAATCCCCCTAAAAGTGGGGATACTGGTTCTCATATGCTTTCACAAGTATTATGAAAATCACTAGTTGAAAGATCCTCCAAAAAACATAGGCATGTAAATGCAGAGCAGTCTCCCCTATTTTGCAACAAAGCAGAGTGATCATCTCCAATGCTATATTTCAGGAGCCTATGTTACCACAGAGGTCAGGTAGCCAGCTGATAGATGAAGACAAGGTAATGGCTTTTCGTGAGTTGTAAAAAAGACCTCTTTCATATCCCAGCTCCCATACTACCCCTCCACCATCACCAAGACAGTGGGGGCGTAAGGCTGGCAACCTAGCAACAACACTCCCTTGCCACTTCTCTTGCCTCATTCTACTCTTTTGTGACATCGCTTCCCCTTTTTTTCCCCTTTAAAGATGCACCTAACATATTTTAAACAATTCCAGAAGTGAATCAACATGACAGCTCAAGAATTCTCCCCTGTAGTTTGCCCTAGGTGCTAAATTCTCTTAGAAGAATTTCAAACTCTGCTTAGGCTCAAAATCAAACCTCTACATTACACTTTGATTAATGCTAGGGATAGTATGCTAGCTATATTAAGAGCTAAGCAGAAAACTATTATAATTCAGATTTTTAGTTGAAAAGTTTACTAAATGACTAAGGCTTTTCTAAATACATTGCAAGTAAAGCCTTCTTAAAAAAAAATACTCATCAAGTAAAGGATTTTTTCGAGGACTAGAAGACATGTAGCACATAAAAGTTTTCACATGGAGAATTTCAATCTTGATTCAATACCAGTCTTCTATGGGACCTAGGGCAAGTTATTAACTTCTCTGGGCCTCCACTGATCCCCTCTATAATTTTCACCGGAAAATACAAAGAATCTGAAAATGGTCATTCAATAAACATTAATTTCCTCATGCCAAATAGGAATTATAACACTTTTCTACCTCAGTAGGATATGAAGGACATCAAAAGATATAACAAATCTTGAATATAAGTATAAGACATTTTCATTACTATCATTTTGAGCCCTATCTCAGTCAGAGCCTAACAAAAAACCACTTGAGGATTTGAAACACAAGGACTTTAATGTAGAGCACAGGCAATGGAAGAAATGAGAGGCCCAACAGGGAATGGTGAGACAAATCAGAAGTCTGCATGAGCAAAAAGCCACTACTGCTCTTAGGCTTGAAGGTCGAGGACAGAAGCCCTGGCTTCTCCTTCCTCTTGCCTTCTAATCTCCTGCCAGTTCCTCCACTTGCTAATCCAGTCAGAAACTGCTGACACAGAAGTCTGGGAAGAAAAGGAGCCTGCAAGGGTCAGCTCCTCACTGACCAAGAAGAGAAAAGAAGGCCAGGAATGGATCTGAGGGCAAACAGGCCCAGGGTCAAGAGGAACATCCACTCTGTTCAGGGACATAAACGATGATGGAAGAGGAGGAAGAGACTGGGCTGAATCAGTACTGACTCAAGGATACATGCTGGAAATTGGCTTTATTTTTTAATTATATTGCTGGTATCCAGTTTGTTTGCTGCTCATTAGCTTAAAATGTCATGAGGAAGAAAAAAGTCGTAAAAGAGATCAACTAATAATAGTTTTACTTTATATCTTAAATTTAAAATTTTATTTCCTCAAATCAAAATTTAATAATTACATTATATCCTTGTTAAAGGGGTGTGTGTGTGTGTGTGTGTGTGTGTGTGTATCTCAAAGTGTTTTCTCCCTTATTATTCCACTGAATATTCCCATAAGGCCAGTGAGTTATGCAATTCAGAGAATATTCCCGTTACAAAAGAGGAAATTAAGACCCTTAAATGTTGGCCAGGCGTGGTGGCTCACGCCTGTAATCCAAGCACTTTGGAGGCCAAGGTGGGCAGATCACCTGA
>NW_016107518.1:2250717-2253785 GCF_001604975.1 Cebus imitator
TGCCTCAGCCTCCCGAGTAGCTAGGACTACGGGCGCATGCCACCACATCCAGCTAATTTTTATATTTTTAGTAGAGACGGGGTTTCACCATGTTGACCAGGATGGTCTCGATCTCTTGACCTCGTGATCCACCTGCCTCGGCCTCCCAAAGTGCTGGTATTATAGGCTTGAGCCACCATGCCCGGCAGTAGTAGCAAGATTTTCAAATGATTTTTTTAAATAACTAGTTGGTTTTCTAAAAAATACATACCTGGCCAGGTGCGGCGGCTCACACCTGTAATACCAGCACTTTGGGAGGCCAAGGTGGGCAGATCATGAGGTCAGGAGTTCCAGATTAGCCTGACCAACATAGAGGAACCCTATCTCTACTAAAAATACAAAATTAGCCAGTCATGGTGGCACATGCCTGTGATCCTACCTACTCAGGAGGCTGAGGCAGGAGAATCACTTGAACCCGCGAGATAGAGGTTGCGGTGAGCTGAGATCGCACCATTGCACTTCAGCCTGGGCAATAAGGGCAAAACTCTGTCTCAAAAAAAAACATACTTACAGTCAAACAAAATTCAAGGGGCACAAAGGATACTAAACAAAAGAACCACTCCATTGCTACCCCTCACCAGAGGTGAAGAATTTGAGTATTTTCAAGGAATTTCTGCGTACATATAAGCATTATGAGCGCGCGCGCGCGTGTGTGTGTGTCTCTACACCTTCATTTTACACATGGGGATTATATTAACCACATTTCAAAAATTGCTTGCTAATATTTATTACTGACTCTAAATATATCCTTCCCGGTGACCCTGAAAATCCTACTCCTAAGTATGTATGTGTATCAAAAACATGTACAACCTCTTCATGGTTGCATTATTCAGAATACATCAAAATAAAAATATCCCAAATGTTCACCAAGTACAAAATGAATAAACTGAGGTAGAGTCCCATAACGGAATATATATAACAAGGAAAAACCAACCAACCACTACTACATGCAACAACATACAGGTATTGATCGACTTACGACCTATGCAACTTACGACCATTCGACTTTATGACCACAATCGCTAGCCACGACTGCTCCGCGTCTGGCAGCGCAAACGTCGCCCAGCTGGGCGTACGACAGTGCAGACCAGCTTCCAGCAGCACTACCATCTCTGTGTGCACCATTTCAACTGTACATACAGCCTACTCAACTTACGACCAAATCGTGTTACGACCGGTCTGCCAGTCCCAATCGTGGTCGTAAGTCGAGCACTAGCTGTAGATGAATCTCACAAACATAATTCTAAGCAAAGAAGCCAGATACTAAAAAGTACATACTGCATGATTCCATTTACATTCAATTCAACAGCAGGCAAAACTGATCTAGAAGACAGAAGTTAAATACAATGTAGTAACCTTTGGGAGGGACGGTTAATGGCAGGTAGGGAATAAGGAGGAGGCCTGGAGGGTATTGATAATATTCTATACCTTAATCCAGATGGCGATTACATGGGTATGTTTACTTTGTAAAAACTCACTACACAGTACAATTATGATTTATGTATGTACTTTTCTGTATATATACTATATTTCAATAGAAAGGTATCAAAAATTACTGATTAAGCCAGATTAGACATTTTCTAAAACCAAAAAATTAATTTCTGCAATATTAATGCAGAAAAGGGAGGGGACATACAACTCAGTTCCACGGTAAGGATCACAATTTCTAGACAAGACACAGAAGGCATTAATCATAAAAGAAAAAAATAGTAAATTGGCATTCATCAAAATTAAAACTTCTGATCATCAAAAGATACCTTAATAAAATGAAAGTGTTAAGACACAGGCTGGGGGAAATATTTACCACACATAAAGGACTTACATTCAGAATATATAGAGAGGTCTCACAAATCAGTAATAAGGGGGAAAAAAACAGGCAAAAACTTGAGCAAGGACTACACAAAAGATATGACCAATAACTATATGAAAAGGTGTTCAACATCATTAGTCATTAGGGTAATGCAAATTAAAATCACAATAAAACACAGTATACTCACCAGCAAGTCTAATATGAAAAAGACTGACAGTACCAAATGTTGGCAAGAATGTATAGCAAACAGAATCCTCACACATTGCTCGTGGTAAGATAAAATTGTACAACCACTTTGGAAAATACTTTGGCAGTTTATTATAAAGTTAAACAGTTCACATATGACCCAGCAATTCCACTGCCTAGGCACTTAATTCAAGTGAAAACACATGCCACACGCACACACACAAAAAGACCAGCAAATAAATGTTCAGGACGAGCGCAGTAGCTTGCACCTGTAATCCCAGCACCTTGGGAGGCCAAGGCAGACAGATAACAAGGTCAGGAGTTTGAAACCAGCTGGCCAATATGGTGAAACCCCGTCTCTACTAAAAATACAAAAATTAGGCAGGCGTGGGGGCGTGCGCCGGTAGTCCTAGCTACTCGAGAGGCTGAGGCTCAAGAATCGCTTGAACCCAGGAGGCAGACACGCCACCGCACTCCAGCCTAGGCAACAGAGCAAGACTCTGTCTCGGGCCGGGCGCAGTGGCTCACGCCTGTAATCCCAGCACTTTGGGAGGCCGAGGCAGGTGGATCACGAGGTCAAGAGATCCAGACCATCCCGGTCAACATGGTAAAACCCCGTCTCTACTAAAAATACAAAAAATTAGCTGGGCATGGTGGCGCGTGCCTGTAATCCCAGCTACTCAGGAGGCTGAAGCAGAACTGCCTGAACCCTGCAGGCAGAGGTTGCGGTGAGCCGAGATCGTGCCATTGCACTGCAGCATGGGTAACAAGAGTGAAACTCCGTCTCAAAAAAAAAAAAGACTGTCTCAAAATAAATAACGGAAAAATAAATAAATAAATGTTCATAGAAACTTTTTCACAATACTCAAAAACTTCTAACAGTGCAAATGTTCATTAACAGGAGATGACAACAAGGCCGGGTGCGGTGGCTCAAGCCTGTAATCCCAGCACTTTGGGAGGCCGAGGCGGGTGGATCACGAGGTCAAGAGATCGAGACCATCCTGGTCAACATGGTGAAACCCCGTCTCTACTA
>NW_016107518.1:2255200-2264133 GCF_001604975.1 Cebus imitator
AAAAAAAAAAAAAAACCAATACTTAGCTCATCAATTTAATCAGAGGAGTGGTGGGGCAAAAGCCAGGTTACAACAGACAAATAGACTCAGAGGTAAGGATACCGAGGCAAGTAAGATCAACTATTCTTTCAAAAAGCAAATCAATGAAAGTCATTCACTATCACAGTAAAAATAGTGAGATTTGGTAACTACTTATCAAAGACTGTGAGAATGGTTTCACGTAGACTGTAGGGTGAATTAGTTAACAACTAAATTACCTTGTAAGTCTACAATTCTGTATACACAAGAACCAAAATTAGCAAAAGGAAAAGATTAATGAAGTCAAGAGCATGTACAGTATCTATAAAATCACTTCTGAAAACCAAATATATACACAGCAACTAGTCTGTAGAATAAATTATTATATACAGTATAGGAAATGACATCTTTCTAGCATATCTACAAAATTCCCAATTTCTACAACCTTTAAATTCTTTAAGAATTACTTGGAACTCAAGGGCTGATGTTCAGAAAAAAAAAAAAAAAAAAGATTACTGACATAGGTGGGAGTGTAAATTAGTTCAAACATTGTGGAAGACAGTGTGGCGATTCCTCAAGGATCTAGAAATAGAAATACCACTTGACCCAGCAATCCCATTACTGGGTATATACCAAAAGAATTATAAATCGATCTATTATAAAGACACATGCACACACATGTTCACTGTGGCACTGTTTACAATAGCAAAGACTTGAAACCAACCTAAATGCCCATCAAATATAGACTGGATAAAGAAAACGTGGCGTAGATACACCATGGAATATTATGCAGACATAAAAAAGGATGAGTTCATGTACTTTGCAGGGACATGGATGAATCTGGAAACCATCATTCTCAGCAAACTGACACAACAGAAAACCAAACACTGCATGTTCTCACTCATAAGCGGATATTGAACAATGAGAACACATGGACACAGGAAGGGGAACATCACACACTGGGTTCTGTTGGGGGGTGAGGGGTTAGGGGAGGGATAGTAGGGGGTTGGGGGCGGATAGCAGGGGGTGGGGAGATTGGGGAGGGATAACATTAGGAGAAATATCTAACGTAGGTGAGCGGGGATCGAGGCAGCAAACCACCATGGCATGTGTATACCTATATAACAATGCTGAAAGATCAGCACATGTACCCCAGAACTTAAAGTAAAAAAGAAAAATAAATAAATAAAAGAATTACTGACATATAAAAATTCTAAGGAAAACAACCCAAATGCCCATCAACAGACTGATAAACAGAATGTGATATATACATATACTAGAATATTATTCAGCCGTAAAAAGGAATGAAATTCTGACACATTCTAAAACATGAATGAACCTTTGAAAATGCTAAGTGAAATAAGCCAGACATAAAAGGGCAAATATTGTGTGACTCACCTTATATGAAAAACCTACAATAGTCAAATTCATAGATACAGAAAATAGAATGGAGATTACCAGGATCTGAGGAGGGAAGAGGATGTGGAGGTTTATTATTTAATGGGTACAGTGTTTCTGTTTGGAATGATGAAACACTTCTAGAAACAGTGGTGATGACTGTACAACTCTGTAAATGTACTTAATGCCACTGACTTACACAATTAAAAACGGTAAATTTTATATATATTTTACCGTATTAAATTATTCTATTAAAAACCACTCTAATAGCAGATATCAAGCTGAGATCAAGTTTCTCACATAGTGACTATATTGTCTCAGGCTGTGGACAAAACCCATCCTTAGCTATGGCCACCCCAAAATGGGTCAAGTTTTCAATGAAGACTCCTTTAAGGAAGGAAATAGACTCAAGCAGTAAATCAATTCACTCACCTCAATGATGGGTAAGATCTTCAACTGAAAGCCAGAAGAAAGTCACCTAAGGTCACACCATGGGGAGAAAGAGGACTTCAGTAGCCTCATGTAGGATATTATTTTCTCAGAACCATCAAGTAGTTCTGATCAACAATTCCACTGCCTGTTCTTGAAAAAAAGTCCTGATATATATGGACAAAAATACCAAATAGAAATCTGTTTATCCCTTCCACAGTTGGCACTCACCACTCTCAAAACTAAAGAGTCAAACTAGGATATGGACCTCTTAAGCTGAGGAGGGGAGGAGGAGGGGAAGGGACAACATCCATTCTCAGTCAAAATGCCTCCAATGGCTACTTGTTCAAAGTCTCTCTGCTTGCTAATCCAATTTATATGTGAATTCTTCATGCACTTACCAATTTTCTGCTTTCTAGTTTCAAGTGTTATACTACTTAACCAGAGCAGTGGTTCTCAAGTGGGAACAATTTTGTTCCAAAAGGAACAATTGGACACATCTGGAGACAAGTGTGGTTGTTACAACTAACTGCTACTTTCATCTACTAGGTAGATGCCAGGGATGTTGTTAACCATCCTACAATAGACAGGACAACTCCCCCAACAAAGCATTATCCTGCTCAAAATATGATTCATGCCAAAGCTGAAAAAACCTGAACTAGAGGTTTTAACGATTTCACAGTAAAATGTGACAGCTTTTTATTCAAAATATTTTGATTTTTAATTAAAGTTCATTCATCCTGAAGGATATTTCTCCTGTTTTCTTTTTTTTCTTTCTTTTCTTTTTTTTTTTTAAATAAAGACAGGGTTTCACCATGTTGGTCAGGCTGGTCTTGAACTCCCAACCTCAGGTGATCTGCCTGCCATGGCCTCCTTCTCCTGTTTTCTTAATACTTCCCTACATTGGGCTGGGTGCAGTAGCTCATGCCTATAATCCCAGTACTTTGGGAAGCCAAAGCAAGTGGATCACTTGAGGTCAGGAGTTCAAGACCAGCCTGGACAACATGGTGGAACCCCATCTCTACTAAAAATACAAATATTAGCCAGACATGGTGGCAGGTACCTACAATTCCAGCTACTCAGGAATATGAGGCATGAGAATCGCTTGAACCTGGGAGAGAGAGGTTGCAGCGAGCCAAGACTGCGCCACTGCACTCTAGCCTGGGCGACAGAGCAAGGCTCCATCTCAAAACAAACAAAGCAAACAAATAAAAACACTATATGAGGTTTAAAAAGCCACTGAAAAACTTACATGAGCCAAGTTCAATAGCTCATGCCTATAATTCCAGCACTTCAAGAGGCCAAAGATGGAGTATTACTTGAAGCCAGGAGTTCAAAACCATTGGGCAACATAACCAGAACCCTGTTTCTACAAAAAAATTTTAAAGATTACCCAGGAATGGTGGCATGCATCTACAGACACAGCTACTAGGCAAGACCGTTTGAACCCAGAAGTTTGAGGCTGCAGTGAGCTATAATCACAACACTGCACTCTAGCTTGGATGACAGAGCAAGACCCTCTCTCAAAATAATAACAACAATGTATGATTCAATTTATTTGGCATTCTGAGAAAGCCAAAACTAGGAAGAAAGAAACAGAATAATGGCTGCCAGCAATTGGGAATGAAAGAAGTGGTTTACTACCAAGTAAAGGTGAATTTGGGGGGAGTAATTAAACTTTTATAATTTGATTATGGTGGTGGTAGTGGTTACATGGCTATTTTCATTTGTCAAAACTCTCAGAATTTGTACTAAAAAGAGTGAATTTTACTATATGAAAATTATACATTGATACCATTCAAAGACTGGCCAAAACAAAACTAAAATAACTATGTTACTATAAGACAAACAAGGAATATTATCAGAAGTTGAAGAGGAATATCACATAATGACAAAAGGGCCAATTTACCAAGAAATCAAACAATCCTAAATGTATATGCATCCAACAACAGATCTTTCAAATACACACATCAAATATTGATAGAACTGAAAGCAGAAACAAAACAATCCACAATTACATTTGCATATTTCAACACTCTTCTATCACCCTCCCAGTCAGTATCTACATCAGTAAGAATATGAGTATCTGTAACTATAAGTATACAGAACACTATTTACCAACTTGACCTGACATTTACAGAACACTACCACCGACAAGAGCAGAATACACATTCTTTCCAAGTACACATGGGACATTCATCAACACAGGCCACATTGTGGGCCATAAAACAAACCATATAAAGTAAGTTCTCTACCCACAATAGAATTAAACTAGAAACCAACAGCAAAAAGATATCTGGAACTTCACAGAGTGGTTTTCCCAGAAGCAGAAAATTAGTACACACTTATGTAATAATCAAACCCCATTTAAATAAATTTCCAGGTCAAACCAAACTCCTAACATCTAATAACTCTATTAAATAAAAACTAGATGTGACAGAACATTTAGACTATTACTTCTTTTCCCAACACTCATTTTGAAACCATATAGAATATAAAAAAGAATCAACAAGAGACAGAAATTGGCTGGGTGCAGTGGCTCACACCTGTAATCCCAGCACTTTGGGAGGCCCAGGCGAGCAGATCACAAGGTCAGGAGATCAAGACCATCCTGGCTAACACACTGAAACCTCATCTCTACTAAAAATACAAAAAATTAGCCAGGCGTGATGACACTCACCTGTAGTCCCAGCTACTCAGGAGGCTGAGGCAGGAGAATTGCATGAACCTGGGAGGTAGAGGTTGCAGTTAGCTAAGATGGTGCATTGCACTCCAGCCTGGGCAACAGAGCGAGACTCCATCTCAGAGGGGGGAAAAAAAAAAAACAAACAGAAATCTGGCCAGGTGCAGTGGCTCACACCTATAATCACAGCTTGGGAGGATCACCTGAGGTCAGGAGTTTCAGACCAGCCTGGCCAACATGCTGAAACCCTATCTCTATTAAAATACAAAAGTTAGCCAGGCGTGGTGGCCTACACCTGTAATCACATCTACTCAGGAGGCTGAGGCAAAATTGCTTGAGCCCCAGAGGAAGAGGTTGCAGTGAGCCAAGATCGCACCACTGCACTCCAGCCTGGATAACAGAGTGAGACTCCATCTCAGAAGTCTGTACAAATATACACCTACAATGAAATTGCATACAGACCTTTTTTCTGCCGGGGTTTTTGAGACTCAGTAGATGCGGGAAACTGAGTTCTCTGAAATGAAATAAGTAGTCTATATTGAAGCATCACAATATAAACTTGCTAAAGAAACATCCAAATAACAAGAATAATCAGTAGCTCACCAATTATGCAATTAATCCATTAAATCCACACTCTGTTATTTTGAATATGGTTTAAAAAACAAATGTCATGTCATACTTTTGCTATCCAAACTACTAACAATGTATAATGCATACTTATCATATTTACAATGTGCATTGTTAATGTATAATTATAGTATATAGTAAATATGCATAAGAAATATACTAAGTTCTGAGACCCCTCTTATTAGTATTACACTCGATACCATACTCCTCAGCAGCCAAACCAAAAAAGTGATTACTGTTTGGTAAAAGGAAGCTTATGAGGTCATCTACACAAAACCTGTCTAGCACTCAGTTCTAACAGGGAGATAGTTATTTTACACTATAACTTCGTAGAAAACCATCAGATGGATTTTCCTTACATCAACTTCCTATGACATACCATGATATAAGCAGAAATAACGGCTCAAATTTTTCCAGATGTAATGCCCAACACGGATCCTTAGTTTCGGGATACTTCTGACCAGGTTAAATGAAAATAAATACATACTTAGATACATCACAAAGAACCGCACCGCAGACAAGAAGAATCTCTTAAAAGCAGTCAAAGAAGAAAATATATCACCAGATTACCAACAAAGAAAGGATAGTTATTTGGGAGGCCGATGCGGGAGGATCACCTGCGGTCAGGAGTTCAAGACCAGTCTGGCCAACATGGTGAAACTCTATCTCTACTAAAAATACAAAAATAAATTGGTCGTGGTGGCGGGCACCTGCAATCTCAGCTACTCGGGAGGCTGAGGCACAACTGCCGGAACCTGGGAGGCTGAGGTTGCAGTGAGCCGAGATATTGCGCCACTGCATTCCAGCCCGGGCTGACAACAGCTAGACTCCATCTCAAAAAAAAAAAAAAAAAAAAAAAGTTTCTGTATTCAGAGTGTTCTAATTAGACTAACGTGATTACTCTGCAAATGAGAGTAGAAAACAAACAAAAGGCTCTAGCCAATAACACTAACTCGCTGCTTAGCCAAAACTAAGATGTAAATCAGCCAAAGGCTGATTTTACTGTTTTCCAGGACGTTTTTCTAAAGACAATAAATTCCAAATAACTAAAATCATTCTAACAGACAGAACAGGCTTTGAAACCCAATTCTTTGAAACCCAAGCAAGGTAAACAAGGCTTCACATTTGGGACTTTATCGAAATTAGATCCAATTATGGATATATACCTCAAAAAAAAAAAAAATAGCGACTAGCAGGTCATCCTGCATTCATCGGGGTTACTCTATATTAGCAGTTCTGTGGAGTTAACGCCCAAGTCACACTCTAGCTGAATTCCAAAACCGTTCTTTCCTAAACTTAATCACCACAGAATAAAACATGGTTCTGCTCCACAAGCTGAAGGCAGTTAGGCTGAAAGCTTCCAGGCTGTGGTCCTGCTAATCCCATGAATTGGGATTAACAGAAACTGTCTACACAAGTGCTAGTGATTACCTTCCAAACCCCCGAGACAAGATGGGACTAGGGTAAGAGCCATTACTGGGGAAAAGTCTCCCTCCCCCGTCCAGCGCACCCCTAGAGGGGTCACAGTCCTAGAACAGGATCTGCGCTGCACAGTATCCAGACTTGCGCCAGGCGACCAGCTCCCGGGACAGTAGAAAGGGGACCGCGTCGCTCCGCCCACCCTGAGCCGCTAGGCACCCAGCTCCGCCTCTCTCCGGGAACGGCTGCCTGGGACAGAGGACACTCGCCAGGCTGCCTGGCCGCCTTCCCCTGCCTTGCCCGCAGGGCCTGGCAACTAAACAGAATCTCAGCGCTCACCGTCGCGACTCGCTCCTCAGCCATCTTGGCTCCGCCCACCACTGCGCGGCCGGAAGTCGGCGGTTTCCCAGACGACTAGGGAAGCGGAAGTCGTAGGACTGTGGAAGACTATGGGGAGCCAGGGGAGGAAGTAGATCGCGGAGTGATTTAAGGAATCGGGAGAAGGCTAGGGTTTGTTCCACAGAAGGCTCACTTCTGAAAGAGCCAGGGTGGAAATGCGCAGCCGCTCGCTGCCTTTATGCTGAGACGCCCCTAACACCACTCCCCGTGGTCTGTACATGGTCTGTACCTCGGCTGCGCTGGCTGGACCTGCGATGGCAACGTAGTCCTCCCGCCACCAAGCCCTGACCTGACTCTAATCTGCATTTAATTCAGTCTTCTTTCCGGGACCCTTGGGTAGAGAATCTCATTCTTGCCTTAGGTGCAAATCTCCCCGATTCTGGGTTATCACTATCGAATTGAGGTACTCGCCTTATCAGCTTCCCGCTCTTGTTTACGCCAGAGTTTGCAAACACGCTCCCTGAGGGCTGCATTTGAGCCGCAGTTTTTTGATTGGAAATATTTAAAAGTTGAGAGATTTCACAAGAAGTCGGCCCTGAGATACGACCCAGAGCAGTGGCTCACGCCTGCAATCCCAGCATTTTGGGAGGCCGAGGCCGGTGGATCACAAGGTCAGGAGATTGAGACCATCCTGGCCAACATGGTGAAACCCAGTCTCTACTAAAATGCAAAAAAACTAGCCAGGCTGGTGGCATGCTACTCAGGAGGCTGAGGCAGGGGAATCACTTGAACCCGGGAGGCGCACGTTGCAGTAAACCGAGATCACGCCACTACACTCCAGCCTGGCGACAAAGCAAGACTCCGTCTCAAAAAAATATAAAAAGAAATCGGCCTTGAGATAAAGAGACGACAATGGGCCTTCCTTTCTGCAAGGCAGTGAAACAATTCTCAATGGCGGCTGCCACTGTAGATAAATATTCCTTCGTCTTTTTTTTTTTTTTTTTTCTCTTAAGATGGAGTCTTGCTCTGTAGCCCAGGCTAGAGTGCAGTGACGCAACCTCAGCTCACTGCAACCTCCGCCTCCCGAGTCCTGGTTCAAAGCAATTCTCCTGCCTCAGCCTCCTGAGTATCTGGGATTACAGACCCGGGCCACCACACCCAGCTAATTTTTTTTTTTTAGTAGAGATGGGGCTTCACCATGTTGGCCAGGCTGGTCTTGAACTCCTGACCTCGTGATCCGCCAGCCTCGGCCTCCCAAAGTGCTGGGATTACAGGCGTAAGCCACCACGCCCAGCTCCTTCACCTTTTAACCACAGTGTGCCCAACATACTTCAGATGTTTTCCATTACCTGCCTGGCCTCCGTTGTAGTGAATTAAATGTTTAGTGTTTTTAAACTATGAAAGCCTGCGGGCTTTGTAATCAAATATGCGTTCTGGACTAGACTACTGCACGACCTATGCCTGTCATTTTTTTGAGCCTCATTCATTCAAGTGCTGGGAGCTGTGTGAGGAACAAAACAGAGGATCCCTGCACCTGAGCACTCACTTTACTCCCAGTTCATACCTTCAAGTCTCGCCCTTGCAATTTAGACATAAAATCTGCCTCTCCCAATTCATGAATTGGCAATGCATTTGAGGCAAGTTTCTGCAGGCCTCTAAGGGAAGGAGAACCCCATTGACAATTACAGTTACATATCCCATAGGGGTCACCACCTGCCAGGGGCCGTCCTGCAGACCCCAGCTGCACAAGGAATGAATAATGTACTCAAACACCAATATTCAGTGAAAAAGTGTGCTTAGGGGGCCTGTGGCACTCAAAGACACTCAGGGAGAGTGCTGTAAAGAGTTGCAGCAGCTGCCTGGCCTTTATTGAGCACACATTAAATGACAAAGGCTTGGGCCGGGTGCGGTGGCTCAAGCCTGTAATCCCAGCACTTTGGGAGGCCGAGATGGGTGGATCACGAGGTCAAGAGATCGAGACCATCCTGGTCAACACGGTGAAACCCCGTCTCTACTAAAA
>NW_016107518.1:2264328-2267267 GCF_001604975.1 Cebus imitator
ACAAAGGCTTTGAGTCAACACCATTAGAGGGTAATTTCCCTGGTGGACCTTCCTCTCCTCCCCCTCCCCCCAAAGAGTCATCCAGCCATGAATGATTAAAGATTAGTTTTAGCACCACATCAGTAAACAAGTTATTTAGATAAACTTGTAACTCCCTTACTTTCTTTTGTGTCTACTCTATGTTATTTGCACAAGGAAAGGGGATTAGGCTGCCTTCAGCCATAACCTCCTTCCCAAGGCAAAAACCTTCTGGCCTTCAAAGAAGGTTTGTGACTATTATAATTTTACAATCTCCCACCATCCTGACTGAACCCCCACACTTACATAGAAGAAACAAGTGTGGTAATCTATCCAAATACAAGGGGAAAGAACAGAAATAAAATAACAGCTCTTCTAAGTACTTCAGTAACACTCTCTCTTTTAATCTTTATAACAATTCCATGAGACTGTTAGTCTCCAAGTTTTTTCAGATAAACACTCTGCCTTTCATTTATTTATTTAAAATTTTTTTTGCAGGTGAGGTGGCTCACGCCTCTAATCCCAGGACTTCAGGAGGCTGAGGCAGGCAGATCACCTGAGGTCGGGAGTTTAAGACCAGCCTGGCCAACATGATGAAACCTCATCTCTACTAAAAATACAAAAAATTAGCTGAGCATGGTGGTGGTTACCTGTAATCTCAGCTACTTGGGAGGCTGAGGCGGGAGAATCGCTTGAACCCAAAAGGCAGAGGTTGCATTGAGCCGAGATCACGTCATTGCACTCCAGCCTGGGCAACAAGAGTGAAACTCCATCTCAAAAAAAAAAAAAAATTGGTCTGGATCCAGGGAACATAAGACCTATTCACACTTCAGCTATAACAGGAAATATTCTCTCCATAGGGCATAGGCTGTAAATGACTTTGTAAGTTTACCTCATCCTTTCTATTTACATAAGTCATACCGGAAATAACCAATGGATCCTCTGAGGGTATTTAAACTCCCAAAAATTCTGTAACAGGGCCCTTCAACTGTTGCACTCAGGCCCCTCCTACACTGTGGAGGGTACTTTCATGTTCAATAAATCACTTCATCCCTTCCTTGCTGTGTTTGTGCATTTTGTCCAATTCTTTGTTCAAGATGCCAAGAACCTGGACATCCCCCACCTTTAACACTCCCAACTCATCCCCTCAAGTAGCTAGGATTACAGGCACCAGTCACCATGCCTGGTGCTAAATTCTCCACCTTTCACAGATTCATTAAACACCTTGCCTATGTGAGCCAAGACTGTGCCACTGCACTCTAGCCTGGGCGACAAAACGAGACTCAGTCTCAAAAAAAAAAAAAACATGTAAAGATGAAAAATTATTCCTTTCTAATCCACAGTGCTAAGTTTTTTCATTTTTGATATAGGGTCTCACTCTGTTGTACAGGCTGGAGTGCAATGGCATGCTCATGGCTCACTGCAACTTCCACATCCCAGGCTCAAGTGATCCTCTCACCTCAGCCTCCCGAGTAGCTGGGACTGACTACGGCTGCATGCCACCACACCCGGCAAATTTTTGTATCTTTTGTAGAGATGGGGTTTCATCGTGTGACTAGGTTGGTCTCAAGCTCCTGAGCTCAAGCAATCCGGCCACCTTGGCCTCCCAAGTGCTGGGATTACAGGCATGAGCCACCCTGCCTGACCCACAATGCTTAGTTTCAGGCAGTTTTTCAGTATTCCAGCTCTCTTCATGGCCAGGGTTATCATGCAACACTGGCAGTCTAAGTGGGAAGAAATCATTCCCAAGGAATTAAAAAAAAAGAAAGAGAGAGAGAGGAATCAGAGTTAATATCTTCTACCCTATTCTTTTATACCTATTCTATCCGCCACTTTCAAAAGACTGATTCTCAATCTGACATGTCACTCTCTGTTCTCTTCGGTTACCTTTTAGTTCTACAGATTTGGGGAATCCCCAGCACTCCTCTACAGAGACTATACAGCTTCCAGAACAAAATTATCCAAAGTCCTCTTCGCTGAAGTGTAAGAAACTACTTTCATCTTTTCCTTCAAAGATGCAACAATTTATTTCAGGTCCTAAATGTCCAAGGTTCCTTTAACCACCAGATCAAAAAATATTCTAGAGAAACTCCTATTATGTCCACAAAACGATGAATAGAAAGTACAAGCCATTACGTCTCCTTTTTTGGAGGAAATTTCTACAGACTCAGTCCATTTACATGACTGTCTAGTGCTACCTGCTGCAGTCAGGAGGGCCCGGTGGAAGCTTGGTCAGTGGTGAAGAGCCTGCAGCATTCTCCTGTGTAAATTACAAAGGATTTACCCCTCAGTCCCAAACCTTTCCTCAAGAAATTAACAGAAAAGCCAGTAGATGGTGAAACTTAAGTGGGGAATGGATTACAAAGGCTAACTGGTATCTGTAGATGGCTATATGAACATGTTACTTGCAAATACAGGAGAATACATAGTTAAAGTGTTGTCTGGGCACCTGGATCAAGTTTTCATTTTATCTTTTTTTTTTTTTTTTGAGACAGAGCTTTGCTCTTGTTGCCCAGGCTGGAGTGCAGTGGCATGATCTCAGTTCACCGCAACTTCTGCCTCCCGGGCTCAAGCAGTTCTCCTGCCTCAGCTGGCATTACAGGCATGCCCCAGCACACCTGGCTAATTTTGTATTTTTAGTAGACACAGGGTTTCTCCATGTTGGTCAGGCTGTTCACCAACTCCCAATCTCAGGTGATCCTCCTGCCTCGGCCTCCCAAAGTGCTAGGATTATAGGTGTGAGCCACTGTACCCACCATTTTTATTTTTTCTCATTTTGAGACAAAGTCTTGCTCTGTCACCCAGGTTAGAGTGCAGTGGTGCGATCTCAGCTCACTGCAACCTCCAGATTCAAACAATTCTCATGCCTTGTTCTCCCAAGTAGCTGGGATTACAAGCACCAGCCACCATGCCTGGCTAAT
>NW_016107518.1:2268352-2275577 GCF_001604975.1 Cebus imitator
TTTTTTTGAGACGAAGTCTGGCTCTTGTCCCTCAGTCTGGAGTGCAATGGTGAGATCTTGGCTCACTGCAATTTCCGCCTCCTGGGTTCAAGCGATTCTTCTACCTCAACCTCCTGAGTAGTTGAGATTACAGGCACACACCACCACACCCAGCTAATTTTTGTATTTTTAGTAGAGACGGGGTTTCACCACGTTGGCCAGGCTGATCTCAAACTCCCGGCCTTGGGTAATCCACCCCACTCGGCTCCCCAAAGTGCTCAGATTACCAGCATAAGCCACTGCGCCTGGCCAGAAACAGCTTCTTAAGATAATTTAAGGCCAGGTGCAGTGACTCAGGCTTGTAATTGCAACACTTTGGGAGGCCGAGGTGGGTGGATCACCTGAGGTCAGGAATTTGAGACCAGCCTGGCCAACATGATGAAACCTGTCTCTACTAAAAATACAAAAATTAGCCAGGCATGAGGGGCTGGGTGCAGTGGCTCATGCCTGTAATCCCAGCACTTTGGGAGGTCAAGGCCAGCGGATCACTTGAGGTCAGAAGTTCAAGGCCACACTGGCCAACATGGTGAAAACCCTCTCTACTGAAAATACAAAAATTAGCCAGGCGTGGTGGCACATGCCTGTAATCCCAGCTACTTGCAGGAGGCTGAGGCAAAAGAATTGCTTGAACCAAAGAGGCGGAGGTTTCAGTGAGCCAAGATCATGCCACTACACTCCAGCCTGGGTGACAAAGCAGGACTCCGTCTCAAAAAAAAAAAAAAGAAAAAAATTAGCCAAGCATGGTGGCAGGTGCTTGTAATCCCAGCTACTTGGGAGGCTGAGGCATGAGAATCACTTGAACCCAGCAGGAGGAGGTTGCAGTGAGTGGAGATGGCACCACTGCACTCCTGCCTGGGTGACAGAGTGAGACTCTGTCTCAAAAAATAATAATAATAATTTAAAAAGAGGCTGATTGCAGTGGCTCATGCCTGTGATTCCAGCACTTTGGGAGGTGAGGCAGGAGGATCCCTTCAGGTCAGGAGTTCGAGACCAGCCTGGCCAACATGGCAAAACCCCATCTCTACTAAAAATACAAACATTACTAGGGCATGGTGGCAGGCACCTATAATCTCACTACTTTGGAGGCTGAGGCAGGAGAATTGCTTGAACCTGGGAGGTGGAGGTTTCAGTGAGCCAAGACCCCACCACTGTACTCCAGCCTGGGCGACAGAGCATGACTCTGCCTTAAAAAAAAAAAAAAGAAAAGAAAAGAAAAAACACCATTCTGGTTCAAGGTAACACAGGAAAACAAGATTTTCTACTCACTGCGGAGAATGTTTTGTTTGGAGAAAAGAGTTCATATTTATTCAGCTTATACGCTTCCTCTGGATAAAAAGGAGTCCCTGAGGGTTTTTAGGAAAGGAACGAAAATCATAAATCCTAAATTTTAATTATGTTTAGCTGTACAGTTGTCTTAGGGGATCTAAAACTCAGACTGGAAAAAGCACGATGTGGCCTCCTCCATGCACCCTGCCATGCCTACATGAGAGTTCTGACTCTAAGCCTCCCATGGAAGAAGACCAATACTGGATTTTATGGGGTAGGAGCCTCTCATTTATTCTCCTGAGCTACAGAATTTCTAAGGAACCCATTTAGTGAAAATTATACCTGAAGGCCGGTCACAGGGAAGAAGAGCTGAGAAGTCTACACTTCCACTTGGAGAGTACAGCGTCACTGAGAGTCCTGGTTCGCACTCCCCGGAAACTTACTCCTTTTCAGAATAATGCTGTGTGTGCACTGTAGGTATATCTCCCACTGGGCATCAACAGCAGAAGCTACGTACTATCAAAATCACATAAACAATGCAGTAACAAGCGAACCAGACAAGCACCCCCACCTCAATCCCTTAGCTATTCCCATCCTGTCAGTCCACAGTATGACTCAAGTTGTACATTGCTGTCTGTCACTACCTCAGGTCTCAGCCCTCAATATAGCACTTCTTTTTTTTGAGACAGAGTTCACTCTGTCACCCAGGCTGGAGTGCACCATCTCACTGCAACCTCCAATGCCTGGGTTCAAGCGATTCTCGTAAAAAAAAAAAAAAAATCCATAGTAAGAAAGAAGAGCTGCCTCTTAAAAATTTAACCTCTTGAGATTTTCATTCTAATCAAATCCAAAACCATCTGGCTAGTTTATAACTCTGGCTCATAACTACTTGATAACTATATCCTCCCCTCCCTTCCTTCCTTCTTTCCTCCCTCCCTCCCTCTTTCTTTCTTTCTTTTTTTTTTTCTGAGATGAAGTTTTGCTCTTGTTACCCAGGCTGGAGTGCAGTGGCATGAACTCAACTGCAACATCTGCCTTTCAGGCTGGTCTTGAACTCCTGATCTTGTGATCCGCTGGCCTCGGCCTCCCAAAGTGCTGGGATTACAGGTGTGAGCCACTGCACCAGCCTATTTTTTCTTTCTTTTCTTTTCTTTCTCTCTCTCTCTCTCTCTTTCTTTCTTTCTTTTCTTTCTTTTTCTTTCTCTCTCTCTTTCTTTCTTTCTTTTTCTTTCTTTCTTTCTTTCTAAGACAGTTTTGCTCTGTCACCCAGGCTGGAGTGCAGTGGCACAAACATGGCTCACTGTAGCCTCCAATTCCTAGGCGCAAGTGATCCTCCTGCTTTAGCCTCCTGAGTAGCTGGGACTACAGGCATGGGCCACCATGCCCAGCTAAGTTTTTATTTTTTGTAGAGATGGGGTTTCGCCTTATTGCCTAGGCTTGTCTCAAACTCCAAGGTTCAAGTGAATTTCTTGCCTTGACCTCCCAAAGTGTTGGGATTACGGGTATGTGTGAACCACTGCACCTGGTCAGATTATTCCTCTTACCATTTATGAGAAATGCTCTAATTTCTCTTACTGTGTTTTAGTAAACACAGTAATTGTTTACTAAACAATTGGCTGCCCCAGGAATCTCTTTCTCTCCAACTCACTAGTTGCTCTGTCTGTTGAAAATTACAGAACCTAGGGCTAGGTGCGGTGGCTCACACCTCTAATCCCAGCACTTGGGGAGCACAAGGTAGGAGGATCACTTGAGTCCAGGAGTTTGAGACCAGCTTGGGCAACACAGCGAGATCCCATCTCTACAAAAATAAATAACAAAAAAATTAGCCAGGCATGGTGGCATACTCCTGCAGTCCTAGCTACTTGGGAGGCTAAGGCAGGAGGATCACTTGAGCCCAGGAGGTCAAGACTGCAGTGAGTTATGGTCATGCCACCAAACTCCAGCCTGGGTGACAGAGTGAGAACTTGCCAAAAGAAAAAAAGAAAAAGAAAAGAAAATTAAGGAAGCTGTCCTAGTGGGTCCCAGGCTCCTATTCCAAGTTAACCAAAAATTCCCTCTGTGAGTGACACAAGTTATTTCCCTTCTCGGCACTTCAGTTTTCCTCTGTTGCAATATGTGACTATTGGGCTCTGATATTCATCTACCTCTGTAGCTTAAACGTTTTCGGAATCCAGGATTCTGTGAGTACCTCTTCTCTCTTGTAACTCCTGTCCAGCTTAGTCAATGTGCTCTGAACAAGACGCAGGGATAGAGTCTTTTAGCAAAGGAAAGAGGGAAAGTAATGAGTTGGGGAAAATAATGAGATAGGGAAAGTAAGAGAGAAGACGCACTTGAGGAAGAAGTCAATCAGAGCAAGAATGCAAAGGAAAATAAGAGGAGAAAAAGGGGACACAGATCATGTATCAACAAGGGAAAGTATTTTCTCCCAAACAGCTCTGTTTATTCTCTACCAGCTCTAGACCCCTATGTTTATTTAATTTTCATTTATTTTTTATTTTTTATTTTTTTTTTATTGAGACGGAGTTTCGCTCTTGTTACCCAGGCTGGAGTGCAATGACACGATCTCGGCTCACCACAACCTCCGCCTCCTGGGTTCAGGCAATTCTCCTGCCTCAGCCTCCTGAGTAGCTGGGATTACAGGCACGTGCCACCATGCCCAGCTGATTTTTTGTATTTTTAGTAGAGACGGGGTTTCACCATGTTGACCAGGATGGTCTCGATCTCTTGACCTCGTGATCCACCCGCCTCGGCCTCCCAAAGTGCTGGCATTACAGGCTTGAGCCACCGTGCCCGGCCTTTTAATTTTCATTTTATTTATTATTTTATTATTATAATAATATTATTTTTAAAGGCAGGGTTTTGCCCTGTCGCCCAGGCTGGAGTGCAGTTGCACGATCATGGCTCACTGCAGCCTCAACCTCTCGACGCTCAATGGAGATACCCTTTGATCAGCTCTATTTCTCAGATTTTGCTTGTAATTTCTTTGCTTTCAGTTAATAATACATGCAAATAATTTTTTTTTTTGAGACGGAGTTTCACTCTGTTGCCCAGGCTGGAGTGCAGTGGCACCATCTCAGCTTACTGCAACCTCCGCCTCCCGGGTTCAAGCAATTCACCTGCCTCAGCCTCCTGAGTAGTTGGGATTACAGGCATGTGCCACCACGCTCAGCTAATTTTTGTAGAAATGGGGTTTCACCATATTGGAAAGGCTGGTCTTGAACTCCTAACCTTGTGATCCGCTCAACTTGGCCTCCCAAAGTGCTGAGATTACAAGTGTGAGCCACCATACCCGGCCACAAATAATTTTTTTTCAAAACCAGAAAGTACCAAAGAAGAAAAAGCAATGACAAAATAAATAGCAAACTCCTGTTTCACCCTCAGTTCTACTGCCTATAATCATGTTTTCAGTTCTTGTAGCTCTTTCCCCTAGTATTTCATCCCTAATTCTAAATTAAAATGCTTATAATATGCTGGCATGGTAACCCTCGTCTGTAATCCCGGCACTTTGGAGGCTGAGACAGGTGCATCACTTGAACTCAGGATTTCAAGGCCAGCCTCGGCAACATGGTGAAACCCTGTCTCTACCAAAAAATACAAAAATTAACTGGGTGTGGTGGTGTATGCCTGTAGTCCCAGCTACTTGGGAGGCTGAGGCTGGAGGATTGCTTGAACCCAGGAGTTGGAGACTGCAGTGAGCCAAAATTGTGCCACTGGACTCCAGCTTGGGCCACAGAGTGAAACCCTATCTAAAAAAAAAATGCTTATAATACTCTTCACTGAGTTTTACTGTAGATGGGCATTTCCTCTTATACTGTGTCTCCACTTTCCTTCTGAATACTCTTCCAATATACAGTAATTATATGTAACATTCTTAAATTGAATCAGTAGTCACTGTACATTATTATTACTATGTAAATTATTTTTACTGGAGAGCTACATGGGCTACTATGAAATGAATAAATATATTAAATAATCTTTTTTGTTTATTTTATTATTAACATAGCTTAGAAAAACAAATTTTTTGTTTATTTGTATTTTTAGTAGAGATGGGATTTCACCATGTTGGCCAGGCTGGTCTTGAACCCTTGGCCTCAAGTGATTTGGCCGCCTTGGCTTCCCAATTGCTGGGATTACAGCTGTGAGCCAAGGTGCTGGGCCTTTTTTTTTTTTTTTTTTTTTTTTTTTTTTTTTTTTTTTTTTTTTTTTTTTTTAATTGAGACAGGATCTCAATCTTTCACCCAGACTGGAGTACAGTGGCTGTATCTCAGCTCACTGCAACCTCCACTTCCCAGGATCGAGCAATCCTCACACCTCAGCCTCCTGAGTAGCTGGGACCACAGGCATGCACCACCACACCTGGCCAATTTTTTGTATTTTTGGTAGAGGCGGGGTTTCACCATGTTGCCCAGGCTGGCCTTGAACTCTGGACCTTATGATCCACCTACCTCAGCCTCCCAAAGTGCTGGGATTACAGACATGAGCCACCACACCTGGCGTGACAAACTTTTTCTTAAAGGGAAAGATGTAATTATTTTAGTACTGTGGGCCTTATTGTCTTTGTTGCCCAGGCTGGTCTCAAACTCCTGAGCTCAAGTGATCCTCCTACCTCAGCCCTCCCAAAGGTTGGTATTATAGGCGTGAGCCACTGTGACCGGCCTAAATTGTGTTATTTGAATTGTGTATTCAAGTCTTTGGTTAGGGGCTTTCCTTAATTATCTGGAGATCCCTGGTTTTAGTTCATACTTAGGGTCCTTAAAAGCTGCTTGGTTACAAAAGCAGACAGTGATGAACAAAAACAAAAACAAGCTGCATGGAAGCTCGTTTTGCACAGATGAGCTTCAGATGATAGTAATCAGACAGCTAGCTTGTTGATGGTATGCTCCAAATGTCAGAATTCTTTTACCTGTTGCTGTTTATTTTACCCTAAGAAGAGTTCCCCAGTCCGTTGCCTGGTGGAAGCCAAGCTTGGGTGTGAGTGTAGAACAGGACAGTGAGAGTGGGTTAGGGATTTTCAATGTACAGCGTTCAGATTTTCATTTTATTCCCATTTTTAGCTCTGTTCCTTACCTTGCCTTCCATGGTAAGGGATTTCTGAGAGAACGTCATTTTGTCTCTCTAGAGGTACCTCCCTTGGTCCTAGCTTCCGCACTTGGCCAAGTCAGCCAAAATCCTCCTATCTGCTTTTTCTCTGCCAAAATGGATTGAACGCCTTTTGTCTGCTGATGTCTCCATTGCCAAGTTTTGGGTTTGTAGTGAATAGTTCCTTTATCATCATTTTAGTGATGCTACTGGATGAATGGAGTGGGGTCAACATGTGCAGTCAACCTACCGTGTTAAACTGGCATTTAAGGCCTGGCATGGTGACTCACACCTATAATCCCAGCACTTTGGGAGGCTGAGGCAGGTGGATTGCTTGAGCCCAGGAGTTGGAGACCAGCCTGGGCAATGTGGCAAAACCACGTCTCAACAAAGATTATTATTATTATTTTTAAGACGGGGTTTCACCATGTTGGTCAGGCTGGTCTTGAACTCCCGACCTCAGTTGATCCGCCCGCCTTGGCCTCCAAAGTGTTTGGATTACAGGCATAAGCCACTACGCCCGGCCTCTACAAAAAATTTAAAAATCAGTCGGGCATGGTGGTGTGCACCTGTAGTCCCAGCTACTTGGGAGGCCGAGATGGGAGGATCACCTGATCCCAGAGAGGTCAAGGCTGCAGTGAGCTGTAATTGTGCCACTGGACTCCAGCCTGAGTGACAGTGAAACCCTGTCTCAAAAAGAAAAAGAAATTAGAATTTAAGAGATTTGGTTTGAACACCTTTTGACCAATAAGCAGTCGAAATTTTCAGCTGCAGCTAGAGTTTTTTTTTGGTGGTATATGCCATTTCTCTCCTCTTTTCTCCCTCCTTTTTTTTTTTTTTT
>NW_016107518.1:2275882-2278222 GCF_001604975.1 Cebus imitator
TGTTGACCAGGATGGTCTCGATCTCTTGACCTTGTGATCCACCCGCCTCGGCCTCCCAAAGTGCTGGGATTACAGGCTTGAGCCACCGCGCCCGGCTCTCCCTCTTTTTTACTAATGTGCTCCTCATCTCTGTCTGAGACCTCATCAAAATGGCTTTTAGCATCCATATTTCTACCAGCTTTCTGACCAGTATCACTTAGATGATCTCTAAGAAGGTTGAGGCTTTCTCGACAGCTGTCCTCTTCTGAGCCCTGACTATAATTGCCCTTTATGCCTGTTTATGGCAGTGCAGGCTTTTTCTGCATGCACTTCCAAATTCTATCAGCTCTGTCCATTACCCAGTTCCAAAGCTGCTTCCACAGTTTTAGTTATTTGTTACAGCAGCACCCCACTTGTTAGTACCAATTTCTTTTCTTTTCTTTCTTTTTTTTTTTTTAAGACGGGGTTTCACCATGTTGGTCAGGCTGGTCTTGAACTCCTGACCTCAGGTGATCTGCCTGCCTTGGCCTCCAAAGTGCTTGGATTACAGGCATGAGCCACCACGCCCGGCCCTTAGTATCAATTTCTGCCTTGGCCGTTTGAGACTCCCATCCCCACTTTTTTTCTCTCCTATTTTTTTTAAGTCAGGTTTTCTCTGTGTCACCGAGGCTGGAGTGCAGTGGCATCATCATAGCTCACTGCAGCGTTGCCCTCCTGGGCTGAAGCAGTCCTCCCATCTCAGTCTCCTGAGAAGCTAGGATGACAGTGTGTACCACGATGCCTGGCTAATTTTTTTTAACTTTTTTGTATAGATAGGGTCTCATTACATTTCCCAGACTGGTCACGAACTCCTGGCCTCAAGCAATCCTCCTGCCTTGGCCTCCCAAAGTGCTGGGACTACAGGTGTGAGCCACCGTCCCTGGCCTCCTGCTGTCTTTTGAATGGAAACATGTTTATTTTTAGAAGTAACATGTACTTAACCATAAAAAATACTAAATGATATGGAACTGTATGGACTAGGGATTGAAAAACTTCCATGGCTCCACCCCTGGAGTAACTGACGCTCCTTTTGCGTGGTCAGACTTTGTACATACTTACTTTCCTTACTTTTTCTTTATTCTTGCTTGTTTCATTTCCTTCAGCTCTCCAGGAAACATAGAGAAGAACCGTTATGGGGATGTGCCCTGCCTGGAGCAAACAAGAGTGAAGCTAACAAAGGAAAGAAGGAATTAATGCAAAGCAACTTCCAGTCAAATTCAAAGGCATCTCAATGGGCAGCTCCTGACTCCCTCTCTTACAGGGTCTTCTCCCACCTCCTAATGTCCTCAGTCATTTACTTCAATATTGTGGGTTTGACCATGAGGTGATGTCTTAGGAGGTTAGCTATGGGATACTGACAGTTCACACTGCCCTCCCAGTGATAGGACCCACGGGAGAAAGGGTGAATAGGTTAAGGAGAGTCAGTCCTCCCTCTCTACAGCAGAGTGGATTATGAGTGTTCCCTAGTTTGCTATTGAAACTTTTTTTTCTTTTGTCGTTCTGTAAACTTCCATGCCCTCCTTTATCCATTTTACTGCCTCCATCCTTTCAACTCTCAACTGGTTATACAATAACATGAAACTGCAGCTGATCCATGTTTCTTTCTTTCTTCTTTTTTTAAATAGAGACGGGGTTTCACCATGTTGGTCAGGCGGCTCTTGAACTCCTGACCTTGTGATCTACCCGCACTGGCCTCCCAAAGTGCTGGGATTACAGGCTTGGGCCACCCACCGTGCCAGGCCAATGTTTCTCTTTTATCAGCCTGATCAATGTTTCTTTTTCTTTTCTTTTTCTTTTTTTGAAACGGTGTTTCATTCTTGTTGCCCAGGTTTGAGTGCAATGGCACGATCTCTGCTCACTGCAACCTCTGCCTCCCGGGCTCAAGCAATTCTCCGGCTTCAGCCTCCCAAGTGGCTGGGATAACTGGCATGCACCACCATGCCCGGTTTATTTCGTATTTTTAGTAGAGACAGGGTTTCTCCATGTCGGTCAGGCTGGTCTCGAACACCCGACCTCAGGTGAACTCCCGACCTCAGCCTCGGCCTCCCAAAGTGCTGGAATTACAGGCGTGAGCCACCGCACCCGGCCTGATTTCTATTATTTCACATAATTTTTACAACAAATCTGTAAAACAAGGTTTCCATTTACAGATCAGGAAGCTGAGCGTTGAAGTGACTTTCTCAGTGGTAGGTGGGAGTGGTAGATTAGAACTGGGAAAAATCGGGCCGGGCGCGGTGGCTCAAGCCTGTAATCCCAGCACTTTGGGAGGCCGAGGCGGGTGGATCACGAGGTCAAGAGATCGAGACCATCCTGGTCAACATG
>NW_016107518.1:2278567-2279569 GCF_001604975.1 Cebus imitator
AGCTACTCAGGAGGCTGAGGCAGGAGAATCGCTTGAACCCAGGAGGCTGAGGTTGAGGAGAGCAGAGATCAAAAAATTGCACTCCAGACTGGGAAACAAGAGTAAAAAAAAAAAAAAAAAAAAAAAAAAAAAAAAAAAAAAAAAAAAGAACTGGGAAAAATCTTACCATTTGATGTTTACCCACTAGCACTACCTCCTTCAAAGCTGATCACAAATCATGATAGTGAAAGAAACTTTTAAACTACGGATCTATAACTCCCTTTTATAGGACTGGAAGGGATTTTAATTAAGACCCTTCTATTTACAGAGGAGGGAACTGAGGCCCAGAGATATCAAAAGAGTTGGCCCAGGTCACACCTTGGTGATTATGGAAGGACTAACAAGCCTGGCTCTGACTCCCCGCCCTTTCTCCATCCCACCTCCTGCTGCCTCAGCCAGGAGGCCAGATCTCAGAATGCAGTCAGAAAAATTCCTCATTGAGAAATATCGAGAATGCTAAGAAGAAATAATTACTTTTCCATAGAAAATGACAAAAAGTATGCATATATAATTTACGAAAAAAGAGAAAAAAATGTTTTTTGAAAGTTTGACTTACATTGTCAAGTAAGAATTGCAAATTAAAAGAAAAACCATTTGGACTCAGTTGACAATGACTTTTTTTTTTAAGCTAAGACTCATTGTTTTGAGGGGTGGGCCTTGCTGTATGACTGAAAGACACTCTTGGTGCTGGTAGAAGTAAAACTATTACACTCTTTCAAGAAAGCGATTGAGTATTGTGTGTTTAAAACCTTTAAAATATTTAAGGCTTTTGAGCTAACAATCTGAATTATAGGAAAGTTTTCAAAGATAATCAGGTATGTGGCCAAAGAATATTACATGCAGCATTATTTATAATATTGAAAAACTGGGGGGCTGGGCGCGGTGGCTCAAGCCTGTAATCCCAGCACTTTGGGAGGCCGAGGCGGGTGGATCACGAGGTCAAGAGATCGAGACCATCCTGGT
>NW_016107518.1:2280685-2294297 GCF_001604975.1 Cebus imitator
GATCTCTTGACCTCGTGATCCACCCGCCTCGGCCTCCCAAAGTGCTGGGATTACAGGCGTGAGCCACCGCGCCCGGCCTTCCGTCTCTTAAACAATAAATAAATAAATAACCATTATGAAAAACTTGTAGCGTGTTGACACTAATTGAACGAGATAGGAAAAAAAAAATCCTAGTATTTTTGTTTAATATCCTTCATTTTAACCACTTTCTAAAAATTTAGAATAGTGAAACTCAATGTTGGCATATTTCCTTTTCATGGAGGGGCTAGATGGATCCTTTAAACATGCCAAATCTTTCACTATCTCTGGACTTTAGTTCTCTCCTTTGTAAATAGAAGCAATGTAATTAAGGTCCCTTCTAGCCTTAAAAAGGGGAGCTATGCATTCACTTCTACTCAGTGATCCTGGTTGATAGAATTCTTCCTTCATCAAGAGAAGAGCCTCTGCTAAAGAGCACACTCAAAGTTAAAGTCATTGTAAAAAGCTCTTCCGAGTTTTGCAGAGACATTTTTGTTTTGCTGTATGACATTTGGACAGGCACTAGCCTTGTGTCGTTTCCATATGATCAGAGACACATGTTTTCTGGAGGGCAGGCTGTAGTTAGGGCTGTGTCTGTACTACTGTGTGCATAACCCAATGGCTTGCATGAAAATAGGACTTTTCATCCCATTTCCATTGGTTTCATACATTAAGCAAGTCGATTCATACGTGCTAGAGGTTACGGTGGGAACTTTCAGTGTACAGCTATAGATGGTTCAGCTCAACTCACTTCTTATTTCTGAAAATAATTTGAAGCATGCAGCCTATGACTAGAAGGCAATTGAGTTATATTCATAGAAGGGCAGCTTGATCTCTTTCCATGATATCCTGTCTTTAGAAAGTAAAAAATAAGTTGCTATGTGTCATCATTGGGTATATGCAAATTGGTGCAGAAATTTTAAAAAGAGCAAATCTCTTTACTAAGACCCATATCTGTCCCCTGACATCGCACCTCCAAAGTGCACCACCTCCAGCGAGCCTCCCTGTCATGCCCGGCGTGTGGACAGCCAGGCCTACCATCCCTCCCGCCCCCGCCAAGCATGTGGGTGCTGCGTGGGCAGCTATGCGGCCTGACGGTCTCTACCAGTCCTGCTGTCCCTCCTCTGAGAATCAAACCCATTTCTGGATGACGGGGAATGTGTCCTCTCATGGCTGTGTTTACTGTGGAGCTCAGGGGAAGGGAAAGGCCAAGCCATTTCTGGGGTGCTGTTGGGCACAGTGAAAACGCCCCACCCTTTCCAAGGGACACTGTTCCTGGAAAGCCCCTGGAGCTTAGCTGGTCTTATCCTGTGAAGCCGGCTCTGGCCACTAGGGGGCAGGAGGGCCATGAACTCAGCCTGGAGGGAGCCTGCGGGGCAGCCGGCTCTCTGGAGGGACAGACAGAACAGGCCACCAGGTGCAGACAGGAGAGGGAGGCAGGGGGATGGAAGAAAGGCGCCTGGGGTGGATGGAAGTCAGCGCCCTTGGGTGCTGGCACCTGCCTTCCCGGCCACCGCTAGATCAGGCTTCTGAGCCTGCTGGCTGTCGGGGCTGGACGTGCCATGGCAGTCCCCGGGAAATCTCCCAGGTGTCACCAGGCAGCACACAGGTAACAGGCCTGGAAGGTCCCCAACAGCCCAGCTGGACATGCTCAGACACTCTGGGGCTCCTCGTTCAGTGGCACAGACTCCAGGACCAGTGAGGGAAACGGGAATACTCCAGGCCGAGCAGTGTGACTAAATCCATTTATTCCAAAATAAAAAGCAAAATAAACAGGAGTCGCATCACCAGGGAGCCACAACCCATCCCCGCCTCCTTCCTCTTTCCTATGCTATCAATAAATAAGTTTCCCAGCTGCAAATAATTATTAGAACCTTCTCCGCATGTGCCAGTTCCAACATCCGCTAGGTACGATACGGGGGTGGGGGGCACGGCCTTCCCTCTCCCCCCAGAATATTCAAAATGTTACACAGATAAAATATGCACACTGGGGAAGGGGGGTCACCCCAGCAGCCCGTACCCTCACCTGGTCCACAGTTAGCACCACTGTCCTGCCTCAGCTGCCTTTCTGAATAAGAAGATGGGAGCCCCAACCAAGAGGGAGAAGTTGCTTTGGTGAGAGGAAGGAGGCCATCAGGCCTCCTCCAAATCAACCAACTTCACCAGCTCTTAAATAACAATCATCATCATCATCCAGCAATTTAAGGACTCAGCCCAGGTCACAGTAGCACAGGGTCTGTCTCCCCGCATTGGACAGGAGTCTTGTCTTGCCTAATGGTAAAGGGGTAACTGGGAAGGGGCGGTAGGGACATGGTGGGGGTGGAGGCTCCAGGCCTACTTCTGCAGGCCCTGCTGATAGGGCCCTGCTTTTATTTTTATTTTTCTCCCATGACTTTTCTTTAATCCATAATTTTTTCATAACTTTTAAAATAACCTTTCATAAAACTTTTTTCTACATTTTTACCACAACATTTTTTTGCCACAACTTTTCCACAACATTTTTATCCCATAACTTTTTTTTTTCTTTGAGACAAGGTTTCTCCATGTTGGCCAGGCTAGTCTCGAACTCTTGACCTTGCCTTGGCCTCCCACAGTGCTGGGATTAGGTGCTGGGCCTCATCCTATAAATTTTTTTAATCTCATAACTTTTTTTTTGTTTGTGTTCTTTTAATAAACACACTTGCATAGTTATATTACTCAATCTGGTAGAGCTCCAGACCTGCATCTCCATTTAAAAAAACAGACTTCTGCCAGGCGTGGTGGCTCACACCTGTAATCCCAGTACTTTAGGAGGCGGAGGCAGGAGTTCGAGATCACCTGAGGTCGGGAGTTCGAGACTACCCTGATCAACACGGAGAAACTCCATCTCTACCAAAAATACAAAATTAGCCAGGCATGGTGGCGCATGCCTGTAATCCCAGCTATTCGGGAGGCTGAGGCAGGAGAATCGCTTGAACTTGGGAGGAGGAGGTAAGCTGAGATCAAGCCATTGCACTCCAGCCTGGGCAACAAGAGTGAAACTCTGTCTCAAAAACAAAGAAACAAAAAACACACACCAGACTTCTGAGTAAGGGTTCATTTGAACAAAGGGGGATCCAGCTAAAAACCAAGTTTAAAGACAGGTATGGTGGCTCACGCCTGTAATCCCAGCACTTGGGAGGCCAAGGCGGGTGATCATGAGGTCTGGAGTTTGAGACCAGCCTGGCCAACATGGTGAAACCCTGTCTCTACTAAAAAAAAGTTTGAAAGACAGTGATCTTATCCAGTATCATCTTACAGGAGGCCAAGGGAAGAAGTGATTTTTCTGTGGTCACCCAGCAAGCTGGTAGCTAGTTAGATCTTCTCTTAATCCTAGTGCCTGGGGCTATCCTCACCACACCCTGGGGCCCTTTCAGTGACTCCTAAAGGGACAGCCTGATGGCGAGTGGCTGTTCTCATTGACCTGGCTTCCCCTTGAGACTGGGATGAGGAAAATCAAACAGAAACAACCATTTCCTGGGTGTCCTGGGTGTTTACAGCAGGCCGTGTACTAGGAATTAACGTAAAAACAACAATAACGAATCTCATTTAAACTTCACAACTGCAAGTCAAACAATACCACCTCTATTTTACAGATGTGAAAGTTGCTCAAACGACTTGCCCTAAATCATATCCCTAGCAGATGGAGAGTCAGGATTCAAACCCAGAATTCTTAACCAGTACCTGGCAGTTCTTCCACAAATCTTAACAATTCCCCTCTATGCCCCTTGAGCCCCCTTTCCCCCAGAGCCTGGCCAGCCGACTCACATCCCCAGGTGAGCAGCAACTACCAGAAGTGGTTATCTCAGAGCTACCGCCATTTTTTTTCTTTTTCCTCTGTGCTCCTCCCAGAACACTAGGGCTGTTCCTCTGTTGATATTCTTTTAACTGTGGGAAAGAAGAGCAGGAATACCCGTGAGAACCACCAGCCCCTACAGCCACATCCTCCTTTACAGTTTTTACAAAACACTCTTATACACCATCTGATTTAATGCCACCAACAACTGCACGAGGTGTTGTCACAATCACTGAGTGACTGACAGGGATATCATCACTTACAAAAAAAAAGGCAATACTGGAACTTAAACTCAGTCTTCTGACTCCAAGCTCTGGGGTTTTGCCATGAGTCAGCAGCTGCTGGGGACTAAACTCAGAGGCAGAGGTAGAAAAGTAAACATTAAGTAGGCAGGAAGTATACACCGTGTAGTTTAGAGTCTTACATCCTCATACATCTGTTAGTGTTAAGAAGTGCACTAGTACCTCTCAAATTTTTTTTTTTTTCAGATGGAATCTCGCTCTGTTGTCCAGGCTGGGGTGCAGTGGCGTGACCTCGCTCACTTCAACCTCCTCCTCCTGGGTTCAAGCGATTCTCCTGCCTCAGCCTCCCAAGTAGCTGGGATTACAGACGCCTGCCACCATGACTGCCTAATTTTTGTATTTTTAGTAGTGGTGGGGTTTCACCAGGTTGGCCAGGCTGGGCTTGAAATCCTGATCTCAGGTGATCCACCCACCTAGCCTCCCAAAGTGCTGGGATTACAGGTGTAAGCCACCATGCCTGGTCACCTCTCAAACTTTTACATCAGTGTATCCTCATGGCAGAAGGTAGCCTTTCTGTTAAATCTGGGAATTTATCAGAAAGAGGACAACCCAAGCTTCATTTCAGAGAGAATTCTCTTAGCAACCTATGTAACTGTCATGTCTAACTACATTAGTGTTTTTTCTCTCTCAAGAGAATCAAGGGAAACTGACGCTTCAGAAAGACGTCCCACATTTATCCTGTGGCACTCAAAGTAGCCCAAGTTGAGATGATATGAGCAGGATTCAAGCTGTCAAGTTCAGTTTCCCAAGATCTGTTCCACAGAAGATGAGCAGATCTCATTCCAGAGATCACTGACTAAAGGGCAGTCTGGTCCCGAAAACCATGCAGAATTTGAATATGAGGTGGAGAACTCAGAAAAAAAAAAAATGTTAAAGTCTCTCTGTAGAGTAGAAGCCTGGGAGAAAACCAAACCAAACCTTTTCTCCTATTGCCAGACACACTGTCAACGTTTTGAGCTCACAGGGGAAATGTAAGGTTTTCACACTGTCAATGTCTATGTTAAGGGAGTGAGGCAGCCTGAAACCACTCCCTCCTATTGTTATTATTATTTGAGATAGAGTCTCACTCTGTCACCCAGGCTGGAGTTCAATGGCATGAACTGGGCTCACTGCAACCTCTGCCTCCCAGGATCAAGCCATCCTCCCACCTCAGCCTCCCCAGTAGCTGGGACCACAGGCAGGTGCCACCACACCTGGCTAATTTGTTTGTATTTTCAGTACAGAGGGGGTTTTGCCATGTTGCCCAGGCTGGTCTTGAACTAGTGAGCTAAAGCAATCTGCCTGCCTTGGACTCCCAAAGTGCTGGGATTACAGGCATGAGCGACTGCGCCTGGCCTAGAAAAAAAATCTACTTGTAATCTAACAAATTTTGTGTTCTTGTTTACTATTTTAGCGTTAATAATACCAAGTGACTATAACATTCTCCTCATGAGCTGTATGCTAGGAATAAAAGCTTGCCACACTGGAATTATCTAAACTAGAAGGAATCAATACCATGGATCCCAACAAAAATCACCAAAAGGGACATTCATTTAATTTGATATATTTCTGGAAAAAAAGGTTTGCCACAGCAAAGTGGAAAGAGGGGAGCCAAGGAGAATAATACTTCTGTAGTGAGGTACAGAAAACGGTATCTACTAGAAATCTTTCAGGAAGGGTGCCATTTTGGGTTGGAAAAACTCCTTGAAAGTTAATTTGGGAGAGAAGGAGAGTCCTTGAGGGAGCAGGGTAAGGTCAGAACATTTCCTGGGAGAAAGGGAAACATTTCTCTGGCTTAGGGCACAGTGCTGCACAGAGTAAAGAAGAAAAAGTCAGTCAAGAGTGGTACAATTCAGAATGTGAAAGGCCTCACACTGCATAGAATGATACCATAAGACTTCCAATTTTCGGTAAGACTGCTAGGCCCATGTAAAATTCAGGAGCCTGTGGATTTTTTGGTGGGGAAACCACTGAAGAGGCAGATTGTGTGTCTAAATTGCAAGGGCTAGACTTAAGTATGAATTGGGAATTTAGAGTGTAGCAAATTAGTCAGACATAATAAGTAAGCAAAGTTTATGAACAGTCCACCAAGAAATACAAATGGCTCTTTAACATATGAAAATATAATTATGCAAAGAAAAAAAAAACATGCAAGTTAGTTTCCAAGAGATACTTTCCATTTCTTGCATTGGCAAAGAACAAAAATTTTACTGACATAATTGTGAGGACACATGCATTCACAAGTGGGAATTGGTAAAACCTCCACTGAGAGCAATTTGGCAATAACTACCAAAATTAAAAATGCACATAATCTTTAACTCAATTATTTCAATTCTAGTAATTTATTTTATAGGCATAGATGTGGGAAATGACTTTTACATACAAACGTGTTCAATGCAGCATTATTTGTAATAACCAATGCCTAAAACCAATCTAGATTGAGGTTAAATAAATTATAAGTCCATACTACATGGCACATGAAAAAGAGGCAACTATTTACATATTAATATAGAATAATTGCCAAGATACATTATTAACAGATAAAGTGCAGAAAATGCATATAGTATATGTATCAATAAAAAGGCAAAAATAAAGAGGAATATTATCCACATAATTGCTTGAATACTTAGAAAATATTTCTGGAAGGATATTCAAAACGCTAAAAGTGGTTCTAAAGAAGAGAACTGGGTAGCAGGGGACAGGGAAGAGAAGACTTTTTACTCTATACTTTTAGTACACTTTGAATTTTGTACTATATGGATGTGTTTATTCCAATAATAGAGACTAAGAAAATGAAAAGTACAACATATCAAGAATTGTGAGGCTAAGAAGGAGAATTATACAAGAGTTAGCCAATCTAGACTTGTTTGGATAGGGAAGTTTTTCCTGGGTAAGAGATGTTTCAAATGAGACCTAAAGGGTAAGGCATTAGCTTAGGGAAAGGGGACGAAGATGTGTATAGGCCAGGAAAGAATTCTAAGGCAAAGGAAGACCTTGTGCAAAGGACCTGAGGATGGAAGAAACTCAGCCAGTCTGTAGCACAGAATGAAGACCAGTGTGAAAAGAGAAAAAGGTAACAGGGTTGGTTGCAACAGGAGAAGAGGTAGGAGTGCAGATCCACAAAGGCCATATGAATAATTTTATTGTAAGGGCATTGGGAAGGCACTAGAGAGTTTTGAGCAAGGAATGGCATGGTCAGAATGAACATTTAATACGCTCATGTTAGCTCATGAGTAGAGACTGAATTGGGAGGGTGACAAAATTGATAATCTAGGGTAAACTAGAGGGTACAACAAACGAGATGATGAAACACTTCACTTGGACTAGAGTGATGGCAAAGGAGATGGAGAAAAAGTAAATGGATTCTTAAGTTTAGAGGTGGAAAAAACCCCAGCAGCACAGAACTGGAGATGGGGGAATGAAGGAAAGGGAAATGGATGTTAAAGGAAGACTGCCAGGTTTCTAAGCTGCTGGATGAGTGGCATAGCCAATTACTGAAATAGGAAGACTTAAGGACAAAGATGTTTGTAGAAAGCTCATGAGCCTGTTTCCCAATATATAAAATCTCCCTGAAAGGGGTCCTGTGAGGAGCAAATGACATTCTTTATTCAGTAACTAGAAGCCATTGTTATGTTTCAAAATCTCTCCTTTGACCCCAGATCTTGTGAGGAACATAGAGCACTTTCTGTACAAGGGCCTTTTTCTTTTTTTTTTTTTAAGACAGGGTTTCACCATGTTGGTCAGGCTGGCCTTGAACTCCCGACCTCAGGTAATCTGCCCGCCTTGGCCTCCAAAGTGCTTGGATTAGCCGCGTGAGCCATCATGCCCGGCACAAGGGCCCTTTTCAATAAGAAAGGACATTGGCTTCTCAAATTGCAATCACTAAACGTAATGGGCTTTAATTAGGTACATAATTAGAACAATCTTTTAAAAAACATAATAGGTTGGATACTGTGGCTCACACCTGTAATCCCAAACAGCTTTGTTTTGATGCCTCTTGCTGGGCAAGTCTCTAGCAGCTTATGCCTCTTTGGAAGTGTCCAGTTCTCCCAAAACCTATACCACAAACTCTTGAGAGTCCAGCCAACACTCGTTTGGAAGTCTGAGGCAGGAGAATTGCTGGAGCCCAGGGGTTCAACACCAGCCTGGGCAACATAGTGAGACCTGTCTCTACAAACTCCTGGCCTCCTACCTCGGGCGCGGTGGCTCCCACCTGTAATCCCAGCACTTTGGGAGGCCGAGGCGGGCGGATCACGAGGACAAGAGATCAAGACCATCCTGGCCAACATGGTGAAACCCCATCTCTACTAAAAATACAAAAATCAGCTGGGCATGGTGGCACACACCTGTAGTCCCAGCTACTCAGGAGGCTGAGGCAGGAGAATTGCTTGAACCCAGGAGGCGGAGGTTGCAGTGAGCCGAGATCGTGCCACTGCACTCCAGCCTGGTGCCTAGCAAGAGAGTGAGACTCTGTCTCAAAAAAAATTTTTTTTTTTTAAATGAGCCGGACATAGTGGCATGCGCCTGTAGTCCTTGCTACTTGGGAGACTGAGGAAAGAGGATCTTTTGAGCCTGGGAGCTCAAGGTTACAGTGAGCTATGATTGCACCACTGCACTCCAGCCTGGGTGACGGAGTGAGAGCCAGTCTAAAACAAACAAACAAAAAGTATCTTCACAGGAAAATCCCAGAGGTCACATAGGACATGTTTCTTATACCACAGATGGATCATTTCCCTTAGCAAATCTCCTCAAATGTGACCCTGCTTACCAAGACCATTCAAATCATATAGCTATGCTGGGCATATAAAAAATGGCATTTACCTATCTTTATGGTGGAGGCTGAGGACATAGAAGAGGAATCAGGCATCAGTAGCTTTTTAATATCCCCAATATATATATAAAGAAGGAGCTACAGTTGAGTTTCTACATTTTTAATGTTTTAATTGATCATTTGTACTGATAAGGTCCATAGTCAGCTTTGTTCTGACGCCATCTGCTAGGCAAGTCTGTGTAGCACCTTATGCCTCTTTGGAAGTGTCCGGTCCTTCCAAAACCTATACTACAAAGTCTTGAGAGTCCAGCCAACACTTTAGGAAATTCCACGCCCATTCTTGATACTACAGATACACTCAATAGCAATTGATGGTGTATGTGGGCAAAGGCATAATACTGCATTGTTTGTGAGAAAAGATACTGGAAACATGGAAATGTCCATCAATAGTCACTGTTTAAATAAACTAAAATACATCTATACTAAGACATATTATGCAGCCTGTAAAAGTCCTCAAGATGTTAAAAAGAGTTACATGAAAGGAATAAAGTGTAGAAAATGTAGTATGCTTCCATTCATGTTTAAAAAAATAGTAAGGGGGAGGCCAGGTGCAGTAGTTCATGCCAGCACTGTGGGAAGCCGAGGTAGAAGTCCAGGAGTTTGAGACCAGCCTAGGCAATACAGTGAGACCCTCTGTTTCTATAAAAAATAAAAAATATGAGGGAGATATATTGACACAGTTTAGAAATACAATTTGGAAAAGAAAACAACAAACTGGTAAGATATTTGTCTCTGTGGAGGGAGTAGAGGGACTAGGGGACTTAAGATGGGGAGGTATTGCTTTTCATTACTTAGGATTCTACAAAATTTAACATTGTATTATCCATTTACTTTTAATTTTTAAAAGAGTTAATGAGGCCAGGCACAGTGGCTCACACCTGTAATCCCAGCACTTTGGGAGGCCAAGGTGGGTGGATCAACTGAGGTCAGGAGTTTGAGACCAGCCTGGCCAACATGGTAAAACTCCGTCTCTACTAAAAATACAAAAATTAGCCAGGCGTGGTGGCGGGCATATGTAATCCCAGATACTAGGGAAGCTGAGGCATGAGAATCGCTTGAACCCAGGAGGCAGATGTTGCAATGAGCCTAGATCGCCCCACTGCACTCCAGTCTGGGTGACAGAGCCAGACTCTGTCTCAAAAAAGGAAAAAAAATACTAGTTAATGAAATATGCAAATAAAACTATTGTTTAAACTTCCATTCCTAACCGGGCGTGGTGGATCATGCCTTTAATCCCAGCACTTTGGAAAACCGAGGCAGGAGGATCACAGGCAACATAGCGGGACCCCAACTCTGCAAAAGAATACAAAAATTAGCCAGGCATGGTGGCACATACCTGTGGTCCCAGCTACTCAAGAGGCTGAGGCAGGACGATCACTTGAGCCCGGAATGTCAAGGCTGCAGTGAGCTATGATCATGTCACGGCACTCCAGCCTGGGTGACAATGAGGCCTGTCTCAAAAAGAAAGAGTCTCGCTGGAGTGCAGTGGCATGATCTCAGCTCACTGTAACCTCCGCCTCCCAGGTTCAAGCGATTCTCCTGCCTCAGCCTCCCAAGTAGCTGGGATTACAGATGACTGCCACCATGCCTGGCTAATTTTTGTATTTTTAGTAGAGATGGGTTTTACCATGTTGGCCAGGCTGGTCTCAAACTCCTTACCTCAGGTGACCTGCCTGCCTTGGCCTCCCAAAGTGCTGGGATTACAGGCATGGGCCACCACGCTCAGACTGAAAAAAATTTTTTTTGTTAAAAAAAATAAACTCCTATTCCTGAAATTCACTACTGGTATGTATAAAGAAAGTCACAAGGGAATATAGCTCCTACTCTAGCAAACAACAACAAAAGGCCAGATTAGCTAGAAAATAAAAATATGTTTAACTCATTAGAAAGCCAAGGACACAAAGAATCTAAATCAGGAGCAATGGTTCACACCAGTAATCCCAGAACACTGGGGGGGCCAAGGCAGGCAGATCGCTTGAGCTCAGAACTCTCAGATCAGCCTGGGCAACACGGCAAAACCCTGTTTCTACAAAAAATATAAAAATTGGCCAGGCATGGTGGTACACGCCTGTAGTCCCAGCTGATCAGGAGGCTGAGGCAGGAGGATCGATTGAGCCAGGGAGGCAGAGGTTGTAGTGAGCTGAGATCCCGTTCCTGTACTCCAGGCTGGGTAACAGAGTAAGACCCTGACTCAAAACAAAAACCAAAGAAACCTAAATGATCCAAACTCCAGAAAGTGCCAAGTCCTTCATAGGAGAGAAGAGACCCCATGGCTGTTGTTACTCCCAGTTGAACTATGGTAGGAAGAGGAATATTATAGTGGGTGAAAAGAGAAACCTGCTGAAATTTAACAAAATTTTCACACCCCTTTGGAGGTTGGTTTGACATTAGAACCTAGAGGACCCAAATCCACAGAGGAAGGCTTCCCATCAATCTTACCCCTTAGATGAAAACCAGGTAGGTACAGGAAAGTATAGTACACTGAAGGTGTGGATAATAGAAGGAAAGCTGGGAGAGCTTGACCTTCTCCCAAGGGCAAAATACTCTTTAAAAATGAAAGGGGAGGCAGGATTGCTGTGAAATCCAACAGAGACACTCTTGGAGGATAGTGGGGTCAGAAATACTAAGGGGGAGGCCAGGTGCAATAGTTCATGCCAGCACTGTGGGAAGCCGAGGAACCCATCCCCTAGGCACTGTGGGCATTCCTCCACAAAAGGGCAGGGCACAGCACACATGAGAGCTGAGAAAAATATCCTCCTGTCCCCTAGCCCACTGATAAAAAAAAAAAAATCCTGACAGCAAGGCTGTAAAGCAGGGAGAGATCTCCTATATTGATAAATCTGGTGGCTTAGCAAAGTCAGATCTCTCGAATCTTGACAATGACCCAAACTCAGGCCCTGCTGAGATGAGAGTTCTGATTCTATCTTCATTCAAAATATTTGAAGCTAGAGGCAAACTAAATCAAACTAAACTAAAACTGCAATGAAGCCCCAATCTAGAATTCATATACATCAGATTGATTGAGCCATCATTCAAGAGGCCTGAAAACAAAAAACAAAAACAAAGTGCATGCCCTGTTTTGGAAGTAAATATTCAATTTCTCTTTTTTGTTTTTTGGTCTTTTTTCAACATAAAATGCCCATCACCCAATCAAATATACAAGATGTGCAAAAGCAAGAAAATAAGATTCATGGTAAGGGAGAGGAAGGGCTCAATAGAGGCAGAACTAGAAAAGACCTAGATGTTGAATTATCAGTTTGGATCTTCAAAGTAACTGATTAAAAATAATTTTTAAAAAACCATGAAATAACTGATTAAAATGCTAAAAAGTAGAGTGGAAAATGTGGAAGACATGCATGAATAGGAAATTTCAGTGAAATGCTAGAAATAAAAATATCAGAAATGAAGAATTCAGTGCAACTATGTATCCATAAATAACTAAAAGTAAACATTTTTAAATGGAGAATTCAATAAACAAGTTTAACAAGTTAACATTGGAAAGCATGAAAAAACTTTAAGACGGTTAAATGGAAAGTATCCAAACTGAAAATAGAAAGAAAAAAGGGCAGGGGAAAAATCATCTGAGATCTGTAAGTTTATATCAAGTCAACTAATATACATGTAACTGGAATCTCCAAAGAGGAGAAGCAAGAGCGTTTGAGACAAGAGAAAAATGTAAACAATGGCCAAGAAAGATCCAGTATTAATGAAAGACATCAACACGGATCCAAAAAGTTCAGTAAACGCTATACAAAGAAAAACATACCTAGACATATCCTAGTCAACCTGCTGAAAATTAAATATAATGTACAGATGCAGCCGTTGAGAACAACCGTACATTATGGACAAGGAAATAAAAATTAAAATGATGAATGACTTCTCACCAGAAACAAATGAGGCCTGAGTACAATAAAATAACTTCTTTAAAGTACTGAAAGAAGAAATAAAAGGTCAACATAGAATCCTATATCCAACTAAAATACCCCTCAAAAATAAAAGTAAGGACATTCTCTGATAGACAAAAGCTGAGAGAACTCATCTCTATTAAAAACTGCAATAGGGCCAGGTGCAGTGGCTCACGTCTGTAATCTGAGCACTTTGAGAGGCCAAAGCGGGCAGATCACCTGAGGTCAGGAGTTCGAGACCAGCCTGGCCAACATGGTGAAACTCCATCTCTACTAAAAATATAAAAGTTAGCTGGGTCGTGGTGACATGTGCCTATAATCCCAGCTACTTGGGAGGCTAGGGCAGGAGAATTGCTTCAACCTCGGAGGCAGAGGTTGAAGATCACACCACTGCACCCCAGCCTGGGTGACAGAGTGAGACTCTGTCTCAGAAACAAAACAAAACAGGAAAAAAAAAAAAAAAAAAGAAACACTGCAATAGGCTGGGCACAGTGTCTCAAGCCTGTAATGTCAACACTTTGGGAGGGCAAAGCAAGAGGATCACTTGAGCCTAGGTGTTCCAGATCAATCTGGGCAACACAGCAAGACTCCATGTCTACTAAAAATAAAAAGAAATATTAGCCGGTTGTGGTGCCATGTGCCGACAGTACCATCTACTCAGGAGGCAGAGGTGGGAGGATTGCTTGAATCTGGGAGTTCGAGGCTGCAGTGAGCCGTGATCACGCCACTGCACTACAGCGTGGGTGAGAAGGCAAGACCCTTC
>NW_016107518.1:2295041-2298368 GCF_001604975.1 Cebus imitator
GTGTGGGGAGGGGGGGAGGGAGAGAGAGAGAGAGAGGGAGGGAGGGAGAGAGAAAGAGAAAGAGATAGCAAAATAGCAAATACTTTAGGCTTGGCAGACCACATATGGTCTCCGACTCCTTCTATTTCCTCTTCCTCTTCCCCTCCTCCTCCTTTATACAACCTTTCAAAATGTAAACAATTATTAGGTTGAAGATTGTATAAAAATAGTCCATGGGGGCCAAGCATGGTGGCTCATGTCTGTAATCCAAGCACTTTGGGAGGCCAAGGTGGGAGAATTGCTTGAGCCCAGGACTTTGAGACCAGCCTCAGCGACAAAGTGAGACTCCATCTCTACAAAAAATTTAAAAATTACTAGGTGTGGTGGCGCACACCTGTGGTCCCAGCTATTCAGGAGGCTGAGGCAGGGTGATCCCTGGAGCCCAGAAAGTTGAGGCTGCAGTGAGTTATGTTCATGCCACCACACTCCAGCCTGGGTGACAGAGACCCTGTCTCAAAACAAAAACAAAACAGTCCATGGGAGCCAAGTGTGGTGGCTCATACCTCTAATCCCAGCAGTTTGGGAGGCCAAGGCAGGAGGAGTGCTTGAGGCCAGGAGTTTGAAACCATCATGGGCAACACGGCAAGACCTACAAACAATTTCTTAAATTTGCCTGGTGTGGTGACATGCACCTGTAGTCCTAGCTGCTCAGGAGGCTGAGGCAGGAGGATAATTGATTCCAGGAACTCAAGGCTGCAGTGAGCTATGATTGTGCCATTGCACTCCAGCCTGGCAGCCTGAGTAAGAGAGTAAGACTCTGTCTATAAAACAACAACAATAAAACTGTTCATGGGCTGGATGTGGCCCATGGGCCACAGTTTGCCAACTCCTAAACATACCACCTTAACAAAAGAAAAATGAGACACCTGTAATCCAAGCACTTTGGAGGCCAAGGCGGGTGGATCACCTGAGGTCGGGAGTTCAAGACCAGCCTGACCAACATGGAGAAACCCTGTCTCTATTAAAAAAAAAAAAAAAAAAGTTACTTGCAGACTACACTGTTGTATATGTATTTAATATAAAACTGTATGGAATCTACAAGAACTATTTCTACAACTAATAAATGAATTTAGCAAGGTGGCAAGATTCAAGATCAGCATACAAAAATCAGCCAGGCACAGTCACACATGCCTAAAGTAGTCCCAGCTACTTGGGTGGCTGAGGCAGGAGAATCCCTTGAGCTCAGGAGTTTGAGACCAACCTGGGCAACATAGAGAGACCCATCTGTAAAACAACAAACAAAATATCAATTGTATTTCTAGATACCAGCAACAAACAACTTAAAATGAAAATTAAAAATATTTAAAAATCAAATGCCTAAGAAAAAGTCTAATGTAAGATATGCAAGTCTTACATAAGGAAGCTATAAAACATTGCTGAGAAAAAAATTTAAAACCTAAATAAATAACACGACATAATATGTTTATGGGTTAACTGACTCAATACTATTAAAATGTTCATTCTAAATTGACCTATAAATGCAACAAAACCCCAGATCAAGATTCTAGCAGGGTTTTTTTTTTTTTTTTAGACGGGGTCTTGCTGTCACCCAAGCTGGAATGCAGTGGCATGAACACAGTTCACCCAGCACAGCTAAGTTTGAAAAACAAGATGAGCTAATTCTAAAACTTTTATGACAATCCAAAGAATTGAGAATAAGCAAAGCAATATTGAAAAACAACTAAAGTGAAGGATTTACAAATTTCAAGACTTACTAGAAAGCTTCAATAATCCAAAGTGTGGTACCGATGGAAGGATAGACAAATAGATTGATGGGCCAGAACAGAAAATGTAGACATACACACACATGATCAATTTTTAACCAAGATACCAAGTCAATCTAATGGGTAGAGAAAAATCTTTTCAAATAAATGTTGCTGGAACAACTGTATATCCACGTTGAAAAAAAACAGGCCAGGCACGGTGGCTCACGCTTGTAATCCCAGCATTTTGGGAGGCCAAGGTGGGCGGATCACCTGAGGTCGGGAGTTCGAGATCAGACTGACCAACATGGAGAAACACCATCTCTACTAAAAATACAAAATTAGCTGGGCGTGGTGACGCATGCCTGTAATCCCAGCTACTGGGGAGGCTGAGGCAGGAGAATTGCTTAAACCCAGAAGGCGGAGGTTGCGGTGACCCGAGATTGCACCATTGCACTCCAGCCTGGGCAACAAGAGCAAAACTCTGTCTCAAAAAAAAAAAAGAAAAAAACCAAACCTCATTTTGCTCACAAAAACTAATTTGAGATGGATCACAGACCTGAACATAAAATCCCAAAACCATAAAACTTCTAGAAGAAAGTATGCTCTTTGTGACTTTGAGATCATAAAACCATAAAATAAAAAACTGATAAAGTGGATTTTATCAAAAAATTTTGTTCATTATAAGATCCCAATAAGAAAACGAATACACAAACCAGTTTTTAAAAAAATTCATAGCATATCTATCCACCAAAGCATTTGTATCCAGAATACAAATAATACCTACAATAAAAAGACACCAACTTTAAAATAAGAAAAGACATGAAAGACACTTCATGAAAGATATACAAAGAAAAAATAAGCATATGAAAAAGTGCTCAACATCATTAATCATCAAGGAAATGTAATGTAAATTAAAATCAGTTATTTCACAGGTGCTAAAATGGCTAATATTAAAAACACTGACAATGTAACGTTGATAGATGTGTTTAGCAACTGGAACTCTCATACATCATTGATAAGAGTACAAAATGGTAAAACCACTTTGGAGAACAAGAGGGCAGTTTCTTATAAACATACACTTACCATATGACCCAGTAATTTTCTACTCCTATTTTTCCAAGAGAAATGAAAACATATATCCACAAAAAACAAAAACAAAAGGCTGTGTAAGAATCTCCATAGCATCCCTATTTATAACTGCCCCCAACTGGAAACAACCTAAAAGTCCTTCAATAGGAGAATGAATAAATTGTGGTATATTTAGAATGAAATAATACTCAGCAATAAAGAACAATGCCTGATACATACAATGTGGATGTCTTTAAAGCATTATCCGTGAAAGGAGCCAGATGCAAAAGAGTACATTATTATACAATTCCATTTATATATAGTCCAAAAGCAGGTAAAACAAATCTTTTTTTTTTTTTTTTTTAAAAACCATGTTGACCAGGCTGGTCTTTAACTCCTGACTTTGTGATCTGTCTGCCTCAGCCACCCAAAGTGCTGGGATTATAGGCGTGAACCACCATGCCTAGCCTAAAGACTTCTACAGGCCGGGCGTGGTGGCTCACGCCTGTAATCC
>NW_016107518.1:2298589-2309738 GCF_001604975.1 Cebus imitator
CTGGAGTGCAATGGCACGATCTCGGCTCACCGCAACCTCCGCCTCCTGGGTTCAGGCAATTCTCCTGCCTCAGCCTCCCGAGTAGCTGGGATTACAGGCATGCGCCACCATGCCCAGCTGATTTTTTGTATTTTTAGTAGAGACGGGGTTTCACTATGTTGACCAGGATGGTCTCCATCTCTTGACCTCATGATCCACCCGCCTCGGCCTCTCAAAGTGCTGGGATTACAGGCGTGAGCCACCGCGCCTGGTCTAATTATATTAATTTCTATGTATCAATTTAAAATAAAGGTAAGTAGTGGCTTTCTATTCCAGGAGTGTTTGTCTCCAGCTCTTTATTGGCCTATTATCTGTTTGCTCCAGTGAGATTTTTGGGCTCCAATTTGTTCAGGGCCAGGTTATGGAATTTATCTTAAGGGGCACACGATCCAGTGTCCCAGAGATAGCATTTAGAATCTGTGAAGCAATTTTGTGGAAACAACAGTCATTTATTTCCATTGGTTAGTGGGCAGCCATTTGACCACTATAAGGCACTGACTTGTACATGAACTTCCTTAAAAGTACAATACTTAACCTCCTTTATTGCAAGCTAGTCAAAATGATGGAGTAAGAATTAATTATTCAGAGCCATGCAGAACACTATTACCTTTCATTAATCCCATTCTCTATCATTTGCTGCCCTGACCTTTACAACACTCCAAATTAGTACTAGGATTTTTTGATACAAAATCATTTCCTATCCACAGCAGACTTCTTTTCCAAAGCAAGTAGACACTCAAATCATTCTTCCCTATTAGAAAACTCTTTTAATGTTTTCCCTAGTTAGATAGAAATAAACCACAAGTCTGGGTATGTGGTAGGAATTTATTAACAAGCAAACAACTTTGTTCATACCAGGAGGACCAGCAATTAGATTATAAATGACTTGAGAGCAAGTGCAAGAACTTAACAATTTTAGAGCATTCCATTAGAATGTCTATTTGCCCAAGGCGGCCCACAAGAAGTGCTCTACAAATGCTGGTTATTTTATGCTGTACTTCCTCTGAGAAAATAATGTGAATACAGAGGTGGGAGTACACATGGCAAGGGAGTCTCCTTGTAAGATGAAACTGGGAAATTCAAGTAATGGTGTTTTTGGATAGGATCCCTAAGAAAACTTAGGATAAAATCCTGCTGTGTGTGTGTTTACTCAGTCCTCAGGAATCCCACTTGGCCCATTGACTCCAGAGAGCTAGAGCCTCATTGCACAAGCCTCAGATTCATAATCCTAAGAGCAGCCATTCAATGTGCACTGAACTGGCTTATAGGGCACTACTCTGTTGTTATACAGAAACAAATTTTAGCTATCAGAAGGAAATCGGAAATTTATAGAAACATGTTTGTAGCCTAAGGAGCTTACTGGGGGATAAACTGTCTACTATAAAGAGCTGGTTTTGTATTTCTTTTTGAGATGTAGTCTCACTCTATCACTCAGGCAAGAGTGCAGTGGTGCGATCTTGGCTCACTGCAACCTCTACTCCCCGGGTTCAAGTGATTCTCCTGCCTCAGCCCCCTCGGTAGCTGGGACTACAGGCATGCACCATCATGCCCAGCTAATTTTTGTATTTTTAGTACAGATGATGTTTTATTATGTTGGCCAGGCTGGTCGCAAACTCCCGACCCTGTGATCCGCCCTCCTCGGCCTACCAAAGTGCTGGGATTAGAGGTGTGAGCCACAACGTCTGGCCTGGTTTTATTTCTATAATCACCCCCCAAATTCTCACTCTGAAAGAAACGTGAATAGTTCATGGTTAAAGGCAGGTGACTTGGAGAAAATACCAAACCTTTAAACATGTGTAATCAGTAAAGAGGGTTTTACAGATGCCAAATAAGACATGAACTGTTACTGAGGAAATATGTATATGAAGCCAATGTCAGCTGGGCACGTGGCATGCACCTACAGTCTCAGGTCTCAAGAGGCTGAGGCAGGAGGATGGCTTCAGTCCTGGAGTTCACGTGAGTAGCGTACCCTAATTGTGCCTGTGAATAGCCATTATACTCCAGCCTTAGCAACATAGACCCCACCTCTAAAAAAATAGTAATTTTTAAGAAAAGCCAAAGTTATCAGACCAAAATAAGTAAGGATGGACTTCTGGAAATGCAGGGCTGGCTTCCTCAACTCATTAAAATGCTAGGGTGGCTCTCAAATGTGAGAAAAAAGGCATACTTTGGGTACTTCTTAACAGTGGATCTGAGGTTGCCAACAAAAGAGGCATCTGTTTTGAAGAGATGAGTCAAGATAAGAATTGAGTTTCCAGGGCAATCTTAGGTTGAAGTCCCCTAATCAGCCTATATATAATCTTAGCAGGTGCTTTTGGTAAGACTGAGAAGCAGATACAGTGTGGTGAAAATGATACACTGGTCAAATAGCCTCTGCTCTTAACTGGTTGAGTGGCCTTGGGCAATCCACTGAGTCTGTAGAATCAAGGTTAAGAACTTCAGACAAACCAACAGACCTTGTGTTCACTGCTGTACCTCCAGTGCCTGGCACTGTGGGTGATAACGAATAAGACCTAGGTTTGTAACTTCATTCTGACAGTAACAGGATGACCTCAGGGAAACTATCCATCTTGAGCTTCTATTTTCTAATTTACAAAGTGAAAATAGTAACTACATCATAAGATTGAGTTGGAAGAGCTAGGAGCAGTGACACACACCTATGATCCCAGCTACTCAGGTGGCTGAGGCAGAAGGGTTGCTCGAGCCCAGGAGTTCAAGTCCAGTCTGGCAATGTAGCAAGACTGTCTCTTAAAAAAAAAAAAAAAAAAAAAAAAAAAAATCTCAAAAAAAAAAAAAAAAAAAAAAAAAAAGAGATGGACACAGAACATTTGGTAAATACTCAATAGTCACAATTATCTATCATATACCATTACATATATCTAATAAATCAAAATTTCAGGGCATTTAAGTCAATTTCCCTGATGTGAACTCAGTTAACTATGATCTCCAAGACCTCCTTCCCATTCCCATAGAGTAAGCTCTCAACATCCACATTTGTATTGATGATCCTGCCTCATAGATCTGATCGGTTCTGTCATGTGTCTGGAACAGTTAACATGTACTACCTGGAGCTATGGGGTGATTGACAGGAAAAGCAGCAGTAAGAGCTGTAAGAGCAGTAAGAGAATGATGTACAGATGGCAGACAATCCTACTTTAGGGATCCAAAATGGTTTTCTAGTTCCCAGTCCAATCTCATCCTGCCTTTTGGAGTCTCTGAGACAGCTCTGTATCCTTATCTTTTGCCCAAGTTAGCACTGGTGTGCTTATTATTGCAACTAAGTTTTGTTTTCACATGTTCTTTGATACTCACAACATTCCTATGTAACAGACAACAGCATAATAGAATGAACATACAGCATCAGACAAGCATGGCCCTGTTATACACTAAATGTGTAACTGTGGCGTAAGTTAGTAGTGTATGAGTGTCTTTCCTCATAAAAATAGGGTAACAATGTTTGGAAGATACAGACAAAAGTAAGGCATCTGGCAAAAAGTACTCAACAAATTATAGTTCCTATTAGTATTACCATTTTACAAAAGGGTAAACTATGGCTGAGAAATATCAATATTCTTAATTCTATACACTTGGAATAAAAATACAAGATTATCAAAAGAATGAAAGAAGTGAGAAACTTGTGAACTCGAAGTGCTCTAAACAGAGTAACTCTAAGTGGAATTGTGAAGACTTGATACAAACAGCTTAACGACAGTTTTGCTTATAACCACTCAACTTTGCTCAGACTCTATATTAATTTACTTTCCCTAGATTTCTCTCCCTTGGTAAGAGAAGGTACTGCCAGTCAACATGGCTGCTTGTCAGTTCTACTTCTTGGTAAGGCTTTTAGTTTTGTGATTTTCTCCAAGGTGGGCCACTTACCAGAAAACTGACAAAAAATCAAATTGGGCACTTCACACCAGACCCTTGGGAGGCACCACTCCACAAAATCCACTCAACTAGGGCCCCCAGTGAGGCCCTACTCTTGAGTCCGTCAATTTCCCTTGAATCATTTTGTCCCTTATGATCTGGAGTTGTTGGTCTCCATTCTGTTGATCAAGGATTGCAACCTAATCGGCACATGAGAATCATTGGAATTTGGGATGAGAATGGGGAAGGGGCTTTAAAAAACACTGATCCCTACCCAAAGCAATTAAATCATAACCTCCATAAGGTGAGATGCAGGCACTGGTATTTTTTAAAGCTTCTCAGTGATTCCAATTCATAGACAAGTTTAAGAATCACTGGTCTAGGTAATGTCAGATGGACAGTGGCATTAAGTTGCAATCCAAGACTAACAGAAGCTGGGAAAAAAACTGCCCATGGCCGGTTTTTCCTTGGCCCACATTTAATTGAGAGAATTCACATGAAGTCTGGATTTCACAGGCTCCTCTCGGAGCCCAACTAGTCCAGGGTAGTCTATTTCTAAAATATTTACTTGGCTCTTGTTGACATTTCAGTTTGAGACTCCTGGATTATTTGACACCCCTGAATTACTATGGTAGTAAGGTTGTTGTGGCATTGATAGGACTGCTACATATCAATGTGTGACGGATTTACAAACTCTAACTGGCTCTTACCCTGAAAATGGTCCTAAATAAGTTTATCTGTGGCCCTAAATAAATGATAGCCTGAAAACTGCTTTTTACATGAATCTCATATTACTTTTCCCATCTTAAATGCTACTACTGCCTAGAGGTCAACAATAGTTGCCTTAAAAATTGGACCCAACTCCATAAAAAACCAAAAAATAAAAATCCAAAAGTTGTCTTAATGTTTACTCCGCTGGTAGGCACTATTTGATTGATACCCAATTGAGTATTTCTGAGATGGCTATTTCATCTTGGGTAACTACAGAAGCAAAATCCTTAAACCAGATATAACCAACTTTATCCCCAAAGATATATGAAAAATCTACATATTTTTCATATATGTAGGGGTCCACACATTTTCCTGTTTTTGAAGGAACCAAAATTTTCTCATAAAACTCACTGCTTATTATCTTTTTAAAGCCTCAAAAGGTCACAAGGATAAATGCTGAGATCCAGTGGATATGAGATGTTCTGTGCATTTTCAGTTATCAGTTACAAAACAAATCCTGTAACAATTTCCAGCACACTATCCAAAATTCTTTACATTGGAAATTCATTTGAATAAACCAACAACTGCAAATTACTTGGGCACTATTTAGCAAATCATACTAAACCATTTATTCTCAACTACCATGTGAAGTCTTCACATGAGGACTGCCTACCTTGATCTGCAAGATGGGAAGGGCTACTCTTCTATCCATGGGTGGTTTCTAACAATTAGGCAAAACACAGGGCCACATTAGTTGCAAACTGCCAACAACAAATAAAAGATCAGAGATAGTATAGAACAACCTCTAACAGTAGCACTGATAGGCATTTATATAGTCTTTAATGTGGTTTAAAAGTACAATATAGTTAAGAACTACCTTCCCTGGTACAGAATACTAGATCATTCTGGAACCAGAATAAGAAAATATGATACAAAGAGGTAGTATGATGTTAAGTTTCAGGTATAAGACACTGAAAATTTGAGTGAGTTATTTTAACCTCAGTGAACCTTATCAACCTCCTTTATAAAAAAGGGCAATTTCTTCTCCACTTGTTTTAGACAGTAAGTTGAAGTGCTTTGAAGAGGAAAGTGATAAACTCTCATAAAGATCCAAATAAGAGTAAATTAAGTTGTCCTAAAACCTGGACTTGGCCAGAATATCAATGATAAACTATCTCCAACTTTGGGACCTTCTTTAATAATAAACTCTCCCTTCATCCCTATGTAAAGTATCAGCTTTAAGAGAGCTAAAATGAAAGTAATGTGAAGGAATCTTGAGATTAGCTAAGAATGACTTTTAAAGTATTTTCTTTGAAAAAGTGGCATTCAAAGAGCTATTGAGCATTTTTGTAACATGTTACAACACAAACAACAATTTAAATTCAACTTTTGAGATGTAGAAATTGAAAGCTTTCAGAAAATGCTCTGAAAGCTTCATTAACCAAGTTAAATGTTGGGGGAATGGGCTCATTCACAGTTCCCTACAAAGAAACTGAACCAAATTTTGACATTTTATATTAAGTGGGAACAGTGAATAAGGCACATAACACAGGTGGCTACTGCCACCTTTAGTCATTTTTTAACTACAAAAATAAACATAAGTAACTAATGGAATAACAAAATAAACGTTTATTTTATTAGAATTAGGAATGTTCTTTCCCTCTGGGCAACCTGAACAGTCCAGTTACAATGAAATCTAAGAACAGTTATTTCCACAGCACAGGGTGCTCTATGCACAAAATTACAGGGTTAGGAGCATTTAATCAATTTACCAATCTGATTGTCTCACCAACCCACCCCATCCCACCAAGTGCTCTATTACCGGGATTTGTAGCTAAAAGAATTTGTTACATTAACTCCTTTTCTCTCTTGTATTAAATTTCAGTTCCTAATCATGGTTGAACCACATTATTACACTGCAGATTCAACCATTTCAAATGAAGTCAGCCAGTCTTGGATCTGTTGCATATGTGTGTATGTATACACGTGTATTTAATATATTTATTTAAACACACATAAAACACATACAATCTGGGTTGCGGCAAATTACAGATAATTTAGAGTCTGATGATATTATATGCTACTCAATTTTACCACTGTGGTTTGTATCCTAAGCTTTGGATCAAAATTTTATTTTAAGTCACTGAAAGTCCATCTGCTGCTGAATGAATTGTTCAAATGAAACATGCACTTTTCAAAAGACAATGAAACTGACTTCAAGACATGGATACCTTGGTGCTTACTGTGAATAGAGCCCTCTGATAAAAAGACTTATGTAGGTGAAACAGTGAAGTTGTCATAATACGGCTTACTTATCCCAGCTGGGGGTAATGAAGTTACTAACAACATAAGCAATTCACTCTGGGAATTCTGTCAAATATGATGATATCTGTTAAAAGCCTGGAAGTAGAAAGGGCCAGTTCATCTTGATCCATACAAATTAGAGAATGCACCCATAACTGCAATACCCTCAGTTAGTATGCCAACACTGAAACTAGAAAGCATCTCTAAAAAGCACCGTTCCTTCACAGGTGAAGACTGGTATTATGATGTGCACACACAATTTTTGGACATTTGTTGCAACAGGAACACGCAGAGGATTTATGACACTCAAACCTAGATACTGCAAAGTTAACTGGTAAGATTTTTTTTTTTTTAAACACCACACATACACAAAGCATTTTAAGGGAGCCACATATATCTATATAGCAACTCTGACTGCTTTTCAAAGTTACCAGGGAAAGGAACTTAGGCTTTCTTTTAAAAAATCTCCATAGTTTTAATGTATGTCTTTTTAAGTAAGATCAATGCTGTCATTTGAAGTAAAATCATGTCATATGGATAATGGGGGAAGAGGAGAGGGAGATGAGAATATGGAAGAAGCAGACACTGAGTTCAGATTTGCACCTGAGGTAAGGGAGGGAAGGAGAAAAGGTACAGGTAAAGTTGATCCTAAAGCAACAAGTGGTTTAAGGAAGCAGCATAATATACTCAGCAAACATTCACTGATTTCTGATGGGAAAAGAACAGTTGCCAGTACATCTCCTGTAACAACCTTTTCTAAAAGGAAAAGTAGGGTTTGATTCAGCAAAGCCTAACTTAGGCAAAAGGCCAGAGGAAAGTGAACCTACTTCCCAATGGAGTAATAGGATGTACAATGTAAGAGCAGACACAGCTGCCCTCACAAATGGTAAACACTCCCTAGGCACAAGACATTTAAAGGAAGACAAAGAGGTCCTCAGCCTCAAATGGTTATTTCATATTTAGACCTCTTAATCTAGTTGCCTAGTTCACTCTGCACTCCCGTATAAAACTGACAGATTTACGGATGCTGACCTATTGAAAAATACCACAGCCAGAATGGCCTAAACAGGTATACAGTTAATAAAACCACCACCATCCTTTACTTTTAACATAGCTCTTAGTAGAAATTTCATAAAAATGGACATCACAGCTAAAATGCATTATTAATTCTCCTATCTGCTGACAATAAAAAAGCAGCAAACTCAGTGATTTCTATTTAAATGCACTAGATGGGAATATCATGTTCTAGGGGTGTTTGTCTTCAAACCGAACCCACAGCAATACACACAAGCAATTTCAGTATCCGCCATTTTAAATTCACAATCCGAAACTAAATGAATGGCTATTTATATTTAAAGCAAAACATTCTCTTTGACACCCTAATGTAGAGAAGGGGTGACAGATGAGCCACAACTAAAATCTGAAAAGGCTCAAAGCAGCAATTAAGGGAAAACCAAAAAGGAAAAGAAATTTTAAAATGCTTCCATTGGTTGTGACAGGGAACTCAGGAAGCCTAGAGCTGTGTGCAAAACATGGGCACACCAAGGCTTGGGTAGAGGCATGATGCCATGGAGGGGGGATTAGGTTGGGAACAGGTTATTTCATGAACTATAGCAACAAAACTCCCTGCTGTAGCCCTTAATCAGGTAATGGCATTTAGTCAGAGCTTGACCTCCCTTGTCCCTGATCAAGAGCAGGAATTCAAGGCATGAGGCCCATGGCCAGCAACAGACATACCAAAACCAGAAAGGGCAAAGTAACCTCAGGAAAGTGAGAGAGCTCTAGATAGGTCTTCCAGAGGTGCTAAACCGACACACCTTTTATCCCAACCCCAACCCTGGAAAGATAAGCAAACTGAAAGAAAATGCACAGCAAATAGACATAATCTTGAAGATTTTTAAAGAATAAATATTTTTTTTGTAATTAAACATTATGCAAACACGTGCCACGCTTGCTTTGTCCATGCATATGCACTATATACAATTTTGAAAAATACTGTGTTGTCCTCTTGTTTTAAAAGTCATATACAAAGTTTTTATGTTTTTTGTTTGTTGAATCCTCTTGCTGCCTACCCCTTCCCCATCCCAAGATTTTCTTTACAAGGAACTAAGCATCATTCACTCATGACCTTGGGGTATGAGAGAAAGAGAGTCAGTCTGTGTGTGGGTGTATCTGTTATGTGTAGGGGAGGAAGGGGAAGAGGTCCTTTACCAAAGTACAACAAAATGGCTGGTCTGAACATGAAAAGCAGTGTCAAGGAGCTGTTTGAAATTTTAACTGTACTACACTCAAGGAAAAGAAAAAGAAAAAAGGAGTCAGCTTTGAGAATGAAGCTACGTTACAAGTTAAAGTTGGAGGGCTTTTAGTGTGTCTGTCACACTTTTGTTGGCGGCCTAGAATACTGTTGTACAATGGTTTATCTACCTTTTTTATTACAATATAATTTACTTAAACTTTCCATTAACAAAACAATTCTGGTACTACAGACCAGTGGTGTCAGAATAGGCTTAGTGCCTCCTTGTTTGTGTTTGTTTTGTTTTAATTGCATGAGCACTCTAGATGGTAAAGTTTTCAGAGTTCATTTTATGCAGGGCCATTCTCAGTCCTCAATGTACTCCCACAGATCTTTTTCATAGCCTTCATGCACATGCTGTAACAAAACCCTTCGTCGACTCTCACAGTATCTGTAATCAAAGAGAAAAAAAAAAACTTGTTGTCAGCCTCTAATAATAAAAAAAGAGGCATTTACTTATTTTTTAAGGTATCCCTGTCGTTTACCTAGACTTGGAACTAAGCACCTATTTTTAATTTTAATAGGCACATGTTCAGGTCTAGATGTACAGAGACATCAAGCTGCTTCTAACATTAAAACATATTTTCTGAAAGCCAGAATCCCATGGAAATTAATTTTAAAGCAGTAAGGTGTTACAAGTTCTGATGGACCTTAGAAATCATAATTCAATCCCACAGTTCTGCAGATAAACAGATTCAGAAATAATTTCATGGGTTATTTATTCACATCCTTAATATCTTTGTTAACTGTAAAAGTACTATAAACACATTATAAAAGCTAAAATTGGCTAAGGGAAGGGAAAATACTGGTTAGGACTAAATGTCTAAGTCTTCCAAAGTCCCCAAGTGTCCTACTACTTTCAAAAGATACTAGCATTTGCCACTTTCGGGAAAAGAGCTTCATGTTGAGAAATCAAACACTTTGCACATCTTGAAAAATCATCGACTCCTAGAACAAAGTAAACATCTCCTTAGATATATATTTTTAAAAATCTAATAAAAACTCTAAAAAGTAAGTTTCCATAGCTCATTCGTGCATAGCCATGATCCATACACAGGACTTGCAAGCTAAGACCAACATCCAGTTCTCACTCTCATCCTGAAGAGAAATAACCCAAAAAATTCACCTTTTTTTTGGGGGGGGTTATTTCTTCCTTGCAAGGTAGCAAATAAATAATTGAACAGAAGCATAATTAACCAGTAAAATAAATGGGTGAATTACTCCTCTATGCTTCACCAGTACCACTACCTGCAATTCAGTGCCCAATAGACAGAAGCAATCTGTGAGAAACATGGCAGCAGCTCAGTTGCTGGATATGCTAAACCCGGTTTCACCATCACTGAACTTCACCACTAAGGCATACATACTAGATCACCACTAGTAGAGAGTTTTACTCAACAGCTTAAAAAGAAAATTACCTGTACTTGTCTTGTACTTTCTGTTTTATATCCTGCAGAGAATCTTGGGAAATGTCTCGTTCAAGGTAGCCCGAGAGCACCTCTGTGGCATTCTCTAGATCTGCTTGGTTATTCTGTAAAAAGAAGAATACAAAGTAAATTTTGGCTTCAAAATAAAGCTAAAAGAGAAACCATTTTCACTGTTTTGTTGACTACAGACTGCTCTCAACACTGACTCCATAATTTTCATAGATGGTTTAACTGCACCGGTAAAGCTCTATGGCTTTCCTCTGTAATAATTTGTTTGTTCTTTTCCAGAACATTTTTTTTAAAATGTTAAAAGAACTAAAGATTTCACCCATTACTTTTGGAAGAATACTGAAGACTCTTTGAAAAGATTTAAAATGTCTTTTGGACTCTTCTAGTTCTAAGACCTGCTCTTTGCTAAAAACTCAAAGGGAAACTTGAGAAAAAACAGAAACCTATTATTGCTTACATTTGGCTATACTTATTTCTTTTCTTTTTTTTTTTTTTTTTT
>NW_016107518.1:2309886-2313212 GCF_001604975.1 Cebus imitator
GAGACGGGGTTTCACCATGTTGACCAGGATGGTCTCGATCTCTTGACCTCGTGATCCACCCGCCTCGGCCTCCCAAAGTGCTGGGATTACAGGCGTGAGCCACCGCGCCCGGCCTTATACTTATTTCTTATAAGAGAACACTGTATGGAAGATTCAATTGTATCATCCTTTACTACTATGGCTGGTTTTGTACATGTTACCCAACTAAAGTCCCATCTGCTAGTCAGTCTTATTGTCTAGTCATATATAGATATCAATGTTTTACGCATCAATTTTAAGTGAGCATCTTTACTTGAGAAAACCTTTACTGCTAAAAGCTAGCGTTTTAGTCATTACTTCTTCACCAAAGATAATCACATTAACTTCTAATATTGCAGGGTCAGTTTTGCCTGAATAAAGGCTTTTACCGAGAACTTATGATGTTCCAAGTGCTGTATAGCAATTAACACAAATTGTCTCACTGAAACCCAATAACAACTTAGAAAGGTACCATCCTCACTTTAAAATGGAGAAATGAGAGGTTAGGTCATTTGCTCCAAATCAGCAAAACTAAAATATAATAAAGTGAAGTTTAAAATCTAGGGCTGACTCCAGAACCTGCATAATCACTAGCTGGCTAAACCACATCGATCTGAATATAATTTAGGACCAGAAATAGAAATTTGTTTCTTTGTAATAAATACATTCATTTTACCTACATTTTCTGAACAAACAAGAACTGAAAACTCTCTATCTTACGTATGAAAGACCAGGTAGTCCTATGATACAAAGCGGGCTTTTTCCTCACCCAGGAACTACTCTTACCTCAAAGATAATGGACTGGTTATTCTTTTTGAGGTAGAAAGCGAAGACATAAGTGTACATGAGTGTGGCACGACACTGGCAGAGGACATCAACTGCTTTCTTTAGGAACTGCACCTCAATCCAGGACATGTTGTGCTGTTGCATCTCCTCCATTTTCTGTTTCACCTGAGCATATAGTTTGTGCTCAAAACGCAGACTCTGCATGTGGTTCATATAGCGATTACAGTAGAACAGGTACCTCTGCAGGGCTGCCCTAGATCGCTGTCCCATTAAGAAAAATTGGGTGATATAATTATAACATATAAACGGTACACAAAAACTGATATCAATTAAAACCACAATATGGTCTTCACACCTGTTAGAATGGTTTTTATGAAAAAGATGAAAGGTAAGTCTTGGCAAAGATGAAGAAAGAAGGAAACTCTTGATACATTGTTGATGGGAATTTAAATTAGTATCGCCATTATGGAAAATGGTATGGGGAAGTTCTTCAAAAAACTAAAAACAAAACTATCACAGAATCCAGCAATCCCACTACTGGGTATACTATGAAAAGGAACTGAAATCAGTATGTCAAAGGGATCTCTCTACTCTCATGTTCACTGCAGCATTATTCACGATAGCCAAGAAATGGAATCCATCTAAGTGTACATCGATGGATGAACAGAGAAAGAAAATGTCATATATGTACACACACACACACTTAAATATTATTCAGCCTCAAAAAAGGAGATCGCTATTTTTAACAACACAGATGAACCTGGAAGACATTACACTAAATGAAATAAACCAGGCACAGAAAAGAAATATTACATGATCTTGCTTATATGTAAAAACTAAAAATGTTGAACTGATAGACATATAGAGTACAATGATGGTTACCAAAGGCTCAGGGGAATAAAAGGGTAGGAATGGGGAGTCCTTGTACCCAAAGGGTACAAGTTTCAGATAGACTGAAGGAGTAAGTTTTGAGATTTATTGCACAGCAGCATGAATATAGTCAATAATAATATATATTTCAAAATAAGTATCATTTCAAATGTCTCACCATAAAAATGTTAAGGCAAGGCAATATAATCAGTTTGATTCAATCATTCCACTGTTTACACATTTCAAAACATTCCACTGCACTCCATAAATGTGTATAATTACGATTTGTCCATTAAAAGTATGAATAATTTTAAAAGCTGATTTACTGACAGTATTGTGATTTAGGCTAAAATCAGAAATAGACATCTATTGCTACTTTTGCTATTTAATACTCTTGAAAACTCTTCTATTAATTGTACTTTCCAACACAGTAGCCACAAGCCACATGTTGACTACTTAAATTTAAGAAACTAAAAATTCAGTTCCTCATTGCTCAATAGTCACATGTGGTTAGTAGTTACCAAATTAGACACTGGTGATAAGGAACAATTACATCATTACAAAAATGTTCTATTAGGTGGCACTGTTCAACAATATGCAACAAGATGTAAAACAAGCAAAAAGCAGAGATATTAAGTAGAAAACTATAGAGGCAACTACATGCCATATAACTCCTGATATAATACAATATAAAGTATAATCAATTAAGTATTCTGGGTTCCCCTCAACCACTGAGTCTGAATTTGATCAAGTTTCTTGAATTAATCACCAGTTTCAGAAAATGCAGGGATAGAAGAACCTATTACATGACACCATGCAGTTGCAACCAACAAAATCCATAATGTGGGAAACTCCACAGGACAACAAGATCTAGTTTCCTCAACAAAGAAAAAAAAAGCAAGGAGCGGGGCAAGAGAAGGACCAATAGGTAGAGGAGACTCAACAGATATCAATTAAATCCTATGTGTGGACCTATGTGGATCCCAATCTGAACCAACTATAAAAGAAAATTTAAGATAATTAGGGATATTTGAACAACAGATAGTTGATACCAACAGACTATTGCTTTAAAACATATACAGTTGACCCTTGAATAACAAAGGACTGAACTGTGTGAGTACACTTATATGTGGATGTTTTTCAACAAATATATTGAAATATTTTTCGGAGGTTTGCAACAATTTGAAAACACTTGCAGACAAACCAAAATTAAGAAAAAGTGTTGTCGTGAATGCATAAAACATATGTGGTCTATCTTATCATTTACTACCATAAAATATACATAAATCTATTAATAAAAAGTTAAGATTTATTAAAACTTATGTACACAAACTCTTACAGACTGTATATGGTACCATTCACAGTTGAGAGAAATGTAAACAAATGTAAAGATGCACATGATCCTCTGGAAAGGACTGTCAATGCTAGAGAAGAGAACATGAAAGTCAGGAAGGAGTGGACCTTGAAGATGTCATCGTTGTTACAGAAAAAACCGTGATATCATCAAGCCCGATGAAACAATAAACTCCTGGTAGAGAAAACTGTGTCCAGATGTGCATGACTTCACAGAATCTACAACAGAGCCCAACAAGGAATCATGAAAGAGATTGCGGATATGGCAAAAAATTAAAAAAAGGGAAAGGTGAAGGGTT
>NW_016107518.1:2313238-2324544 GCF_001604975.1 Cebus imitator
AAAAAAAAAAAAAAAAAAAAAAAAAAAAAAAAAAGGTGGGAGGTGAAGGATTAGCTAACAGACAACACACTAGAGGAATTAAAAGACCACTTGATGGAGATGAGCTGCTTCCAAACCAGTGCCAGATCATGAGAAAGAAGATGCTAAAGAAGCAGTGCCAGAAAATAAATTGACATTCGACAATTTGACAGAGGGGTTCTGATTACTTAAGACTGCTTTGGACTTGTTTATAAATGGACCCTTCTATTAAACTAACGCAAACAGAAGGAGGATTGTTATTATATAGAAACATTTTTAGAGAAATGAAAAGGCAAAACAGATTATTACATATTTCTGTGAAGTTACAATGAATGTACCTGCATCTCCTGAATTCCCTCCCACTTCCTCTACCTCTGCCACTTGAGACAGCAAAACCAAGCCCTCCTGTATTTTCCTTCTCAGCCTACTCAACATGAAGACCTTTATGATGATCCACTTTTCTTTTCCTTGTTTTTTTAGATGGAGTCTTGCTCCGTTGCCCAGGCTGGAGTGCAATAGCACAAACTGCAACCTCCACCTCCCAGGTTCCAGTGATTCCCTGCCTCAGCCTCCTGAGTAGCTGGGATTACAGGCGCCTGTGTCCCAAAGTGGTGCTGGCCAGGCACAGTGGCTCACGCCTGTAATCCCAGCACTTTGGGCAGCCAAGGCAGGCGGATCACCTGAGATCCGGAGTTTGAGACCAGCCTGGGCAGCATGGTGAAACTCCGTCTCTACTAAAAATACAAAAATTAGCCAGGTGTTGTGACAGACGCCTGTAATCCCAGCTACTCAGGAGGCTGGGGCAGAAGAATCACTTGAACTTGGAAAGTAGAGGTTGCAGTAAGCCAAGACCATGCCATTGCACTCCAGCCTGGGCAACAGAGCATGACTCTGCTGCATTTTAAAAAAAAGAAAGAAAGAAAATAAACACATTTTCTCTTCTTTACAATTTTTTAAAATAACCTTTTTCCTAGCATAGTTCGTTAGGAACACAATATAATAAAACATGTAACATATAAAATATGTGTTGATAGACCATTTATGTTATCAGTAAGGCTTCTGGTCAACAGTAGGCTATAAAACAGGTAAGTTTTGGGAAAATCAAAAGCGGTACGTGGATTTTCCATTGTGGGGGATGGGGGGCTGGTGTCCCTAACCCCTGTACTGTTCAAGGGTCAACTGTAGTAAGAGAGTTCTCCTAAGAGTCTGTCTTCAGAGACACATAAAGTATATTGTTATCAAAGAAACAATGTATCTAGTTTAGATTTGTTTTGTATTATTATATTGTACAAATTATTCATATAAGGCCTCTACCATTATATTTTAATTCTCTAGAGCGAATGGACTTTCAGAAAGGTAAAGTATTTCCAGTACCTGATTTGTAGAAAATGATTAATAAATGCTTACTAAATGCAACCACTGTCAAAGGGGTTCTTAACAACACACATACATTATTTCTTTTCTTTTACCCTTATCTCCTCTCTCTCCCCATGTTTTACAGCCTACAAATAACCGATACTACTTGGTCCTATGGTTGGCCCCTTGCTTAGAAATACTAATTCTGAACCACATAATTAGCTAACCACATGATCCAGCATTACACAACACTGAAACTCTTCAAAAAACCAACACAAGTTGGGTGTGGTGATGCACACCGCCAAGATGCCTCTAGTTCTAGCTACTGGGGAGGAGGAGGCAGGAGGACCACTTGAGCCCAGGAGTTCAAGGCTACAGTGAGCTATGATCATGCCATTACACTCCAGTCTGAGTAACAGAACAAGACCCTCATCTCAAGGAAAAAAAATAAAATCACAGCCATGCTATTAAAAGCGAGTCAGGTAGGTATCAAAATAATGCTTATGAACAGGAAAATTATGCCAATCTGAAAATACATGGAAAATCTGCTTGGCATTTTATCTTCCCGTAAAGTACTAATATTCTCAAGCCTGTCAAATTCCCCAAATGAAATGGAAACCTTCACTTACCATATTGACATGTATGATCCTATGGAACTTGATTTAATCTAAGAATTCTGAAACTGCTTCTCTCTAAAATTCAACATGAAAAAAGAAAACCCATATCATCACTGCTAGTAAGACTTTTCTTTCTTTTTTTTTTTTTTTTTGAGACAAGGTCTTGCTCTGTTGCTTGAGCTAGAGTGCAGTGGCTCAACCATGGCTCACTGAAGTCTTGACTTCCCAGGCCCAAGTGATCCTCCCACCTCAGCCGGCGTATATCACCATACCTGGCTAATTGTTTAAAATTTTTTTGTAGAGACAGGGTCTCAGTTGCCCAGTCTGATCTCAAACTGCTGCGCTCAATCCTCCTGGCTTCAGCCTCCCAAAGTGCTAGGATTGCAGGCATAAGCCACTGAGCCTGACCAAGACAAATTCTCTAACCAAATGCCAGAATCTGGAATGAGAAATGCAATCAGTGACCTGAAAACAGTTTGGGGAGCGGGGAGAAGTCTACGAACTTGACTGCTTAGAACAGGGGCAGGCAAACTCTGGCCTGCATGACAAATCCAGTTGCCTGCCACCTGTCTTTGTAAATGAAACTGTTTTGTTTTCTTTGCTGTTTTTTGTTCTGAGATAGGGTTTCCATCATCCAGGCTGAAGCGTGGTGGCATGATCATGGCTCACTGCAGCCTGGAACTCCTGAGCTCAAGCAATCTTCCCACCTCAGCTCCCAAGTAGCTAAGGCTACAACAAGCACACACCACCATGCATGGCTAATTTTAAAACTTTTTTTTGTTGTTGTTGATATGCGGAGTCTCATGTTGCTCAGGCTGGCTTCAAGTGATCCTTGGGCATCCCAAAGCACTAGAATTACATGTTTGAGCCATCATACCCAGCCAGTAAATAAAATTTACTCAGAACAGTCATACCTATTCATTTACTCTACGGCTGCTTTAGCATTACAAGAGCAGAGGCAGAGTTGAGCAGTCACAACAGAGATTATGTAGTATGCAAAGCTAAAAATATATACCGTCTGACTCTTCACAGAAAAAGTTTGCTAGGCTTAGTCTAGAAGACAAGAAGATTCGAATATTCACCACTGTCAGCACTGTGGTACAATATAACAAACTAACAATTTTCTGTAACATAGGTACATCTTTTACAAAGGCAGTCAAGGTACCACACAGAATCTAATACGTATCAAACTTCTAATAATTTTTCAGATACAACCCCCAGTAAATGCTAGGCCAGAGCTTGGTAGTGGGGAAAGATGAGGCGGCCAGATAGCCATGCAATGGTATGATCCTTTCAGGAAACGTGGCTCCCAATCAGTTTAGTTAATCAATCAATCAGTCAATGGAGTGATAGGAAATCTTTCCTTGTACTCTCACAGGTATAGAAGATTCCAGTTTAGTCCAACAGATGTGAAATAAAAAAATAATCTATTTTAGTATCTACAATCTAAACATTAGACTCTGGCTCAGAAGCTATGCACATAACCCACCCTCCCTGTAGATCCCAGACAGGGATTCTGCCGGCATCCAAATGAAGACCTGATGAGGCCAAGGATAACTCATATATATTTTCTCTGTTGATAAACAGCATATATGGCTAGATAACTACATCAGGTTAATGGGGGGAAAAAAGGGTAAGAATATATATCCATAATACATTTTGGGCAAGTCAAATAATGCATCATAAAAATGTTGGAAATATAGAAATACAGAAAAAGTTAGTGGGATATGACTTAAGGGACATCATTTAAGAAAGAAAAAAAATTGGTGGGAGAACAAGTTATCTCATGACATTTATTAGTACAGTAATAATACATTTAAAAAATCCCAAACAACAATATCTACCAAATTAACATTTACTTGAGTTTCACTGATTTTGTGGTTCTCTTGGTTTGGTTGTAGAGATGTGCAAGAGCCTGAGAGTTTATAGTTTGTTTTTGTTTATAAATATTTAAATAATATTATAATGAATATAATTTAAATCAATATTGGAATTTGTAGGGATGTTTTCCCCCTTTAAAAGTACCCAAACATTGTGAAGGTCTGTGAAAAATCATTTATAATTATAAAATATAATTTCCCAGTCATTTTACTATTTATTATTTATAGACGGAATCTCACTCTGGAGTACAGCAGTACAATTTTGGCTCACTGCAACCTCCACCTCCTGGATTCAAGTGATTTTCTTGCCTCAGCCTCCCGAGTAGATGGGATTATAGGCACATGCCACCAGGCCTGGCTAATTTTTGTATTTTCAGTAGAGACAGGGTTTCACCATGTTGGCCAGGCTAGTCTTGAACTCCTGACCTCGGGTGATCTGCCTGCTTTGGCCTTCCAAATTGCTGAGATTACAGGTGTGAGCCACCACACCTGGCCCAATTTCCTACTCTTTTTAAAAAGTGAGGGACAAAACTTTCACTTCTAACAGTATGACAGACTAGGTTACATACATATTTATTTCTATATGATATTTTTATTGGAAACACATTTTGAAGATACGTTAACAAGTAAAACAATAAGAAACAGATGCAAACTATGTTTTAGATTGTATACTGGCTAGGAAAACCATTTGAAAAGAGTATTTCTGGGACAACTGGGGGATTTCAATATAGAATGGGTGAATTTGAATTTAAAAACTATTAAATTCCAGGGCTTTACAATTCTCACAGAATTACCAGGCTGAAAGAAATGAAAAGTGCTTTAGAATCTAATCTACACCTAGTGTTTGGATCACTTCTATAACAATGGGTCATTCCCCTATGTAGCAATAGGGAATTTCTCAACTCCTGAGTCACTCCATTCCAAATCAGCTCACCTATAATTATTAAAGCTTCTTGATGAACAATCAAGTTTTTTTTTTCCTCTCTCTTTTTTTGAGACAGGAGTACCATGGTGCGATCTCAGCTCACCGCAACCTCCACCTCCTCCACCTCCTGTGTTCAAGTGATTGATTCTCCTCCCTCAGCCTCCCTAGTAGCTAGGATTACAAGCATGTGCTACCATGTCCAGTTAAACAATAAGGTTAAAAAAAATTTAAATGAATAAGATACTGTCTATAAATAGCACCAGGGCCATTTAACAAATGCTGTTTGCTACTGTTCTTCTTGGGGTAGGAGGGATCTTGAAAGCAAGACTACCAAAAGCTGAAATGTGCTATGTGACTACATTAATTAAAAGAAAATAAACTTATTATAAATAAGAATGTTCTTGGCCAGGCACGGTGGCTCACACCTGTAATCCTAGCACTTTGAGAGGCTGAAGTGGGTGGATCACCTGAGGTCAAGAGTTCACGAACTGTTTTGCCAACATGGCGAAATCCCATCTCTAGTAAAAATACAAAAATTACCCGGGTGTGGTGGTGCATGCCTATAATCCCAGCAAGGAGAATTGCTTGAAACTGGAAGGTGGTGGCTGCAATGAGCCAACATCGTGCCACTGCACTCCAGCCTATGTGACAGGCACACAAGATTCCGCCTCAAAAAAAACAAAACAAAAAAAAAACCAAGAATGTTCTTGATAATTATTATTTTGAATAGGATTCCCTTTCTAAATGTAAGTAGATAGCCAATATTTATTGGAATGTCTTTCACCAACCTTTCAGAATTGAAAACTTCTACTTAATTATTCCCTGGGCCAAGCGTGGTAGCTCATGCCTGTAATCCCAGCACTATGGGAGGCCGAGGCGGGCAGATCATAAGGTCAGGAGTTCCGAGACCAGCCTGACCAACATGGTGAAACCCTGTTTCTAGTAAAAATAAAAAAAAATTAGCCAGGTGTGGTGGCACATGCCTGTAATCCCAGCTACTCAGGAGGCTGAGACAAAGGTTGCAGTGAGCTAATATTGTGCCACTGCACTCCAGCGACAGAAAGAGACCCTGTCTTTAAAAAAAAAAAAAAAAAAAAAAAATCCCTAATGAATTATTCCCTAATGAATATATAATGTACATTCTTAGTCAACTATTATCCTGTAATACATATACTTACCTCCTGTGCATCTCTTGCTGCCTTTGCATCATCCTCATTATAGCGATTACAGTTGTACCTTCAAGTAAATAAAGAGGAATCCATAAAGAAAAAAAATCAATGAAAAGGAAAAAAAAAAAAAAATCACAGAATTTTAACCTGGATTTACAGATTACCTGAAACCAACAGTGTCTTTTATAACAGAGAAACTGAGATGTTAAAACACCCAGGGTTCTACTGCTAGAATGATAGAAATAGCAGGCTGAAAGGAACTGTTCTAACCCATATCTAGTGTTTGAATACTCTCTCAAATAGTAAATTAGTTCTCTATCTAGTGATAGGAAATTCCCAACCTCTTGAGGCAGTCCACTTCAAATCAGCACATCTATAATTATTAGAAAACACTGTCCTTCCAGAATTTTTATTGACTGTTGTCTGAATTTCTAACTCAAGTTTTTGAGAAAGAGATGATCTTATATTTTAGGTCATCTGTTATTTAGGCAAAATTTCTAATTTTCCAGGATTATTCACTTTATCTGCTATTTTATAAATCACAGAGAACCAACAGTTGACAACCTACCATGTAATAAATAGATGCTGTGCCATGTGCTTTGCTATTACAGTTTTTCAGTCATTTAAGACTGCACAACATATAAAATAGTAGGAAGGGGTAACATACTCAGAGAGGTCAGCTCAGAGCATAGATGAGTTAAGCTTGCACTTCCCCTGTAGTGGTGACTACACCTCAGTGATGGGAGCCTACATTATGAGAGCAGCTATTTCGTGAGTGCTAACTATATACCATGCACTTGGCTAAGGACTTTAATTGTACTAACACATTTAATCCCTTAAACACTTTATGAAATATACATTATTTTCTTCATTGAGAAGATGAAGAATAAAATTTAGAGAGGATAGGTAACACACTTAAGGTCACATAACTACAGAGTTTCAGAGCTGGGAATTAAACTTTTGCCTGTCTCCCAATGGACGCTTATGCTCTTAACCAGTGAGAAAACTGCTCATACACTTTGTCATGTCTTCAGAAATTTTTAGTGACCTTTTTAGATCTAAAAGAAGATATCTGAGTTTAATTAGAGCTATTATTTGAGCCTGTCAAGTTCTTCAGGATTTTAAGAGTTAATATGTTTTCAATGTCTGTCTTTGATGTTACCTCCAAATGTGTAAGGTTCTTTTTTTTTTTTTTTGAGACAAAGTTTTGCTCTTGTTGCCCAGGCTTGAGTGCAGTGGGGTGATGTTCGCTCACTGCCGCCTCCGCCTCCCAGGTTCAAGCAAGTCTCCTGCCTCAGCCACCCAAACAGTTGAGATTACAGGTATGCACCACCATGCCTGGCTAATTTTGTACTTTTAGTAGAGACGGGGTTTCTTCATGTTGGTCCGGCTGGTCTCAAATTCCCAACCTCAGGTGATCTGCCCACCTTGGCCTCCCAAAGTGCTGGGATTACGGGTGTGAGCCACTGTGCTAGGCCCAAGATTTTTATATTAGTTCAATTAAGTCATCAGTAAAATGAGGAAAGCAGTATATATATTTATTCAAAGAAAAAAAAAATGACAAAGCCTTTTAGCAAGACTTTAAAGCATTCCACAGTGGCCAGGCATGGCAGCTCACACCTGTAATCCCAACACTTTGGGAGGCCAAGGCATTAGATCCCCTGAGGTCGAGGAGTTCAAGACCAGCCTGGCCAACATGGTGAAACGTCATCTCTACAGAAAATACAAAATTAGCAGGGTATGGTGGTACATTCCTGTAATTCCAGCAACCTGGAAGGCTGAGGCAGGAGAATTGTTTGAATCCGGGAGGGAGAGGTTGTGGTGAGCTGAGATCGCACCATTGCACTCCAGCCTGGGCAACAAGAGCAAAACTCCATCTCAAAAACAAAACAAAACAAAAACACACACACAAAAACAAAAAACCCAACAAAAAACCCAAAAAATTCCACAAGGAAGCTACAAATCTATTATCTGTACTCCAAGAAATGGTCATTCAATCAATCCCAAATATCCACCCCTCTATATTCACTGCTGAGGTCCCAAACTTCTCAGCCCACACTGAAATACCTTAATGAAATCTAGAGAAAATCCCTGAACCCACTATCCTAGTGATATCATTTGATTCTAGGGTTTCAAATGAGGAAAAAAATTAAGTTACATGGTTCACATGCACTTTGTAGAATTAATCACACATTTTGGAGGTTTGGAATTACATTTTATGTTTCTAGTCTTTGGTATTTCTCTATTTTCCAAAATTACTCAGAAATAATCAACAATGGTCCATTAAGCTCATTTTTAAGTTTATAAAGTAACCCAAAGAAAATTCATCCAGGTCTGGAGATTTATTATTTTCCCTCTGAGTAGATTATAATCCTCTCCCGGCAACAACTCAGCCAAAAGATTGCTTCCCCGACCTCTACTTGTCAGCTGTTAACATTTCTTCCTATTAGATCCTTAAAAACTCTGAGAGAGAGAGAGAGAGAGAGAGAGAGAGAGAGAGAGAGAGAGAGAGAGAGAGAGAGAGAGGGGGGGGGAGAGAGAGAGAGAGAGAGAGAGAGACAGAGAGAGAGAGAGAGACGGGGGGGGAGAGAGAGAGAGAGAGAGAGAGAGACACAGAGAGAGAGAGAGAGAGAGACAGAGAGATTTTTTTTTTTTTTTGGGGGGGAGACAGGGTCTTGCTCTGTCACCAAAGCTGGAGTGCAGTGGCACGATCTTGGCTCACTGCAACCTCCCACCTCAGCCTCCTGAGTAGCCGGGACTATGGGTGCAAGCCACCATGCTTGGCTAATTTTTGAATTTTTTATAGAGATGGGGTTTCATCATGTTGCCCAGGCTGATCTTGAACTCCTGAGCTCAAGTGATCCATCTACCTTAGTTTCTCAAAGTGCTGGGATTACTGGCATGAGCCACTGTGCCTGGCTGATATATTTTTAATATATTTATAAACCTCATCTCATTCTGGGCTTTATCCTGACAACATTACTAAGGATTTTAAGGCCAGACAGGCAAATATTTAGGATTCATCTATACTTCTAACTCAGGTGACTGTTAATGCTACTTGAAATGCTATTTTGAGAATTCTGAGGCATTTTCAGATATAAATAGGAAACAATAGCATGATTCACTTGCAATGTCAGCATGGGTAAACGCAAAACACAGGCAGCATTTTTGATGCCTCTGGTCCAGGCTATTCTTCATTCTTCTGTATCCATCATTTGTATTGTACCCCTTTCAGATTTCAATACAGCTCATTGAAAATCTGAGCTGTGATTAGAGATGTTATTACAAAAACATATATAGGCTTATAAAAGTATAGGGTGAAATTAGTATCTGGGAACACTCTAATCCAGGCTCAGAATTAATTTCAGAGAAGAAATCCCTCTTACTATTCTTCTAGTTAATACAAGTAATGAAAGTTTCAATGAAACTAAAAGGGAAAATTTGCCAGTCTTAAGTTTAGAACCTCCTCATCTTGTCCTGAACCTGCAATCTCTTCCCTCCTACCTACCCTCTATAACCAGTTCAAATTATAAGATAATATATATAAAGCACATAATATAGAGCCTTCTCATCTAAGTTATAGCTCTAGCCATGTCAGTGCCATTTTAAATCGTGTGGTAATATCAAAACTATGTTAAGCCCTAGTCTGTTCTCCTATTCTCCACAACTTACCAGGGGGCCACAAACTCAAATGCCAATATAGGACAGGCAGGTAACACAAATTAGTGAAGTGGGCCATTTGCATATTATAACACTCAAAACCATTCTCACTTGTATCAGTAAATGTGTTAGCTCCCATTTTTCTCAAAACTCAAAGCATCCTCGTCTAACTTGCATTTTCCCAAACTAATAAGAAATATGCATGAACAAAGGTATGTATTGGTACTAAATGAAAAACAATGGTGCTGTATGATATATGCAAATGATACTGGGCTTCAGTCTGAGGAAACACATCAAAGAGGAAAATAAAAGCTCCATCTAAAGGATTCCAACTCAGTTCCAGCTGACTGCTGCCAAACAGGAAAACACACTGGTTTCCAAGTTTCAAAGAAGAGCTACAAATATAAATGTTGGGCAATTTCCCAATTTTTAAAGTTTGGGGCAAACTATTTGTCTAATAACGTACAGGGCAAAACAACCTACATGTTGGGTTTTGCCAACAGCATCTGAGTTTCTAACTTTTGCCCAGAGAGGCACATCTGATAATACAGTTATTCTCTAAAAAAAAAAAAAAGTCATGTATCTTCACAATATTCTATCTTTGCTCATGTTGCAACTTTTGCCCTAAACATTTTTTCCTACTATTTTTGTAGCTCATGAACTCTTAGTCCTCCTCAAAGTTCATCTCAACTGTTACTTACTTTATGAAATACACGTAACTAATCCCTCTATAGCTTGCATATGCTTATAACATTAATCACACACACTACACGTATTTATTTAGCTTCCAAATTATTTTAAAGATTCATTTATTTATTTTACTTTTTTTTGAGACAGGGTCTCACTCTGTTGCCCAGGTTGGAGTGCAGTGGCTCAATCTCAGCTCACTGCAAACTCCGCCTCCTGAGTTCAAGCAATTCTCCTGCCTCAGCCTCCCGAGTAGCTGGGATTGCAGGCACGTGCCACCATGCCCGGCTAATTTTTTAATTTTTAGTAGAGACGGGGTTTTACCATGTTGGTCAGGCTGGTCTCAAACTCCTGACCTCGGGTGATCCACCCACCTTGGCCTCCCAAAGTGCTAGGATTAGGCATGAGCCACCACAGCAGGCCTTAGCTTGCAAATTAGATGGTGATATTATGAGGCAGAAATATTATTCATGATACATGGCACATACTTACGTAAACACATTCTTCCCTTAATTTCCCCAACCTACCAGGCAGATCCATGTGGTTCCCAAGGGCCAAGACACACCCAGCAAAACTCTGCTTTACAGTTCTGGTTACGACAGACCATGTGATTACAACCGCCATCCTTCTCAATTGTGACATGGCATTTGGGACATTCCTATGAAGAGAAACTATAAAGTTGGTGTCAATGCTACACTAAGCTGCATTACTAACATTAAGAAAAAGCCAGTTCTAGATTTGGTTTGTTTTTAAACATCTTACTTATTGTGTTTAACACATACAAAGCACTTAGAACAGTGCTGAACACTTAAATACTATTTAAGATGAGGTGCTACCATCGTTACCACAGGTTTTTAAGATGTACAACAATTTAAGAACTTGTTTTTTTTTTTTGAGATGGAGTTTCACTCGTGTTACCCAGGCTGGAGTGCAATGGCGCGATCTCGGCTCACTGCAACCTCCGCCTCCTGGGTTCAGGCAATTCTCCTGCCTC
>NW_016107518.1:2324609-2351084 GCF_001604975.1 Cebus imitator
GTAGCTGGGATTACAGGCACGCACCACCATGCCCAGCTAATTTTTTGTATTTTTAGTAGAGACGGGGTTTCACCATGTTGACCAGGATGGTCTCGATCTCTTGACCTCGTGATCCGCCCGCCTCGGCCTCCCAAAGTGCTGGGATTACAGGCTTGAGCCACCGCGCCCGGCCAAGAACTTGTTTTTTTAAACTTAGAGACAGTCTCACTACATTGCCCAGGCTGGAGTGCAGTGGCTATTCAGAGGCTCACTAAAGCACTGAACTTCTGGAGTCAAGTGATCTTCTCACCTCAGCCTTCCTAGGATTTCTTTTTAAGTAGGGTTGAGAGACAAAAACATTTTAAGTACGTTTAATCATATATATAATAATATTATTATAGAAGATAAAAACATTCTATTCATATAAATATACTATACTCTCTAGTGTCATCTAGAAATAACTGAGTACTTCCCATATCCCATGCACTGTTCTCAGTGTTATATATGCATCAACTCGTAATTCCTACAGTGGTGCTATTCCTATTTCCAATTATCAGATGAATAAATGGGAGAAAGAAATTATAAAGAAATTAGTCCAAAGTCACATAGAGTCAGGATCCAAACCCAAGCAATCTGACTTCAATGTCAGGTAACTAGGAAATCAGACCTTGACTGGTAAATTCATGTTGTGGCTACTGGATTTTCCAACTTTCTCCTACCTAATACCCATGTTTTAAACTGTTTTCACTGTGACTCCTTAACAAGTATGCTACAGGGGTCATGTTAGATTTTTTTCCCCCAAGTCCAAATCATTTTCTTTTTCTTTTTGAGACAGGGTCTCACTGCCGCCCAGGCTGGAGTGCGGCAGCACAATCACAGCTCACTGTGGCTTTGACGTCAAGGGCTCAAGTCACCCTCCTGCCTCAGACTCCCATGCAGTGGGACTACAGGCACACGCCACCACACTTGGCTAATTTCTGTATTTCTTGTTGAGATGGGGTTTTACCATGTTGCCCAGGTTGGTCTCAAACTCTCAGGCTCAAGCAATCTGCCCACCTCGGCCTCCCAAAGTGTAGGATTACAGGTGTGAGCCACCATGCCTAGCCTCATATCATATTCTTGGTTGCTAGTAAGCCGAAGTTACTGCCCTGTAGGCCTATGATTTTTTTGTTTCTGCATTTGAGATTGAGGTTTATAACTCCCACAAGGAGGGAACACCACCCACTATATTAATATTTGCACAATTTGGCCTTCCTTTTGAAACTGACCATGCTGCTCATCAATGATAACCATTTAAAATAGGCCAATATAGCAATTTTTTTTTTTTTTTTTTTTTTGAGACAGAGTCTCTCTCTGTGACCCAGGCTGGAGTGCAGTGGCACAATCTCGGCTTACTGCAACTTCCGCCTCCAGGGTTCAAGCGAATTCTCCTGCCTCAGCCTCTTGAGTGGCTAGGATTACAGGTGTGCACCACCATACCTAGCTAATTTTTGTATTTTTTAGTAGAGATGGGATTTCACTATACTGGCCAGGCTCGCCTTGAACTCCTGACCTTGTGATCTGCCCGACTTGGCCTCCCAAAGTGCTAGGATTACAGGGGTGAGCCACAGTGCCTGGCCACAATTTTTTAATTATGTATTTCAAATCAAATTTTTGAAATCACCCACATAAGAAATTTAACATTTTTCCAAACAAGTAAATTTCACGCATAAAATATGTTTCATTCTACATTTATTGGTTATAATTAACCAAATAGTATTAAACCTTCAAAATATTAGGATATCACTGACAATATGCAAATCTGTTCATAGAGAGCTAATAATCATAAAAGCTTCTAAAATCTTTCGCTTTAGTTTTCTCTCAAAAGTACTGAGTAGCTAAATTTGCTTTACAAATTGCCATTCTTCCTTAGTAATCTACAATCTAAACCAAGCCAAACATATTCAAGCCTGGACTCTCTATTTTAAACATCTTTGGGGCTTAAGAGTAGGAATTTCTAACTAGATATAGAAAAAAGGCTACCATTTAATTAAACCATGTAGTGAAAATATAATTGCCTTATTCTGAATACCAGTTTTTCAGAGCATATTAAAGGATTCTGGGACTTTGATGAACATTTCTTGTGGGGAAAATCTTCAATTTTCAAAAAAGAATGTTTGGCTAGGAATTTTTTTAAAAGTAACAGAAGTAGTAACTACTTGCTGACATTAGAGTACATTTATAGAAAGGTATTCTTTGATTCACATGAGTTGTGCTTATCATGATAGTTTTGGAAGGCACAAAAAATTTACTGTTTCACTACTTTCTGGGAGATAGAAATCTATATTCATGTTTTATCTGTAAGTATGCAAGATGTATGCTTCAACACACACAGACAACTGTGTCAGCCTTCATCATTTACACACTTCTTACTCTCATTGTCCTGTGATGAGTGAGGGAGGGAACAGTCAAAGATAACTTTATATACTATGGGTCAAACAATTCAGCATTCTTTAAAGCATCCTCTTCACATTGTGAAAAATAATACTAAAATGAATAACCTATGAACCATCCTACCATTCATTACCCAAGGATGGATATTTATGCAACTTTGTATTAAAAGACTAGCTGGGTACACGGTTGGCATTCAAATGCTTACTTATTATATTAGTGATCGAGGAAAAGGGTACTCAAGATTAAAACACTTGTAAGGCATTCGTATGGGGTTAAGAAAGTGGTTTGTGGTCATAAAGAGACTTAATTTTGAAACTAGTATCAAGAGCAATATACTTCAAAGCAAATAATTAGAAACAAAAAGGTAAATTAGCCTAATAGAACCAAGCTAGGTAAACTCCAATACATCTGTACACTAAAAGGCAACCAAGCACAAATCCCACACTTGAAAAATTATCAGCTTTTTCCTATCTAGTACACCACTCGTTTTTCCAGTAGAAGTAAGCTAAGGCAGAGAACTATGCATACTGTAGTACAGCACTCAATACTCTTAAACAGGAAAAGAAAAATAACAGTCAAGCATTCTCAAAAAAAAAAAAAAGAGTCAATGGAGAAAAAGATGAAACGAAGCCTAGAAGTAGGTCAACCTAGTGCTTTTGCTAATGCCAAAGCACCAATCCTTATCATTTTCATTACCAAGAGTTACTGAAGGAAAACACCAACCTTTGTGTTGGCTGCAATCCAATTGGAGGTTTCACTGTCATCATCACACTTTTTAATCCATTTCTTTAACCACTGTTAGGATACAACAAAAAACTTTAAAAAATAGCAACTTACTTTAGCACTTAACTATAATCAAGCTTAAACGTAAAAGCCAATGAATAAGATTATCACTAGGCCCACTTCCTCTAAGGCCAGGGAAATCCCATAGCTGTAATGTCCAGTAGATAGAAAATCAACCAAAGCAAGATTTTCTTTGGTAGAAGCTGAGTGGGGAACCTACAGGTAGAAGAGAGGCCCTTACAAAGCCTGACAAAGAGGTACCTTAGCCACGGTTATCCTAATAAAAATCAGGAGCTGACTTGACTTATCCTAAGGAATTGCCTCTGAATATATGCAATAATCATCTGAAATTAAAAGGGTAAAATAAAATCTACCAACAGATAGATAACAAAATCATCAGCTGTGATTTTCAGTCACTAAGTCTTAGGAAGTGTGCCATTAAATTGTTTTTAAAATGGAAATGTCAGACAAACTCACCTTACATTTAACAGGATCATGCCAATTTTCTCCACAGTTAAAGCTGTTAAGTGACACAAAGAGTTAATAGAATTAAAACCTACCTACTGTTAAGTAAGTAAATAAGCCAATCATTTCATGCCTTATAATTCCACAGTACTGTGACTAGTTTCTAGTGACTGGCAAATACAAGGAGAAAATCCATGTCTGCTTTACAGTTAATTACCCAGAATTCAGTATTAGAACTAGCACATAGTGGGTACTCAATATGTGTGAAATGAAGAATGAATGTAAGCATGAATACATGCTTTGGTGACAATTTCTTAATAGTTGTTGCTAAGGTGCCTCAGATCACATTGAGAAGTTTCAACCCATGCTTCACCAGTGCATTTTTAATCTTTTACTTAACTTCCTAAATGAAGAATAAAAGGCTGACTTTGTAGGTTACTTATATAACAGCACTAATACACAGTAAACAACATATGGGAAGCAAATAGGTCACATCTTTGCATTACTTAAACAAATGAACCTCAGCCCTGTAGAGGGAAATAGTACCGGGCAAGGTATAAAACAAAAAGAATAAATACTTACTAAACATATACTAATCAGTAATTCACTTTTGTTCTTCTAGGTTCATGGCATGTACATTTGTAAAAGAAGTATAATTAGTGAACAAACACAAATGCTTAAGAAAAAAATAATAAAATGGCAGATTAGCTAATTAAATAATTTAGAAATGGCAAAAAATCCTTTGCTAAAGAGAGGAACAAACTATTATTGATTTAAATCAGGTTAGGATAATGATTATTTCTGAAAAGAAAGATGGGAAATGTGATAGAGCAGGGAACCAAGGAGCTACAAATATATGTGTCATGTTTTATCTCTTAATGAAAAGAAAAAAAACCAAAATACTAATTTTGATTTAGCTGGATTGTAGCTACATAGGTATTCATTGTTGTATTCTCTATACTTTTATATTTGAAATATGTCACACTAAAAATACACTGGAAGTAGGTATTATCCACCTTTTCTCTACAGGGTAAACTCTGAAACAACAATGCATATTTAATCTTTATCAAAACAGTATGTATCTTACACATTTAATCTGTGTGAGCTTACCTGCTCTTTTTGGAAACAGTTAATAAATTATTAATGATGTGTTAACTGCAATTCTATAGGTGTTTGGAGGAAAAAAAGAATTGTATGAAATACCAACAAAGTATCTCCCCCAAACCCCCAACCCCAAAAAAATCTGGCCGAGCACGGTGCTTCATGCCTGTAATCTTAGCACTTAGGCAGGGCCAAGGCAGGTGGATCACTTGAGGCCAGGAGTCCAAGACCAGTCTGGCCAACACGGTAAAACCCTGTTTCTACTCAAAATAAATAAATAAATAAATTAAATTAAAAAAAAAAAAAAAAAAAAAAAAAAAAAAAAAAAAAAAAAAAAAAAAAAAAAAAAAAAACCAGCCAAGCATGGTGGCACACGCCTGTAATCCCAGCTACTCGGGAGGCATAAGAATTGCTTGAACCTAGGAGGAAAAGGTTACAGTGAGCTGAGGTCATGCCACTGCACTCCAGCCTGGGTGATGGCTTCTTACTCCTCAAGACTCAAAGGAGTAGAAAATCATCTTAACTTCTAGCAGGATATGTTTGTGTCCCCCTAAAATGCATATGTTAAAACCTAATAATCAATGTGACAGTATTAGGACATGGCGACTTTAGGAGGTGAATGGAATTGGCATCCTTAAAAAAAAAAAAAAAAAAAAAAAAAAAAAAAAAAAAAAAAAAAAAGAGCTGCCTTGTCCTTTCTACAATATGAGGACCCAGCAAGTAGGCACCATCTATGAACCAGAAAGCAGGCCATCACTAGACAATAAATCTGTTGGCACCTTGATCTTGGACTTCTCACCTTTAAGAAGTCTAAGAAATAAATTTCTGTTGTTTAGGAGCCACCCAGTTTATGGTATTTTGTTATAACAGCCTGAACATTAAGACAGAAAATGGTACCAAGAAGTGAGGGTGCTGTTGTAACAAAATAAAAAATGTGGAAGCTGATTTGAAACTAGGTAATGAGTAGAGGCTATAAGAGTTTGGAAGTGTAAGCTAGAAAAAGTCTAGATCACTGGGAATTAACTCAACAGGTTAGGGTAATTCTGGTGAAGATTCAGAAAGACAAAGTGTGGAAAATGCCTCAATCACAGAGAAAACCTAAATAAATGGCCACGAACAGAATGTTGTTAGAAATATGGACAGCAAAGGCCATTATGATGAGATCTCAGATGAAAATGAGGCACATGCTATTAGAAACTGGAGGAAAGGCCATCCTTGATATAAAGTGGCAAAGAGGTTGGCTGAATTGTGTTTTGTGGAAGGTAGAGAAATGAAACTGAATATCTGGTTGAGGAAATTACTAAGCAAAGTGTTGAAGGTGTAGCTTAGCTTCTCTTGTATGTTTATAGTAAAATGCAAGAAGAGATGAATGACCTAGAGATAAACTGTTAATCAAAAGGAAATAAGAAGTTAAAAATGTGAAAAAATTTCAGCCTATTCATTTTGGAAAAAATGAGAACACCTGTAAAGAAGCCTGAACTGATTAAGACACCCCCTAATATGTGGCACTGGAAACTTCCTGGTAGTTCAAATCTAGAATTCAAAAGACTAAAGAGTATACTATAGAACTCCAAAAGCCCAAGTTACCAAGAAAGCTGGGCAAGGGGAGCCATATGAAAACTCTTAGTTCAAAAGGAGACCATCAGCTGAATTTACCTGCACATTTCCTTTGCCTAAGTAAGGTTAAAATTTGGCAGAGTAAAGAAAAAGTTACAATCCCAGATCTACAAGTTAGCTCCCATTAAGTTACAGTGGAGCATAAAGGAAGATATGATTAGAGCTGTGTATTTTCTCCATAAAAAAATATATCCAGGCTGGGCATGATGGCTCATGCCTGTAACTGCAGGACTTTGGGAGACTGAGGCGGGCAGACCACAAGGTCAAGAGATCGAGACCATCCTGGCCAACACGGCGAAACCCTGTCTCTACTAAAAATAGAAAAATCAGTCCCAGCTACTCAGGAGGCTGAGCCAGGAGAATCGCTTGAACCTGGGAGGTAGAGGTTGCAGTGAGCAGAGATCGTGCCACTGAACTCCAACCTGGTGACAGTGCGAGACTCTGTCTCAAAAACAAAAAATATACAGACACATAGACATATATCTATATACACCCAAAAGTTAGAATATCAAGGAAAGAGAAAAAATTATTTAAGATGTGGCCTTTTCATCCAATTCTCAAAAAGATTCACACTATTTTCAAACTGGTATTAAACATCTCCCTGCCTAAGGTAAACACTTTTTTCTGCTATTTTAATACCAAGAATAAACAGAAGAAATAGAAATGCTTTGTGCATGATTTTAATTTAGGAAATCACTTGCTTACCAAAATTGGCGCCCACATTTGCAGCGAACAGGTTTAGCATCAGGATATTGGACTTTAACAACATGGTGGCAATCTGGGGCAGGACACCACTTTAACAGTCGATTGCACTGAAATACAAGTTAGAAAATAAAAAATGACAGGTGGCCAGGCACAGTGGCTCACACCTATAATCCCAAAACTTTGGGAGGCCAAGGCGGGAGGACTGTTTGAGTTCAACCGCTTAAGACCAGCCTGGGCAACATAGCAAGACCTTGCCTCTACTAAAAAAAAAAAAAAAAAAAAGAATTTAGCCAGGCATTATGGTATGTGCCTATAGTCCCAACTACACAGGAGGCTGAGGCAAGAGGATCACTTGAACCCAAGAGGTGGAGGCTAGAGAGCTGTGATCATCCACTGCACTCCAGCCTGGGTGACAGAATGAGCCCTGCCTCAAAAAAAGGCAGCAAATTAAATTAGGTCACAACGCAAGATTTCCTAGTACATCAGGCAATTATTTATATTGCTTCTCTGGTACAAGGGGCAAATGGGGGAGGATGATACAAGCTTATGAAAACTTGCTGTGGTCTTCCACAGTAACATTTTGAGATGTACTTTTTTTTTTTTTTTAAAAGATGATCGACCCTTGAAGACCTGGTTTTGTAAAATTTATGAACTATCTCTTGTTCTATCTTCAAAATCCCACTGAATAACTTTAAATATGTGATCATTAAACAGCACTAATTTACTTATGGTTCTATTTCAAGACAATTTTCAAAAGACACAAGAAAACCAGATATACTCTTTATCAAGGAAGGTGTTTGGATGTGACAGAATAGTTCAAGCTAAGCTAAAGGATATACATACAACTTCTCCCATAAAGAGCTCTTGTAAGGAAAAAAAAAAAAAAAAAAAAAAAAAAAAAAAAAAAAAAAAAAAAAAAAAAAAAAAAAAAAAAAAAAAAGCCAGTTCCTAAGCCACAGGCAAAGAGTGCACTTTAGTTCCTGAAAAGGAAATATAACTTTTATAGCATTTTTAAACAAAACACTCTGCACCGGAATTCAGAAGTCCATTGACCATTTCAAATAACATACTATTTCTAAAATGGGCTATTTCCAGGTTTAATCTCTAACGGAAATAATTACTTTCTAAAACTAAAACACCAAGTTACACTGATGTTGTCATACAGGGGCTGGCAAACTCCTCTGTGAAGAGCCAAAAGGGTAAAGAATTTTGGTTTTGGAGGCCAGAACAGTCTCTGTAGCAACTATGAAACTCTGCCACTGTAGCACAAAAGGAATCATAAAACAAATGGGCAAAGGCATGGTCCAATAAAATACAGCATTCTTTATTAACAAGATTTACTGGTAATGAAACCTAAAATGAGTAGAGAAATAGCAGGGTTAGAATCTCAAATAATGATTAAAAATGACATGATTAGTAATCTACTACAATTCTCTGCTAGGGATAAAGAAAAATAAAGGAAGAATACAGTAAAAATAATTTTATTATCCAAGCTCAAGTCTATGGAGAGATCTACTTACTAGTTTGTCATACTCTTTTATGTTTTTATTAAGAGAGAGTCTCACTGTCACCCAGGCTGGAGTGCAGTGGTGCCATCTCAGCTCACTGCAACCTCCACCTCCTGGGTTCAAGCAATTCTCCTGCCTCAGCCTCCCAAGTAGCTGGGATTACAGGCTCATGCCACTGCGCCCGGCTAATTTTTCCATTTTCAGTAGAGATGGGGTTTCGCCATGTTGGCCAGGCTGGTCTTGAACTCCTGACCTCAGGTGATCCGCCCGCCTTGGCCTCCCATAGTGCTGGGATTACAGGCGTGAGCCACCGCACCCGGCCTGTCACACTCTTTTGAGAATAAAGGTATTTTGGTATCCTTCATAAATGCAATAAAGATTTGTTTACTGTTAATAGACCATAATTTTTTAAAATAGTATTTCTATTAATAAACAGAAATCCTTCTTACAAGAAGGAAAACAAATCACTTACCTCTACAAAGCTATTTGTTATTAAATGCTGATACTTTAATTTAACTTTTGAATCTGTGATCAGGCGCCTGAAACCAAGAATAAAAATAGATGAGAAAGTTTCCAGCCAAGAGTATTTTCCACACATTTATAAAACGTAGTTCCAAAAGCTGTTTATGCTACGGCTACAACATGTTTATGCCCTAAGCTGAAAATACTGAAATCCATATAGGCTGTCAACAGGTGTAACTGTACTGATCAAAACAATAATTTCAAAGTTTGTATAATTTTCATAGACATTTTTTCCATGTTTCTTGCATTTTAAATATTCTACTTTTACCCAGTTTTTAGTATAGCCTAATGACTTACCAACTAATGCCAAGTTCAGGCCCATTTCAGGGTCTTTTGACTCTGATATCGTGTCTTAAGACAGCAATTCTCAGCCACCTTCCTTCAGGCACCCCACCCAAATCAGTATGTGAAATGAGACAGATATTGCTGACAGAAATGTTACGAAATGGATCCAGGTTTTGTGATACATAAAGCTGATATAATTTCAGAAGCCTTATTCTGAGAGCTCTTGGAAATTAACCAGAAATGCTTACTAATTGCATCCTGGCCTCTTCTGAACACTCTATAATTCACAAGAATTTCCAGAACTCACAGGAGTCCACGTAAGTGAGGAACCTGAAGCTTAAGTTTCATTAGTTCTATAGTAAACACTCCTCTCAGTGTATTACAAGAAAAAGAAGAATTCCCACTGAGAAAGACAGGAAGAACATGCATGTAGACCAACCCCATTAACATCTTTGAAATGAACCAGACAATCTGGACTCATTTCACACTTGAGCTTCAAAGGCCTCTCTCCTTCCACAAGATCCTACCTTTTTGTGTGCCACTTTCAGCGTGCTCCTATTACATTCGTATTCTTGTATTTCCTTCAAAACAGTAAGCACTACCCTTCCTCAGAGGCTTTGCATAAAGCTGCCTCCCTTGGAAAGACAAGAATATTATAATGGAGCTCTGAAGTGGGACAGTCTAGGTTTGAATGCCGGCCTCACAACTCACTAGCTATAAATTGAAGGTAAATTCTTTGAACTCTCCATTCCTCAGGTTACTAATCTGTAAAACACATCTCAGAAATAAGACTAGTAAGACTAGAACAGTGCCTGGCAGACAGTAAGCACTCAATAAATATTAAATGCTATTACTATATTACTTCACTCAGTTACAATATAGTGGTAACTCACTCAAGAGAGCCTTTCCTGAGATTCCACACTCGTTTAGATATAGATCCCCTCTCAGTTCTCATGGTACCTTAAACATCTCCTTTATAGAAATTATCATAATTTTAATTAGACAGTTATCTCTATAATCACTTGTTTAATAGTTATCTTTCTCCTCCTAACCCCATGAAAGGATCCCCGGGTGTCTAGCACACTGTCTGCCTGTAGAAAGTGTTCAATGATTATTTTTTAAATGAGTAAATCTCCATATTTCACAGAAGTAGACCTGTGGTCTAAAAATAATTCATGTTATTCGATAGTTCCTCAGTTAAACATAGCATTACCACATGACCCAGCAATTCTTCTTTGAGATGTATATATATGTATATATTTATAAGAGAATTAAAAACAGGTGTTTGATGAAAAATTTGTACACAAATGTACAAATTTTTCATATGTTCATAACACAATTCCAAAAAAAATGGAAATGTCCACATAATGGAACCATTATTCAGCAATGGAAAGAAGTGATGATTCATAACACAACATGGATGAATCCTGAAAACATTAAAGAAGCCAACCACAAAAGGCAACATATAATATTATTTCATTTATATGAAATGTCCAGAATAGGACAGCAGATGAGTGGTTGCCAGGGTCTAGGGGGAGAAGAGAATGGTGAATGACTGATTAATGGATATAAGGTGATTAAAATAGTCTGCAATTAGGTGATGTTTGTACAATATTATGTATGTACTAAAAGCCACTGGATTATATATTTAAAATATAGTTGCGGGCCAGGCATGGTGGCTCACATATGTAATCCTAGCACTTTGGGAGGCCGAGGTGGGTGAATCATTTGAGGTCAGGAGTTCAAAACCAGCCTGGCCAACATGGTGAAATCTAGTCTCTACTAAAAATACACAAAAATTAGCCAACCGTAGTGGTGGGCACCTGCAACTCGGGTTGCTGAGGAAGGAAACCTCCCGGCTACTCGGGAGGCTGAGGAAGGAAAATCGCTTGAACCTGGGAGGCAGAGTACTTGTAGTTAGCCAAGATTGCGCCACTAGTACACTCCAGTCTGGGCGACAGGCAGACTCTGTCTCAAAACAACAACAACAAAAACCAGTTGCTACTTAAACAACACAGATTTGAAATGCACAGGTCCACTTATACATGGATATTTTTCAACCAAATGTGGATCAAAAATACAGTTATTTATGGGATGTGAAACCTGCATATATGGATGGTCGAATTTTTGTATACATGGGCTCTGCTAAGCTGACGTGAGATTTTGGTATATTAGAGTAGAGGGTGTGAATCTTGGAACCAATCCTCAGTATACTAAGGATGACTCTAATTATGAGTTTTATGTTACAGATTTTATGTCAATAAATAATAAGAAAAGTATCGGCCAAAAGTCAGATGCCTTGATTGCCAAACAAACATCTCTTATTTATACATGTATTACTCATAATGCTTTTCTGATATGACAAACCCTAATGATTTCTGACAGCGGACCTTAGCCTAAAAAGCTATCTAAACCTGGCATGGACCACCAGGACTGACATGAGCAAATATCAGCCAACAGTTATTAGGACAAGACTGCTTCTTTAGTTTATCTGATGATAATGAGGTAAAACAAAGTGAGCATCCATCTTCATGAACAGGCATTCTGAAGAATCAAGTGTCACTCTGGTCATTAATAAGACAATTCTCTTGACAAAGATTTGCTGTCATCACAAATTGAAAATAGTTATCGGCTGGCACAGTGGCTCATGCCTGTAATCCCGGCACTTTGGGAGGCCGAGGCGAGTGGATCACCTGAGGTCACGAGTTCAAGACCAGCCTTGGTCAATGTGGCAAAACCCTGTCTCTACTAAAAATACAAAAATTAGCTGGGCATGGTGACATATGCCTGTAATCCCAGCTACTTGGGAGGCTGAGACAGGAGAATTGCTTGAATCCAGGAGGAAGAGGTTGCAGTGAGCCAGTATCATGCCACTACATTCTAGCCTGGGTGATAGAGCGAGACTCAGTCTCAAAAAAAAATAGAAAATAGTTATTAGGTCACATCTCTTAATGGAAGACAGCTCTCTAGTTAAACAAAATGACTTCTACTGAATGCCTACTACACATGCTGAGCATACTGACAGATGCATTAAATGGGGAGAATACCCTGTTTTAACAAATGAAGTAACTGAAGAAATGTGATTTGAAACTAGATGACTTGGCCGAGCGCGGTGGCTCAAGCCTGTAATCCCAGCACATTGGGAGGCCGAGGCGGGTGGATCACGAGATCAAGAGATCGAGACCATCCTGGTCAACATGGTGAAACCCCGTCTCTACTAAAAATACAAAAAATTAGCTGGGCATGCTGGCGCGTGCCTGTAATCCCAGCTACTTAGGAGGCTGAGGCAGGAGAATTGCCTGAACCCAGGAGGCGGAGGTTGCGGTGAGCCGAGATCGCGCCATTGCACTCCAGCCTGGGTAACATGAGTGAAACTCCGTCTCAAAATCAATCAATCAATCAATCAATCTTCATTTAAAAAAAAAAAAAAAAAAAGAAAGAAACTAGATGACTTGAAATACAAGTTTTTGTTTAGTTTTGTTTTTTAATTAATGCCAATTGCTAAACCATGCCTTTTGTAGCATTGAGTAAATCAACAATATTATACTTTGACTTAGGACTAATGAATATAATATTTTCCTTTAAAAAGATTTTCTTCCCAACATACTAATACAAATTATAGACAAGCATAGAGGAGGACATCAAAATCACCACAAATAAACCCATAAAACTGTTATGAAATCTGGACTTTTTTTCCTTTTGTAATACATGATAATTTTAAATAAAGACTGACTACACATAATTCTGCATCTTAGATTTTTTAGTTAACATTATCATATACATTTTCCAGAGCTCTTAAAATAATTCACAAGCTTTTCTTCTTTAAGAAAAAGAATTCTGCATCTTAGACTTTTTTGTTAATATCATCATAGGCATTTTCCAGAGCCCTTAAAATAATTCACAACCTCTTTCTCTCTTTCTCTTTGAGATAGGGTTTAACTCTTATTACTTAGGCTAGAGAACAGTGGCATGATCATAGCTCACTATAACCTCGAATATCTGAGCTCAAGTGATTCTCTCATCTTGGACTTCCAAAGTGTTAAGATTACAGGTGTGTGCCACTGTGCCCAGCTCACAAACCATTTTTAATGGCTGTATCATACTCCATCTTCCTCTACTGTTGGGCATTTGGGTTGCAGAATTATAATCAAGCGATTAACACATTTAAAAAAAACTGTGCTCAAATTCATTTTTGTTTGAGATGGAGTCTTGCTCTGTCACCCAGGCTGGAAAGCAGTGATCCCAGTTCACTGCAACCTCTACCTCCCAGGTTCAAGTGATTCTCCTATCTCAGCCTCCCAAGTAGCTGGGATTACAGGTGCATGCCACCACACCCAGCTAATTTTTTTTTTTTGGTAGTAGAGACAGGGTTTCACCATGTTGGCCAGGCTGGTCTTGAACTCCTGGCCTCAGGTGATCCACCTGCCTTGGCTTCCCAAAGTGCTGGGATTACAGACATGTGCCACCACATCCTGCCTTCGCTCAAATTTCTGATTATAAAAATATAACATTTATTGTCATCTGAATTAGTTAATCATAATCACAAGTCATGATGACCTTGCAGTTACTCCGGACTCATCTTTCCCTCACACCCTGTATCTAATCCCTGGTTCTACCTTGAAAATATATCCAAACTCCAAACATTTTTCACTATCTTCTCTGCTACCAGCCTAATCCAAACCACTATCACTTCTCACTTGGGCTGCTATAATAATTTCTCAATCTGTCTCCCTGTTCCCACTTATAAGATTATTTTTTTAAACACTGGCAGTCAAAGCAACCCTCTCTGACCATGTCATTCCTCTGCTCAAAACCCTCTCTCATGGCTTTATCTTAGAATCAAAGGCAAAGACCATAACAAAGGCGTATCAGGCCCTAAAGAATCTGCTTCTGGGTAAGTATACATCTGGAGAAAACAAACAAAAAGAATCTGCTTCATACACCCTCTCTCATTCTTCCCTGCCTCCCTTCAACATTTAAGTTTATATTTACAGTTTAGTAACATTTGAAAAAGTTTAAATTACTAATACTCATCAATAATTTATTCTGTCTACATACTTAACCTTACTACCACAATTTGACAACTGTCTCATTTTACATTTCAGTGACACTAGAAAGTTATTTTAGTTCAGGAACCATAAATCAGCAAATCAAGAAAAGCAAGAAAATGAACTCTTGGCAATAGAGGCTGCAGGGAACTGATACTTTGTTATGCAAGAATTTGTTGCATTTACGCTGAGGAAAGATTGAAAAGGTAAATTAACTTTTCAAAAAAAAAAAAAAAAAAAAAAAAAAAAAAGTTATTTTAGTATGTACTTCAGCTCTGATCCCTGAAACATATATTCTAAAACAGACAGTATACTATAGCTCTTGTGCTAAATTTCCTACTTAGAATACTCAAGTCCCTATTTTTCTGTTTCCCTGTGGAGAAATGATAGTGGGCATTCAATTTATTCCACCATGAGACATACAACTCTTAAGTTACATGTTATCAAAGCAGTCTCCATAAATTCTCAGTGCCTTAAAAATAAATAGAACTTAAGGTTAGCAAAGATCTCTTAAATAGCAGCAATCATATATGGAAAGAAACAAATCAGACACCAAAAAGGGAAACTTTTATCCATTAAAAAAATCATATTTGTTTTAGAGAAAAAAAAAGGCAAGCTACAGATTTGGGGAAAATAGTTGTAATAAATACAGCTATCAAGAGACTCATCAGAATAAAGAATTTTTACAAAGTAAATGACAGAAAGAAAATAACCAATTTTTAAGAATGGGTAAATGACTCGAATAGGCACTTCATAAAAAGGGATATCCAAATGTCTAATAAATTTATGGAAAAATGTTCTATAACACTACCAGAAAACTGCAAATTAAAATCACAATTCACTAGAATGGTCAAAATTTTAAAAGATGGGTGACAGATGTATGGGCAAAGACTAGAGCTCTCACCCAAGGCTAGAAGGAATATAGGTACAATGACTTTAGAAAACCACTTGACAGTATCTAGTAAAGCTAGAAATTCTACTCCTAAGTATCTGCCCCAAGAAAATTAGTGTATGCCCAACAAAAAACATACAGGGATAGTCTCTAATTTTTTCAAGTAGCCAAAAGCAAACAAACCAACCAAAAAACTCCTAAAGGTATATTATCAAGACACTGAAGTAACTTACAGAAATCTCAAAAGACATTATGTTAACTGAAGCAGACATATGTACACAAAAGAAGGCATGCTATATGATTCCATTTAAATGATGTTCAAGAACTGGTAAAACTACCTCATGGTGACAGACGTCAGGGTAGGTAGCAGAGGGGAGACGGATACTGGTTGGAAAGGGCCAGGCACAAGGATCAACATTCTGGGTATTGGGAAAGTTCTATACCTTGATGTGGGTGGTGGTAAGACAAATATACTTTTAAGGTTAATGTACTTGACACACTTAATTGAATGTATTTGATGACCTAATAAAGAAGTAAAATGAGCCAATTCTAATTAAATAAGAATTTTTTTACACTGTAAAAGATGAGATGCTCTACCGTAATGAGAATAACACACACACTGAGGTTTAGTTTGTCTCTTGTCTCAGGAGGGTACAAACCATAGGACTTCACTTAATTGCTCCAGTCTAGGTAGCTTCACAATCCAATTTGTGATAGTGATAAGACTGAATGTAAGGTGTAAGTGTCTGATTTGGATGCTAGAAACATTCTCCTTAGAGCAGCACAGACTTAGAGGATTTATTTCTCCCTGGGTCCACTGAACTACCTGGTTTTACGATTATATTTAGTAAGAATAAAAATAAATATGGGGCCGGGCGCGGTGGCTCAGGCCTGTAATCCCAGCACTTTGGGAGGCCGAGGCGGGTGGATCACGAGGTCAAGAGATCGAGACCATCCTGGTCAACATGGTGAAACCCCGTCTCTACTAAAAATACAAAAAATTAGCTGGGCATGGTGGTGCGTGCCTGTAATCCCAGCTACTCAGGAGGCTGACGCAGGAGAATTGCCTGAACTCAGGAGGCGGAGGTTGCGGTGAGCCGAGATCACGCCATTGCACTCCAGCCTGGGTAACATGAGTGAAACTCCGTCTCAAAAAAAAAAAAAAAAAAAAAAAAAAAAAAAAAAAAAAAAAAAAAAAAAAAAAAAAAAAAAAGAAAGAAAGAATACAGGCAAGAATATGGGCAATTATACAAGTGAATGGTAAACAAAATATGGAGGGGCTAAGGAGGTCACGGGATGCCTGACCAAACCAAAGTTAAAATCTAAACTGAGGCCTGAAGAATGACCAGATGAAGACAATTCAAGAGTAAAATTGGAAGACAGTATTGTAGGTGAGAAAGCCAGGAGGCAGTAGAGAAAAAAAGTAAACTCAAACCAAGCCAAATGCAAATAAAACACATAGTATTTTCAAGAAACCAAATTATACCTTGCTGGAATAGAGAATCTGAGAAGAAATAAAGCAAAAAATAAAGCTGTACAGGCAAGCAATGCAGGACAATGGAAGCCATCTGCAAAGAACTAGAAGATGATAAAACTAAATACAGTATAAGGTAATCATTTAAGAGCCAGTTGTAGATTTCTAGCTAAGAGTTGATGGCTTAGATGAGGTTAATGGCAGTAGGAACAGAAAAAAATAGATGGATTTATGGATAATGAGGATGTGGATTTGACAGAATTTGGTGCAAGGATGACTGTGGAGGTGCCTATTCGGCAGAGGGATACATAGGTATCAAGCTCAAAAGAGAAATTTGATTTGGAGATTTCCAAAGACTGCCTAAGGAAAGTATACAAAGTAAGAAGAAATAGGGGGTTGGATAGAACCCCAAGAAGCAATATTTTAGGAAGAGGCAGAAAAAAAGATGATTTTGCAAAGCCAGCTGGAGATCTGGTGTGGGTGTAAGGTAGGAGCCACAGAAGTGGGACGCTGGGGTGAAGGGTATTTTACAGGAAGTAAGTAGATTAGGGAAATGAAATGACAGTGATTCTCAAACTTAAGTACATCAGAGCCACACCAGGAAAGCTTGTTGTTCAGATTGTTGGGATCCACCTCCAGAGTTTCTGATTCAGTTAAGTCTGGGATGGGGCCTGAGAATGTGTATTCTTAACAAGTTCCTAGGTGATGGTGATCTAGGAGCTATACACAGGGGCACTGAAATCACCTCGAACGACAGCAAGCTTTGGAAAAAAACAAAACAAAACACAGTGAGTTAGGTGTTAGCACTGTGAATATCCAAAGTGCTGAAACTATTGGATGTAAGGCCAAAGAAGAGATAAATTTTTATAACTTGCCAAATTACATTCCAAAAATCTTCTGACAGTTTATATTCCTATTATACTATATTCTTACTCACATTAGACATTACCAAATCCTGCTTTACCAATCTGAAATGCTAAAACAAATTTTAGAGTGATGCTGACTTACACTTATTAAACTAGGCATGATAGCTTATGTTTATGGCCATTTACATTTCTTTCACTATGAAATGCTTTTTCATAGAATTATCTTCTTCCTACTGATTTCTTAAAGCCCTGTGATATTGAAAAAAATTAATCACATTTGTTTCATGTGTTGGAAGTTTTCATTCATTTCCAATCTACTCTTCCCCCAAATAAAACCTTACCCAGAAATCCATTATATAAGATGGATATAATAACAAGTTCCTCTGGCTGAACCCATAGGAAGAAGTCCTACGACAGAGTTCCTGAGTACTGTCAGGAAAGTTATGGCTTCATTGTACACAGCTTAAAAAATGTTTACCACACTGTCAGGACAGCGTCCTTATAACACCTAAGTAACTGAAGAAGTTGTTAAACCTACCTGGCAGTGACACATCCACAGATAAACCCCAATCAGTTTCTCTGATTTACAAAGATGTTGTAAGTATCTAATAGGACATAAATCAGTATTATGGAATCCATGGGGGGTATAATCAAGAACTTTCCTCACTACTCTCCATTTTCTATTGATGTCTGAACTCACAGCAATTTGATTTCCACTTTCACCATTCTAGTAAAGTTGCTGTTATAATAGGGAAATCCAATGGTCTCATCAATGCTGTTCTCTTTCACATGTCTGCAGGAAGTGATACCATTAGTAACCTCTTTTGCTCAAATTCTCTATTCCCTGGTTCCTGTATTATTTTCATAAACCATCACCTAAATATCTTTCAGTGACTCCGCCTCCTCTCCTAATGTCCCCTTGTCTAAGATGTCAGTCTTCCTTTGTCTTTCTATAAGTAATGGCTTCCTCTGCCATTATTTTAGCTGTTTTTTGAATTCTAAAACTGAAGGTTACTAGTTTCTACCTAATGGATCACATTAAAAATTGCAGATCCATGTACATAAGCTAATTATTCAAAAGAAAAAAAAAGAAAAATTGCAGATCCATATTGGAGATTTTTCATACCTTAAACCAATCCATCTCTAAATTCTGTTTCTACTTGCTCCCCATTAGAAAACCGACACACTATCATCTTTAAAGACTGGAACATTATCATCCATAGAAGACTGTAATGGCTGGGCGCGGTGGCTCACGCCTGTAATCCCAGCACTTTGGGAGGCCAGAGGTGGGTAGATCACCTGAGGTCAGGAGTTTGAGACCAGCCTGGCCAACATGGTGAAACCCCATCTCTACCAAAAATACAAAATTACAGGCATGTGGTAGCACATACCCGTAATCCCAGCTACTTGTGAGGCTGAGACAGGAAAATTGCTTGAGCCTGGGAGGGGGAGGTTGCAGTGAGCTGAGATTGCACCATTGCACTCCAGCCTGGGCAACAAGAGTGAAATTTTGTCTTTTTAAAAAAAAAAAAAAAAAAAAACAAACAGACAACGACTGTAAAAACCAAGACTCATAGCCCAAATGCCTCTTTACTCTAAACCAAGCTTGTCCAGCCTGAGGCCCAGGATGGCTTTAAATGCGGCACAACACAATTCTGTAAACCTTCTTAAAGCATAATGAAACTCTTTTCGCGATTTTTTTTTTAAGCTCACCAACTATCATTAGTGCTAGTGTATTTTATGTGTAGCCCAAGACAATTCTTCTTCTTCCAACGTGGCCCAGGGAAGCCAAATGATTAGACACCCCTGTCTAAACCATCCACCACTATACTACCAAAGTACTATTTTTAAAATGCAAATCTCATCATATTAAAACATTCTATGACAACATTCATTATAAACTGTCAAAATTTTCATCCTCATCTGTCATAACCTCCTACTCTACTCTAGCCAGCACAGAATACTTAACAGAGAAGTACATGACCTATTTCTAAAACACTGACATTCTTTCTTTAACCAATATTACCCTCCACTCCCTCAATCTCAGTTTTTACTATTTTTCCCAAAGTCTCCCTAAACTCTTCAAGTAGAACAATCTGCTTCTTTCTCAGTATTTTATACATACCTTTATATACAAAACATAAATTGTTGCATTGTAGTTATTTATTATTGTGAATCACCTGGGGGAAGGCACTATATCTTAATGTTTTGTTCTCCTGTACATATGTGCTAATAAGTAGGTTCCCAGTAAATGTCAAATGGATAAAAGGATATAGCGACCTTTATTAATGAAATATACTGAGGAAACTGTATTAATGGAACTGGCATAGTGATGAAAGAATAGAAGAAACAAGAAAGCATCAGAGGACAAGATAAAGACAAATTGAAGAATGGTGGTACTTCAAGATGATACATGGCTTATTTGTGCTAGCCTAAAACAATAATGGAAATAAGATTTACTAAAAAAGATAACCAGTATTAACACAGAACTGATAACAGTAAATATGTTCCAAATAAATCAAAGGAGATGGAGATTAAGGAGGTTTGAAATCACTGAGTCTTATAAACTGTGCTGGTCAAGTAAATTTATGGCATTATTAGATTAAGAAATGTACTCATTAAAGCCCATGGCTTTTAATTCTATTACCTCAAATTCCAGTGCTTAAATACAGGCATGCCTTTCTGTATAGACAACTATCCATGACTGATTACACAAATTGCTTGTGGATCATTCAGGCCCTCAATCTGTTTATCCTCCTGGAGTGATGTCAATTAGGTAACCTGAGGTTATGAAAACAGCACTAACCCAGGAATTAAGCAAATTGGGATTTTTATCTTGGGCTCAGGAACTAATAACTCTGCTTCTTTCTCCAAGTCTCTTTCCCTCTTCAAAAGAGAACTTTTCAATAAACAAGACTGATGGACTGCTAGCTAGATTAACAAAGAAAAAAGAAAGAGAAGACACAAATAAGTGCAATCAGAAACAAGAAAGGTGACATTACAGTGGATCCCATGGAAATACAAAAGATCCTCAGAGACTGTTAGAACACTTCCATGCATATAAACTGGAATATCTAGAGGAAATGGATAAATTCCTGGAAACACACAACCTCTCAAGACTGTTATCAGGAAGAAATCAAAATTCTCAGTGGACCAATATCAAGCTCCAAAACTGAATCAGCAATTTAAAAACCTATCAACCAAAAAGAGTCCTGGACCATGTGGCGTTATAGCCAAATTCTATCAGATATACAAGTAGAGTTGGTCCAATCCTAATGAAACTTACCAAAAAATTAAGGAGAAGAGAATCCTCCCCAACACATTTTCTACAAAACAAGCATCACTCTGATAAAATCTGTCAAAGACACAACAAAAAAAGAGAAAACTACAGGCCAACATTCCTGATGAACATAAAACAAAAATCTTCAACAAAATACTAGCAAACCGAATCTAGCAGCATATCAAAAAGTTGATTCAACACAATCAACTGGGCTTTATTTTTGGGATACAGGGCTGATTCAACACATGCAAACCAATAAATGTAATTCACCACATAAATAGAATTAAAAACAAAAACTATATGATAATCTCAAAGGACACAGAAAAAGCTTTCAATAAAATCCCACATCTCTTCACGATAAAAACATCAACAAACTAGGCTTTGACATAGGTTGGAATATATCTCAAAATAATAAGAACCATCTATGACAAACCCAAAGCCAACATCATACTTAACAGGCAAAGTCTGGAAGCATTCCACTTAAGAAAGGAATGACCCACACTTACTCACCAGACCTATAGTACTGAAGTTTTGGCCGGAGCGATCAGGCAAGACAAAGATAAAAACGTATCCAAATAGGAAAATAAGTCAAATTATCAGTCTTCACTGATGATTATTTTATATGTAGAAATAACCTTAAAGACTCTACCAGAAGGCTCCCAGAACTGACAAAACAACATCAATAAAGTTTCAGGATACAAAATCAATGTACAAAATTCAGTAACATTTAATATATACGAATAACATTCAAGGAGACAGCCAAATTAAAAATGCAATCCTGTTGATAATAGCCACACTCACATAAAAAAATACTTAGGAATACATCTAACCAAGGAGATAAAAGATCTCTACAAGGAGAACTACCAAACACTGCTGAAAGAAATCACAGACAACAAAAACAAACAGAAAAACATTCCATGCTTATGAACTGGATGAATCAATATCATTAAAATGGCCACAATGCCCAAAGCAATATGCAGATTCATAATTATTCCTTATCAAACCACCAATGTCATTTTTCACGAAAGCAGAAAAAAACAATTCTAAAATTCATATGGAACCAAAAAAGAGCCCAAATACCCAAAGCCATCCTAAACAAAAAGAACAAAGCCAGAAGTACCACATTATTCAACTTCAAACTGTACTACAAGGTATGGTAAACAAAACAGCATGGTACCTGATATGAAAACAATCACACACCAATGGAAAAGGATACAGAACCCAAAGCTAAAGCCACAAAACTGCAACCATCTGATTTTCAACAAAGTCAACAATAACAAGCAATGGCTAAAGGACTGTCTATTCAATAAATGACTGTTGGGATAACTAGCTAGCCACATGCAGAAGAATGAAACTAGACCCCTTTATCTTTCACCATATATAAAAATTAACCAAAGGAATTAAGACTTAAAAGTAAGATTCTCAAATCTATAATCTTAGAAAAAAATCTAGGAAATACAATTCTGGACATCAGCCTTGGCAAAGAATTTATGACTAAGTCCCCAAAAACAACCACAACAAAGGCAAATTATAGGTGGGACTTAATTAAACTAATGAGCTTCTATACTGCTAAAGAAACTATTAACAGTAAACAGACAACCTACAGAATGGGAGAAAATATTCACAAATTATGCATCCAACAAGGGTTTCATATCCAGGATCTATAAAGAATTTAATCAAACAAGCAAAAACCAATTAACTCCATTAAAAAATGGGCAGGCTGCTTTGTCTATGAAGTAGCCATTTCTTTGTTTCTTTAATTCTCTAATAAACTTGCTTTCACTTAAAAAAAAAAAAAAAAAAAAAAAAAAAAAAAACAGAAGGAAAAAGGCAAAGTATATGCCAAGATATTTCTCAAGAACACAAACATGCAGCCAATGGGTAAAAAAAATACTCAACACCACTAATCACTGGAGAAATGCAAATCAACACCATAATGATATACCGTACCATCTCACACCAGTCATAATGGCTATTACTAAAAAGTAAAAAAAAAACTTAAGCAAAAAAATAACATATGTTGGTGAGATTGCAGGGAAAATGAATCGTTCTACTAAAAAAGACACATACACATGGACTAGTGTGTTCACTGTGGCATTATTCACAATAGTAAACACATGAAATCAATCTAGTTGCCCATCAACAGTGGACTGGATAAAGAAAATGTGGTACATGTACACCATGGAATACTATACAGTCATAAAAAAAAGAGCACAATCATGTCCTTTGTGCAATACAAATGCAGCCGGAGGTCATCATCCTAAATGAATTAACACAGAAATAGGAAGCTCAGTACCACACGTTCTTATCTATAAGTGGAGGCTAAACAGTGAGTACACATGAACATAAAGCTGGGAATAAAAGACAGTGGGGGCTATTAGAGTGCGTAGGGTGGGAGGGCAAGAGTGAAAAACTACCTATCAGGTACTGTGCTCACTACCTAGGTGATGGAATCATTTGTACACCAAACATCATGGACAAGGAATTTACCCATGTAACAAGCCTGCACATGTACACCTGAACCTAAAAGTTCAAAGAAAAAAAAGAAAGAACCTTTCACAAGAAGAGTTGTTAGCTGAAAGCCTCCAGCTGGAGGGTGTCTGAAATCAGTAGCAGTATTCCAGCCAAGACCATGATTCCCTGGGTAGTACAGCCAACGACTAAGAATACCAAGGGTACTTGGCTTGGCTCTTTATACTTATTGAGGTATTCCTCTTTGGGCACTCTACGCACTCAAGTTCCCCCACAGGGCTGCAAAAGACTCTCACAGCTGTATCTTACAAAGTCTCTTCCTATTGAATCTTCCTTCTTTTCTTTAACAGATGCCAGGCCTACATTGATATTTATCTGTTCCTGCTGTTTACCTTGCACAGATGCTATTCCACAATGAGTCAGTTTCACTTTTTTTCTATCTTGGGATCTGCTTCAAAGAGCACCTCAACTAACACATGCATAGATTCTAATCTCCAGTTCCAAGGTTTATCAAAATCTAGTTACCACGCATTTCTAAGAATAGTGATCAGGCATTTAATCAAGTTACAAATAGGCTTTTGGACTACTATGAGGGAATGTAAAGAGTTTCTTCAGACTTTGAGAAATTTCACTTCCTTTGAGGTGCTAAGTAAAAATTAATTTGGTTTAACCAACTAACCAATATTCACATGCAGAATCTATCGAAAATACTTACATAACTGTGTTGTCATCCACTAAGATATCACAACCATGAGCAGGACACGAAATAGTCTGAAAAAGATTGAAATTTAAACTGTCTTCATTCAACAAATATTTAATGAATGCTTACCATCGCCAGGCACTTTGCTAGGTTCTCAGAATACCTTAACGTTTACAGGATCTCAATCCTTCCCTTTCTACTTAAAGGAAATATGTGTGAGAGTTACTTTATCACCATAAAGTAACTAGAATTGCTAACCTAATAATTGGTTTTTAAACACAAAACTTTAAAGGCAAAAGCGTGCAACGAGTTTAACTTAACAAATACCAATACTGATGCCGGCTGAGAAAACGTTACCTGGATTGACTCCTTAACTGGAACGCCACCTTGCCTATTATCTTTAGTTGTCTGAATCTAGAAAAATGTTCCCCATGCAATTCATATTCCACAAAGCTTTACCTGTTTTTATTTGTGCAAGGGTCTAAACACTAGGAAATTCAACAAAAACTGAAAAACAACTTGGTATCTTTACCTGACCCATGCCTTCTTCCATTATTTTGGTAGTTAAATATTCACTCCAGCATTGCATACAAAACTTATGTCCACATTCAAGGCCAGTGAAATACTGTTAAGAAAAATAAAACGTGAATTTAACAAAGACATTCTCAGAAAAATCACTATAAACAATGACTCAATGGGGCTTGATAAGGTTACGTTTCTTACAGTGGCCAATTTTACAATAGATGGGCTCCTAAAATGAACTTTTTGTGGTGAAATATAGACATCAATACTCTGAACACACGTTTTAGGAAAGGTGGGCAACAATGTTTGTATTAAATGTAAGAAGATAGACCAATGCGCATATGGAAGAATGCTCAGTATCATTCGGCATCGTGGAAATGCAAACCAAAACCACCATGAAGGCTGGGCAACATGGCAAAACTCTGTCTCTACAAAAAATACAAAAATTAGTCAGCCATGATGATGCATATTTGAGTCTGGAAGGCAGAGATTGTAGTGAGCTGAGACAGCACTCCAGCCTGGGTAATAGGGTGAGACCGTGTCTCAAACAAAACAAAATAAAGCAACACCTCACAATGACATAACATTTCACACTCACCAGTTACAGCTATAAATAAAAAGAGAAACAAAGCAGGGCACAGTGGCTCACGTCTGTAATCCCAGCACTTTGGGAGGCTAAGGGGGGAGAACCGCTTGAGACTAGGAGTTCAAGACCAGCCTGGCAACATAGTGAGATTCTGTCTCCACAAAAAAATTAAGAAATCAGGCAGGTGTGGTGGCACATGCCTGTAATCCCAGCTACTCAGTGGGGCTGAGGTAGGAAGATCACATGAACCTAAGAGGTCAAGGCTGCAGTGAGCTGTTATCACACCATTGCACTCCAGACTGGGTAAAGTGAGGCTCTATTTTGGTGGAAAAAAAAAAAAGACATAATATTAATAACAAGTGTTGGTGAAGATGTAGAAAAATTGGAGCCTTCATACACTATCAATGGAAATGTAAAATGGTATAGTAACTTTGGAAACAATCAGGTAGTTCCTCAAAATATTAAACATAGAGTAACTACAGGAGCCAGCAATTCTTATCCTAGGTATATACTCTAAAGAAATTAAAACATATATCCATACAAAAACTTGTACAAAAGTGTTCTTTTTTTTTTTTTTTTTTTTAAAGACAGGGTTTCACCATGTTGGTCAGGCTGGTCTTGAACTCCCAACCTCAGGTAATCCGCCTGCCTTGGGCTCCAAAGTACTTGGCCCAAGTATTCATTATAGCATTACTCATAACAGCCAAAAAATGAAAACAATCCAGATGTCCATCAACTGATGAAAAAAACACTTCTTCCATATAATTTCCATAAATCAAATATTATTCAGCCATAAAAGGCAACAAATCCACCCGGGAGGTGGAGGTTGCAGTTAGCCAAGAACACATCACTGCACTCCAGCCTGAGTAACAGAGTGGGAACTCCATCCTAAAAAAACAACAACAAAAAATCTAATAGATTTCTCATGTAGTACCACACTGGTACATGTGTGGGTTTGTCCCTTTATAGAAAGGTACCACAATTTTATTTATAGTCTACTATTAATGAACCTTTACACTGCCTTTTTTTTCCCCCCACTACTGCATTAACTATATAAACATGTTTGTGTTTATCAAATTATACATGCTACAATATCGACAAACATTGTTTTCCAGGTTCTTACCACTTGCATAGTGAAATTTCTTACAAAAGAGTGAAAATAAGCCAGTCACAAAAGAGCACATATTGTTTGATTCTTTTATATGAAAAGTCCAGAACATGTATATCCATTGACCCA
>NW_016107518.1:2351134-2356282 GCF_001604975.1 Cebus imitator
AAAAAAAAAAAACAAAACAGATGAGCAGTTACCTTAGGAGCTGGTGGACTTGAGAGGGGAATTAGGGGGTAAATTTAAAAGGGTATGGAGTTAGCTGGGTATGGTGTCTCACACCTGTAATCCCATCACTTTGTGAGGCTGAGGTGAGCAGATCACAAGGTCAGGAATTCAAGACCAGCCTGCCAACATAGTGAAATCCCGTCTCTACTAAAAATACAAAAACTTAGTTGGGCATGGTGGTGCACACCTGTAGTCCCAACTACTCAGGAGGCTGAGGCAGGAGAATTGTTTAAAATGGGTAGGCGGAGGTTGCAGTGAGCTGAGATTGCACCACTGTACTCCAGCCTGATGACAGTGTGAGGCTTCACCTCAGGGGGGAAAGAAAAAAAAAAAAGGGTATGGCCTTTCTCCTGGGGGGGGTTTATAAAAATGTTTTTAAAATTGTGGTGATGGTGCATAACTCTGTGAATATACTAAAAGCCACTTTAAATGGGTGAACTGGGTAAGGTATTGATCGACTTATGACCTATGCAACTTACAACCATTCGACTTTACAACCACAATCGCTAGCCACGACTGCTCAGCGTCTGGCAGCGCAAACGTTGCCCAGCTGGGCGTACAACAGTGCGGACCAGCTTCCGGTAGCACTACCATCTCCGCGTGCACCATTTCAACTGTGCATATAGCCTACTCAACTTATGACAAAATCGTGTTACGACCGGCCTGCCGGTCCCAATCGTGGTCATAAGTCGAGCACTAGCTATATAAATTATATCTCAATAAACCCTTTATGAAAAGATTTATTCAGAATAGCTAAGAATAACAGTAACACTTTGTTCATTAGATGATCTGGAGGATTATGTCTTTTAAAAAGATTCAAATAATGGTTACCTTATTTTAAATAACATTTTGCAATAATTTACTACTAAATTATTTTTAATTGAATAAGTTATATAGGGTTACGGTTAAAAACAATTTTTAACAGTACAAGTTCAGAGTTTATTTGGCTCACGCCTGTAATCCCAGTACTATGAGAGGCCAAGGTGGGCCAATCACTTGCGGACAGGAGTTCAAGACCGGCCTGGCCAAAATAGCGAAACCCTGTCTCTACTAAAAATACAAAAATCAGCCAGGTATGGTGGTGAAGCGGGTGTATCACTTGAGGTCAGGAGTTCAAGACCAGCCTGGACAACATGGCAAAACCCCATCTCTACTATAAATACAAAACTTAGCCAGATGTGGTTGCACCTGTAGTAGCAGCTACTTGGGAGGCTGAGGAGGGGGAATCGATTGAACCCAGGAGGCAGAGGTTGCAGAGATCCCACCATTGCACTCCAGCCTGGGTGACAGAGACTCTGTCTCAAAAAAAGAAAAATAGGCCTCCCTCACTCCCAACCTTATTGTTCATTTCCTCTACCCAGAGGTAACTGCTATTTCCAATTTCTTACATATTCTTCCAGAGGGGTTCAAATGTGTATATATATATACACACACACAGTAATAGTACTACCTATTCTCTTCTGTACCTTGTTGTTTCTGTTAAAAAAAAAAAAATCCAAATAGCTGTGGTGGCTCAGGCCTGTAATCCTGGCACTTTGGGAGGCCAATGTGGGCAAATCATTTGAGGTCAAGAGTTCAAGACAAGCCTGGCCAACAAGGTGAAACCCTGCATCTACTAAAAATACATAAAATTAGCTGGGTGCAGTGGTGGATGCCTGTCATCCCAGCTACTCAGAAGGCTGAGACAGGAGAATCCCTTCAACTTGGGAGGCAGAGGTTGCAGTGAGCCGAGATTGTGCCACTGCACTCCAGCCTGGCGCTTGGCAACAGAGTGAGACTCTGTCTCAAAAAAAAAAAAATCCAATAGATTTCTCATGTGTGGATGTGTGGGTTTGCACTCCAGCCTGGCACCTGGTGACAGAGTGAGACTGTTTCAAAAAAAAAAAAAAAACCAATAGATTTCTCATGTGGTACCACATTGGTACATGTGTGGGTTTGCCCCTTTATAGAAGGGTACTACAACTTTATTTACAGTCTACTATTAATGAACCTTTACACTGCCTTTTTTTTCCCTACTACACTGCTACACTGACTATATAAACATCTTTGTGAGCTTAAGAATCTATCTAAGATAAATCTGTAAAAGTGACATTAGAATAAATATACTTTTATAATCTAATAGCTATCACCAGGCTCCCCTGCAAAGAAATTGTCATCATTTATACTGTGCAAGAGTACTTGGTTTCTCATGCCCATGATAATGTAGTATATTATCGAACTCCTTGATCTTTGCCAATCTAATAGGTGAAAAACGCAATAACTTCATTAGTTTTGATTTGAATTTCTTTTATTATGAAGTTTTAATATTTCAAAAAAGATTCTACATTGTGTATTTCTTTTCCTGTATACTCTCTTCATATATTTTGCCGACTTTGCCTGTGGGTTTTTTACTTATTTATGGGGACTTTTTACTTATTTGGGAAATTGGTTACTTATAAGTAGGGGAAATCTCTTCTCCCACATTGAAGTCTTAGTGTTCATATTTTGTTGCCATACAAAAGCTCTTTATTCATACACAGTGAAACTTATCACCGTTTAAATTTATGGCTTGTGAATTCATTAACTTTGATTTATGAAGCTAGGTAGGAAGTTTCTATTCCATAGGGCTACCAAGTTCCTCCAACACCGTGTATCAAATAATCCACCTTATTTGAAATGCCTCCTCTATAATACACTAAATTCTCCTCATGCATATTGACTCTATCCTGTTCCATTGCTCTGCCTATTCTTATATTTGGTAGGACTAGTCCTCACTCAGCTCTCCCCTGTCAATCTAATCTTCATTTCCAATGTTTTCCTATTTCTTCTATCTCAAATATTCAAGTCATCCTATTCCCTTTTTTATTTTTTTCTGAGACACAGTCTCACTCTGTTGCCAGGTGCCAGGCTGGAGTGCAATGGCGCGATCTCAACTCACTGCAACCTCCCCCTCCTGGGTTCAAGCAATTCTCCTGCCTCAGCTTCCTGTGTAGCTGAAACTACAGGCATGCACCACCACACCCAGCTAATTTTTGTATTTTTTAGTAGAGATGGGGTTTCACCATGTCTCTACTAAAAAAGGATGGTCTCAATCTTCGACCTTGTGATAGTCTGCCTCAGCCTCCCAAAGTGCTGGCATTACAGGCATGAGCCACTGCGCCTGGCTCCACCTATTATCTTATTATTTGAAGTTTTCTTCATAGCAATCTTTCACATTTTTTATCAAATTTATTCCAAGATCTTTTATTCTTTTTGCAGCTGTTATAAGGGTATCTTAAAATTCCCTTAGACTTTTCATTTAGCCATTATGCGACATGTACTTATAAAATTTCTCATGTTACTTCTGATATTAGATAAAAACATCTGGTTAGGATAGAAATTCTATATAAGGCATATCAGCTATATTTTCTAAATGCATAGACAAAGACACAAAAAGAAATGTATGAGAGGATTGGGCGCTGTGGCTCATGCCTGTAATCCCAGCAGTTTGAGAGGCTGAGGCAGGTAGATCACGAGGTCAGGAGTTCAAGACCAGTATGGCCAACATGATGAAACCCCGTCTCTACTAAAAATACAAAAATTAGCTCAGCCTGGCACGCCTGTAATCCCAGCTACTCGGGAAACTGAAGCTGGTGAATCACTTGAACCCAGGAGATGATGTAGTGAGTCAAGATTGAGCCACTGCACTCCAGCATGAGCAACAAAATGAAAATCTAAAAAAAAAAAAAAAAAAAAAAAAGTGTATCAGAGCCCTGCAATTAGTTTTACTGAAAGAATGAAGTGTAAAATGTACAGCAAGCTTAAAAGGAGAGTCTATTATCATTACTCCCCATCAGAGAAGGAGATTTGGCACTAACTTGTTACATCACTAATGGAGACTCTGACTTTTAAGGCTATTAAAGGAAGGGGTATTGTGTAAAAAAAAACAAATACAGTAAATAAATCAGCAACTCCAGAATGTTTTATTCAAAACTTAAAAACATGTACATATGCTTATATGCTTCATTCTTTTTCAAGTAAGAATCCTTGAGAGAGATCAATGGTCACAAATGGTTACTAAGTGATCACTTTAAGACTCAACCTTTGTGACTTCTAGTCTAGAGCTCATTCTAAGATAAAAAGATAGAAGATAAAAAGAGATTCTTTTATAGTTCATAAATGTAATGATTATTTGCACTCGTGTCAGATTTGCCTCTCTCATCCTTGTTACAACTTCAGCACATAGATAAAAGCTTTTTATTCTTTAAAAGCTTCTTTTAAAATAGCTTTTCTAATTAGATAATAAGATTAAACAAGTTAGAAATAAATCGTACACACGTCTAAAGATAAAGCAAAAAAATAAGAACACCAAAAAACAAAACACAAATTTGTGGTCTAAAGACACATATTCATTGTGCTCTAAAGGAACATGCTATTACCACAGATATCTTCCCGTCTATCTCACTTCGCTTTCCCTCTTCCTCCTCTGATATATTCGTTCCCTCATAACCTTGAGCTCACCTACATGGCTCCCTGGGCTTTCCCCTGTCCCAGGGGATCATATTATCTATTCATTAAACTTATCCCTGTTTAAATCACAAATACATCTGATCAAGAATGAGTACATGATAAATACATGAAATATTATTTACAAAAGAAATTAATGGACTTAAAGAAACTAAAAAATGCACTCTTAAAGGTTGCGTTTATCAGGATCACTTTACATAACAGCAACTAATGTCAAATAGCAGTAAGAAAATTAAGAATAATTTTTCTTCTCTAAGTTGTCCATATAACCTCTCAAGTTGAAGCCCCTTTGTTTACAAAAATTGAGTAAATGGGTAGGGTGGGGTGGCTCACGCCTATAATCCCAGCACTTTGGGAGGCTGAGGCAGGCGAATCACAAGGTCAGGAGTTCCAGGCCAGCCTGGCCAACATGGTGAAACCCTGTCTCTACTAAAAATACAAAAATTAGCTGAGCACAGTGGCGTGTGTCTATAATCTCAGCTACTCGGGAGGCTGAGGCAGGAGAACTGCTTGAACCAGGACCTGGGAGGCGGAGGTTGCAGTGAGCTGAGATTGTGCCATTGCATTCCAACCTGTGCAACAGAGCAAGACTCCATCTCAAAA
>NW_016107518.1:2356294-2371165 GCF_001604975.1 Cebus imitator
AAAGGATCTAGAGATTAGTTCCCTTGTGTGTAGAATGAAATGTGTTAAAAGGAATAGAGTTGGACCCAGATATTTTCAAGCAGTGGTTCCAACAGCACCAAGATTCCAAAGAGGGGCTTCAGAGGTGAGGTATGGAAGGGTGGACCACCCTTCCTCACAATTTCAGCTGCCTATATCTACTTCACATATCTTATTCTTAGAAAATAAAAATTATTGGCCAGGCGTGGTGGCTCACACCTGTAATCCAAGCACTTTGGAGGTCAATGCAGGCGGATCACCTGAGTTCGGGAGTTCAAGACCAGCCTGACCAACATGGTGAAACCCCGTCTTTATAAAAATAAAAAAAGAAAAGAAAAATTATTTACTTCTTGAAAATGAGACACTGGCTGGGTGCGATGGTTCACACTTGTAATTCCAGCACTTTGGGAGGCCAAGGCAGGTGGATCACCTGAAATCAGGTGTTCAAGACCAGCCTGGACAACATGGTGAAACTTCATCTCTACTAAAAATACAAAAATTAGCCGGACGTGGTGGCGGGCGCCTATAATCCGAGCTACTCAGAAGGGTGAGGCAGGAGAATCTCTTGAAACTGGGAGGCAGAGGCTGCAATGAGCCGAGATTGTACCACCGCACTCCAGCCTGGGTGACACCGCAAGACTCCATTTCAAAAAACAAAACAAAACCAAACAAAAAACAATCAAGCTACATTTCCTATTGCAGTGGTGGGGAAGTACAGCTATCATCTTAACTACTTTTACCGAAAACATTACTATAAAATGAGTAACTGTTGCCAGGGTTAAAAAATTTCTGAATTAGCCACAACACAGTTGGGAAGGAATGGGGTGGACAGTGTAACCTATGAATTTACAAAGTGCTCCAATGTCTGAGGACATTGTTTTTAAAGAAGAAGCCACTCAGGATAGTTATCCCCAAAGTGTTGTAAACTAAGCTACCAAAAGCACTTATTTTAAAATGTGCATGTGACACTGCAATAAGCAAAAATTGCTTTCTGGAAGGATAAAGACACTGACAATACAAATGCTTGGTGAGTAGTACAAGTAAAATGTGGGTGTTATACAATGTAAGTAAAGAACTCATCCAATTAATAAAGCTTCATGAAGAATTTCAGGTGACATTTATTTCCAAAACCGAAGAGGTTAAAATTATCCTGTATTAGTCTAAAAATTATGAGAAAAGACATCCTAGTTTTGTGATGATACTTTTCAGAACACTTAGCAGTTTCCATATTGCTTTAACTCACTTGCCAACCTATGCTGTTCCTTTTGCTATCTTGTCCTATCACTTGCATAGGGAAATTTCTTATAAAACAGTATAAATTTATTGCTTCCATTTCTTTTCCCACCTTCAAGTCAGTAACTCTTTAGCCCATCAAGTCTGGTTTCCCATCCTACCCCATTCCTTAAAATAACTTCATTTCAAATTGACTTTTTAAGACTTTTCTCTGAATCTTTTAGCACTGTTTACCATTCCCCAAATTCTGAAAGTACATTCTCTCTTCCTTGAGCTTCTTTATTGCTACATTTTCCTGGTTAGCCTAACGACCATGCCTTCAAATGTTAGTTCAGATTTCTATGAATTTCTGTTGTAAGTCCTGCCTGATCAAAAACAAAAACTGGGTTAGATATCTCTCCAACACATTCCCATCATATTGCATCTTTTTATCTGTCCTCTCAAAGCACTTACCATTCATTCTGAATAAGTCATCTTACTACTTATCTACCCAACTAACCTGCAAATTATTTGAAGTTGGAATTATGTATTCATTCTCCTATGTTTCTTAGAATAGTGCCTAGTGTGTTCAATGAACAGTAGGTTCTCCATCATCAGTTACAAGTACAAAACAAATACACTGTAAATCTCAAATCATGATTTTGAATTCTAATTGAGACTATCAGACAATACAAAAACAGTGAGAAGGTTATAATGAATATTTGTAAGCAGCTAGCTTCAGTACTCGACTAAGAGTTAAGATTAAAATTAAGAAGGAACTGGCTATGATACAGCAGGAAGAAAAACACCAAGAAGTATGGAAACCTTGTATAACCAGGGACAAATTATTTAGGTCTCAGTATTACCTCACGGAAACATTTAAACTATAAGCACTATATAATGTCAACTGGCAAAGAGAATCTGTTAAAGACAATAAAATAGTTAAAACATGAACTTAATATGTTTTAACAGTAGTAATATTTTTAATTGTGATTTAAGGTAAGAGAAATGATACAATTCTCAGGTTGGAAGAAAATTAAAAGAATATCTTATTCAACTCACCAGAAAGAAAAAGAAACCGCTGGGCACAGTGGCTCACGCCTATAATCCCAGCATTTTGGGAGGCCAAGATGGGTGAATCACCTTAGGTCAGGAGTTCAAGACAAGCCTGGCCAACATGGTGAAACCCCCATCTCTACTAAAAATACAAAAATTGGCCAGGCATGGTGGCAGGCACCTGTAGTCCCAGCTACTTGGGAAGCTGAAACAGAACAATCCCTTGAATTCGAGAAGCAGAGGTTGCAGTGAGCCAAGACTGCGCCATTGCACTCCAGCCTGGGCAATAAAAGCAAAACTCTGTCTTGGGGTAAAAAAGAAAAGAAGGGCAGGGTGGGGCAGGGAGAGGAGAGGAGAGGAGGGGAGGGGAAACTGGAGGAGCACAGTGGCTCACACCTATAATGCCAGCACTTTCAGAGGCCAGGTGGGTGGACTGCTTCAGCCCAGAGAAGTACAGACCAGCCTGGGCAACACAGTAAAATCCTATCTCTACAAAAAAAGCAGAAAAATCAGCCAGACATGGTGGCATGTGCCTGTGGTCCCAGCTACTTGGGAGGCTGAGGCGGAAGGATCGCTTGAGCCCAGGAGTTTGAGGCTGCAGTAATCACACCACTGCACTCCAGCCTGGACAACAGAGCAAGACTGTCTCAAAAGAAAGAAAAGAAAGAAAAATCCAGTGAGATTAAATGGCTTAACTCCCCCTAAATTTCATGTTAGAGTTATTATCAGAACTTGAGAATTTAAAAATTCAGTATGCCACTTTACCTACTAAATAACTGATCATTCTATTTAAGATTACTTTTCTTTTAAAACTTTTCTCATCATCTGTATGTGAACAAATTAACTCCCCACAAATGGACCCTAGAGATACACATTTGCAACTCTAAGACAACAGAAATCCTTCAATATAAATATAGTATTAGCCAGGCTTGATGGTACACATCTATAGTTCCAGCTACTTGGGAAGCTGAGGGAGGAGGATCACTTGAGCCCAAGAGTTTGATGGATGCTGTAGTACACTATGACTGTGCCTGTGAATAGTATAACACTCCAGCCTGGGTACCACAGTGAGATCCCATCAATCAATCATTAAAATAATGGTGTCAAAGACTTGGTATATAGTATTTACTAGAAAGAGCTGCTTAACTATTAAAGCAGAGGATATGAGCAAGATGGTTATAATTATCATAGAACTGTTTCTTAGATATCTTAAGACTTTTTTTTTTTTTGAGACAGAGTTTCACTGTGTTACCCAGACTGGAGTGCGGTGGCGCGATCTCAGCTCACTGCAACCTCCACCTCCTGGGTTCAAACGATTCTCCTGCTTTAGCCTCCCTAGTAGCTGGGACTACAGGCACCTGCCACCACGCCTGGCTAATCTTTTTTGTATTTTTAGTAGAAACGGGTTTTCACCAGTTGGCCAGGCTGGTCTTGAACTCCTGACATAGTGATCCGCCCACCTTTGCCTCCCAAACTGCTGGGGTTACAGGCGTGAGCCACTGCGCCCAGCCTTAAGACATCTTAAGACTAAACTTCCTTAGTAAACACTCAAATAAATCATCAAGTAAGTAAATCATCTCAGTTCAATAAATTTTATTTTATATTTTGAGATGGACTCTCTCTCTGCCGCCCTGGCTGGAGTGAAGTGGCACCATGTCAGCTCACTGCAATCTCTGCCTTCCAGGCTCAAGCAATTCTCATGTCTCAACCTCCTAAGTAGCATTACACCCAGCAATTTTTTTTGTATTTTTAGTTGAGACAGGTTTTCGCCACATTGGCCAAAATGGTCTCAAACTTCTGGCCTCAAGTGACCCACCTGCCTTCGCCTCCCAAAGTACTGGGATTATAGGAATGAGCCACTGAGCCTAGCTTCAGTTTAATAAATTTTTAGGAAGGATATTTGTACTTAAGGGATTGGCATCAGTTTTTTGGTTCTCTTCCTATATCACTGGTTCTGCTCCAACTCTGTCCCCACATGCCACATTTAACAATCTCCATCTCAATGGTTTTATCTAAGTGAAAATCTTATGTAGTGAAGAATTCTAAGAGCTCCCTAGCAAATAGTATTAAAGATATTTTATAAGTGCTTCTGGATATTAAAAAAAAACACTTAAAGTTTAAATCTATTTTAATTTGGATGAGAAACAATTCTACTCGCTGCCTACCTATTACACAATTCACCCCATGGTGATAAACTACAGAAAGATTTATGTCTATACTGACAACTTGGACACGTTGCTGCTTTAAAAAACAAATGGGGGTTGGAGGTTGGAGGGGCCAAGCTCTTATTCTTTTTCTTCCTTTCCTCATTCTGAATATATTGATAGGCTACAGCTTATAAGTTACTATTCTCAGACCCACAGATTTTCCTTTGTTTAAATAATGGAAGTTGATTTACCTTCTGAAATACAAAGTCAGCACTAGCCTTAAACTACCAGATACTCACCGAGTTGGGGTAGTTCAAGTAGCAGATCTGACAAGGCATATCCTGTGCTGACGACCTTGTATTCATCTGGCGTGTTCGAGACTTTTTACTTGGATTAATTACATGACACTCAGCAAAGAGCTTCTCCAGGTTTCCATCAAAGTACCTGCATTATTTAAACAGAAAGGGTAAGAGTCGAGCAATTGCACACTTTTAAGAGCTCTCCAAAAAACCTGATTTTCTATAGGGAAAAGCAAGAAGCTTAATTTAAATAAAACAAGATAACCTTTGTACTCAGAGGAAATAAAAACTATGTGTGTGTGTGTATATATATATATATATATATATATATATATATATTACAAGCAGAAAAAATTCAGTCTACTCTCATATATATGAGTTTATATATATATATATATATATATATGTATGTATGTATGTATACATATAATGAATAAAGACTGGGTTTTTGCTGCCTTTAAAAAAAAAAAAAAAAAACACTTTGTTTTTAAATAATTGAATCCTGGGAGGTTAAACTATCAGTATTTTAACAGTACTACAACTAAAACTTAAGGATTAAAACTTAAACAGTAAGTTGTACTGTTGCTAGGGGTACCTATGAAGAGTAATATTTTACATGGCTAGGCTGTATTTTATACAAATGAATTCATTTTCTTAATAATTTTAATTAAAGCAATTTAAACATATTAGCTTTAGTAAAGCATTTATTTTACCTCACAAATCATCTTAAAAATGAAATTATTATATGTTTCATTCTACGTAACAGGCTTGCTTTCTAAACATGCTTTTGAAATATTTTTAATTTACCGAGAAAGGAGAAGGAATAAAAGAAAAAAGTATATCTTCAAACATTTTGTGTCAAATAAATTACACCTTTGCTTTTCATAAAATATGTATCTAAATATAGAGTAGTTCAACATCTAAGATATCAGGCATATAATATGCCAAATACTATCTAGAGTTTTAACTAAATAGCAAACCTCTTAACAGAAGACAGTAGTGAGAAGCAGACCTCAACTTAGCACAATGTTTCCCATTAATTCAGATGACATGTGGTCCCTGGCCTCCTGAAATAGCTTACTATTCTAAAGGGAAAAGCAATAGATTCTATAAAATCAACATAACCAGCAAAAATATTAATGCACAATCTGGTCAATTACTTTTTGGCTTGTAAATCCAGGTTTCAATAACTGTAATACTCTTTATACACAAACAGGAGATTTTCCATTTTAAAAGTAATCCTCAAGAAATTTCCAATATTTGTAATGAAGGTCTTGTTTAGGCTTTATGTCAAACGCTACTATATCTTACTGTGCCTCCAGAAAAATCATTCAGATGAGAACAAACCATATCACTTCTTTCAAGACTAATAAATATCTTTATAAATACTTTGACAATAACATATTTCAATAAAATAATCATATTATCAATTGAAATGCAAACACATTATAAAAAGGAGGACTATCAGAAAGTTAAAGTTATCCGGAACTCACACAAATAGAAAGTTAATGTCTCCGATGATTCAGATAATGAGAATATATCTACAGCAGGAAATCAAATGCTTTCCTACAAATTCTATCTCTGAGAAAACACAGACCAGGCAAGGTGGCTTATGCCTGTAATCTCAGCACTTTGGGAGGCCAAAGTGGGTGGATCACTTGAAGTCAGGAGTTCAAGACTAGCCTGGTCAACACTGGGCGTGGTGGTGGGTGCCTGTAATCCCAGCTACTCAGGAGGCTGAGGCATGAGAACCACTTGAACCCAGGAGGCAAGGTTGCAGTGAGCTAAGATGGTGTCACTGCACTCCAGCCTGGACGACAGAACGAGACTCTCAAATTAAAAAACAAAAACAAAAACAAAAAAACCCAAGTTTTACCTGAAAAACTGAAAGCATAAGAGACTAACACTAAATATAAATTCATAAACCAGCTAAACACCTTGTTTTATAAATGCTCACAAGACAAGACAAACTTCTGTAATCCCAAATCAACACGGAACTAATGACTCTCATTCTTTGGTTAACATTCTAGACAGCATTCTATGCATATACAGCCACACAGACATGCGCCCATAACTTCATATAAGTAACACTCTAGTCCAGATTTATAACCTGCTTTCTTCACTAGACAATATTTAACAGATATCTGTCATTAAATGTACACATTTTTCATTTTTGCACAATATTCCACTCTAGTTATTTACTATAATATACCTAACCAACGTTATTTTCAGAAGGACATTTACATGTGCCACATATAAGCAATCCTAGATTACAATCTTGGCCCATCAAATGGGAAAAAATAATCTAGACTTAACTTTAATTTATTTATTTATTTATTTATTTATTTATTTATTTATGAAGGTGAACACTTATTCCTTATTAAATTCAGTGTGTAAAGAGGAAGAGTAACCCTTTGTTTCATGGGCTGCTTTCTTTCCCCAATTTCTTTCTTGTCTTTGAACCTTCTTTAATGGTGTTTAATTACCACTTTAAAATATTTATGTAGGCACATTTATCATGCTACCCCACTGTGATTTCTGCAGTTCATACCATACTTTAAAAGACCTCTACATCCAAAGATTTTTTTAATGAAAATTCATTAATGATTTAGATCTCACCTTTAAATTGTTTCCATCAAAACTGTTGATTCACTTAGAATTTATTTTTGCATAATAAGGAGTAAAGCTGTGATTTCATTTCATTTCAATTCAAAAATCTGATCATTTACTGAAGGGTGTTTCATATGCTGGAAACACTTTTTCCCACCTTTAGGTTCCAGCTTACCCCCGACTTCCTCAAATAAGTGATCTCTGACAGCTTCTCACTCCCACCCCTATTAGATAAGGTTCCCCTGAATTACATCCTGTTGTTACTCTGTAGTCCTTTGCAGCACTTACAACATTACTAACTGTAATTACTCTTTATGCTTGCTCTGCTAGAATGTAAACCCCATGAGGACTATTGTATTATTCCTGGAGCTCTAATGTCTACAGGCATGTTATAAGCACTTAGTTTCTTCTTAAACAGTGACTCGCTACCTCTCTCCACGGATCTGTTTGCCATATACCAAAATTTCATATTTAGACAAGTTTATTCCTGGACTCTCCCTTCTAGTCCACTAACTTGCCTGCTCTCGTAGTTGTTGATTAATTCTCAATTATTTGACAAAGATCCTTTTATCATTCTTCTCTTACAGAATTTTCTCTGCTATTCTTTCATATTTGTTTCTTCAAGTTAATCAAGTAAGTAGTATCATTGTTTACTTTTCAAGTAAGTATAATCACTGTTAAATTTTTGTTTTTAATCCTGCTGGAACTTTTACTACAATTATATCAAGAGTAAACTGACTGAAAGAACGGACTCTATAATACTGTCTTCCTAGCCAAGAACAAAGTATCTTTCAATTTACTTAACTCCAATTCCTATTCAGTTTCTCAATAGTTTTATAACTTTTCTTCACTATGTGGATCTTGCACATCTTTCAGTTAACTTTATTCTCAGGTATTTTAAGTTCTTTTACTGTCAATCTGAATTCCTCTGCTTTAGATAGCATGTACTGGTGTTCGCAGCATTTTTTAAAATAGCGAATATTGAAGTTTAAAAAAAAAAAAAAAAAAGGTAGGGTCTCATTATGTTGCCCAGGCTGGTAAGCGGCAACTTTTCACAGGTGCAATAACAGCATAATACAGCCTTGAACTCTTGGGCTCAAGGGATACCCCTGCCTCAGCTTCTTGAGTACCTGGGACTATAGGTACACACCACTACACGTGGCTTGGAGTTTATAGCTTTTTGATCCATTCTAGAAGCCACCAAATGAACTTTCAAATACTGCTAAATATCTGAAATAAAGTATGAGTGGGAAGCTAAGAATCCACTCATATTCTTGGGGTCAGTAGGCCTAGAAATCTTTTTCTTTTATCAAAGTTTCATGTATTTGTTCTGATCTGTATTTATTACATGGTCCTTTTACCCCGACTCCACAAGGATTATTTGGAAATTACTAAAATCTAATTTAGTTTTACTACGAATTGCCTATGTAATTAATACGTAAATACATTTCTTAATTTATGAATCTTAAATAATACATCAATCATCCCTATGATTTTGGTTGGAAGTTCCTAAAGCTCTTCCCAGTTGATTATAATTTTATATAATTTTTCCACTAAGTACATTGTTTTTGTATTATGTCGCCTTTTTTTCAAAAATAACTGCTTTTTGTTTCATAAACTTGATCACTTCCAATTACACAGACATAATTCTAATGTTTAAATGTATTCAAATGCTTACTTTGGCCAAAATCCTTTCCCTCCTGAGTATTCATATAGAGACAGTGTTCTATTTTCTTGTTACCTATTGTTACTGAGAAATTCTGTGGCCAAAATAATTTTCTGATTTTATTCTTTACTCTGGAACTTCAGTGGTTCCACTAGGCTTTATTCTAAGCATTTAACTTTCTCTTTTGAACTGTCATTTGAATATTAATTACCTCAAGATCCTTTAGTTATTAAGTACAGTATGTGCTTTATCTGCATCCAGTCTCTTAAATTGTCCTCCATGTCTACCATTTGGCTACTTACTTCTTCGTCCTTTTCCTGTCTTCCAGACCTATTTTCTGTAATACCTGCTCTATTTCTTTCTGCTATCAATGTGGTTTCAAATTCTACAAGACCATTATTGATCCTTTCGTTTTTTTGGTCAGTTTCCTTTTCACCATGTTATCAGTTTACCTTTGATCCCTCATCTCAGAGTCTATGTTTAATTTCCTTAAAGCTGATTTCTTCTAATTATGATTGTTTTATTTAATACTATTATGCCTGGATTGCAGTCCAGGCATAGTAGAATAGGCTGGATTCTTACTACCCACACTGTCTACCGGGGTACTATCTGGAAGTTCCAGTTTGCTGACTTATACGTAAATCATTGCTTCTGAAAATCAGATCAAAATAAAAAGGAACTGACTCAATGTGAAGGATTGCAGTTGAGGCATCTTGTTTAATGAGCTAACCAAACACTACTCTGCTTCACTGACTTAAAACAACTGCAAAGCTTATCCTAGGACTGTGCTTCTTTCCTTCCCTGCAACCCTGTCCATCCTTTTCAGGAAATCGTATTGATCAAAATAAAAAACAAAGTAGCAGTGTGATTTGTCCTCCAGTCCAGTCTTTCCTTAGTGAAGAAAAGGCACAAGCAGGGTATCCCCTACTTCCACGGCCTATATTTCTCTACACTAAATATACTTTTTCTTTTTTTCTTTTTTTGGAGACAGAGTCTCGCTGTGTTGCCAGGCACCAGGCTGGAGTGCAGTAGCGCAATCTCGGCTCACTGCAGCCTCTACGTCCCAGGTTCAAGCAATTCTCCTGCCTCAGCCTCCGGAGTGGCTGGGACTACAGGCGTGCGCCACCAAGCCTAGCTAATTTTTGTATTTTTTAGTAGAGACAGGGTTTCACCATGATCTTGATCTCTTGACCTCGTGATCCGCTCACCTTGGCCTCCCAAAGTGCTGGGATTACAGGCATGAGCCACCTGGTCTACACTAAGATTTTCATATACATGTAGATAATTCTATGTCAATTAAAAAACATCATTAGATTTAAGTAGTTTCTGAGTAGACTATAAATGCTCTTATTTCCAGGATTTTTTCTGCACATTGAGCATATTTACAGAAATAAAGTTGAGCAAGCTGACACTCAGACCACTTTCCAGAATATTTGGATCTTAAATTTTCATTTTACTTGCCTGCTCTAGAGAAACATGCCAAATAATATGAATTAAATTTCAAGGCAGGAAAGTTACAGCCTAAGGGCTCTTATGTCTGGTTAAGAAGAGAGGAAATGGGACTGTTAGGATCACCATTACCTGGTGTTTCTTTTCGAATCCTGAGTGACTGTGGCATCACTGTTTGCCATTCTAATAGTTAATTTTATATTAAAAGCTACTAAGTCTTCATACTTCACCAAGACCAACCATTATTGGAGAAGTACTAATTCTCATTAATAGCACAACAGAATCAGAAAAGCAAAATGTTAAACCAACTTAAAAGATATACAGTAGGCTTTTCTATGCTGTATTCTGTGCTTTTTTGTTTTTTGTTTTTTTTTGGAGACAAAGTCTCTCTATCACCCATGCTGGAGTGTAATGGCATCATCTTGGCTCACTGCAACTTGTACCTCCCAGGTTCAAACGTTTCTTGTTTCTCAGCCTCTGGAATAGCGGGGATTACAGATGTGTGGCACCACACCCAGCTAATTTTGTGTTTTTTGTGTTTTTGGTAGAGATGGGGTTTCACCTGGGGGTGAATGATTTGCCCACCTCAGCCTCCCAAAGTGCTGGGATTACAGGTGTGAGCTACCACGCCCAGCCTCCACATTTAGTCTTAAACTACTAGAGCTCAATCCTCCTGTCCAGTCTTTAATGCTCCCATTATACATCTGCAAGTTACCAGCTATTGCTATAAGCCTGAGAGGGAGTAAAAATAAACACACATATGAAAACTTAATAAAAAACACATTATATATGTATCCATGTATGAAAATGCATATACACGTTTACTTCTAAATGACCAAAACGTTTTTGTTTTAACACTCACATGTGGCAGTGTATGAGTATCAGACTGCAATTTCAAAATGCTACAGAAGTCACAATTATTCTATACCTTGTAGTTCTGACAAAGAACAAAAATCCATGATGCCAAAACCCTTTCAAGAACTGCCATTTCAACTCCTCCCCAACCCACGTTAACCTGTTAATGATGTAGCTTTTTCTACTTTTAGAAAAGGTACATTTAAGGGAAAACATCAAAGGAGCAAAGGAATATCTTAAATTCATTTAAATCATATAAATAAGAACTGCCGTCACATTTACAAAAAGCAAAACACAAGGTATAAAAATAGCCCTCTTAAAACAGTAATATGGAATAGTAAGTCATAAAAAATACCAAAATAAATAGTTCTTTCTCTTTTGGGGAATGGGATCAGAACTGAGAGTCTGGAGCACTATTTTTCATTTATAACTCTTGGGAAACTATTGGACTTTAAAAAAATCATGATTGTGTTACTTTGATAAAAAATTACACTTCAAAGGGTTCCTGAGGCAGAATATAAGTTTTCAAACAAATTAAAACTTATTGCTGTATTCTTTGTCTTTTTTAAAGATATTCTTTCAAAAGAATGTAAGATGGCTGGCATACCTACGTAACTCTACTGAGTAAGTTCAGAATTCCAAAGAACCATAACCGATTAAAGGGGTTAAGGAGAGAGAAACTTTTTTGAGATGGAGTCTCACTGTGGCCCAAGTTGGAGTGCAATGGTGTGATCTTGGCTCACTGTAACCTCCGCCTCCCAGGTTTAAGCAATTCTCCTGCCTCACCCTCTAGAGTAGCTGGGATTACAGGCGCCCACCACCATGCTTGGCTAACTGTATTTTTAGTAGAGACAGGGTTTCACTATGTTGGCCAGGCTGATCTCGAACTGACCTCGTGGATCCACCCCCCTCTCAACCCCCTATAGTGCTGGGATTACAGGCGTGAGCCACCATGCCCGGCCAGAAAACCTTTTTTCCTAAGGAAAGCTTTTAGCCATCATTAAAAAAAAAAAAAAAAAATCAAATGAGAACTTGCACAAGTCTGTAACAGCTTGCTTTAAAAGGTTTAGGTTTCATAGAAGAAAAGATTTTAAAAATTAAAAATTAAAAAATAAATAAATAAAAGGTTTGGGTTTCTTATGCTAATCTGTTTTTTTAAAAAGTGTATTCTATGCAGTTTTTAAAGCTAAATAGGCATACTGCTCACATATTTTTAAGAAAAAGTAGAATACTTTGAGGTTGTAAGATTTTTCTTATTAGCCTAATAAAAAAAGCATTATAATAAAATAAAACCTAAAAAACAGTATTGTAATAAAATCTCCTGAGTCTGCTTACTGCTAAGCAAAAGAATGCTTGACAGAGCAGCTACTAATTAATACTACTTCCAAGTGGCCTCATAAAAATCCTATTGCATACTTTATCCTTTTTAGTTCTGAGCCAAGATGAAGGCAGGTGGATTAAGGAACTAACCACAGCCAAAGAGATGTTAAGATAACTCTTTCTAGGCTCAAATTCACAAAATCATAACAGAAACATAATAAATTATACCATCTTCCAAAAAGGATCCAATACTCACTGACTACAGAAAAACCTAAATACACAAAAGCCAAGTGAATAGTAAATTGACCTCTTACTTCCCCCTATCCAGCTTTAACAATAAAAAATTTTGTTAATCAAAAAGTTTTTTAAAATAATAACATTTTATTGCTCCTCATTTGAGTTTTCAAAGTAGATGTAAACTATGGTGGTAAGTAATATTTCAAAAGAAAAAAAGGCTATGTCCAGTAACTCACTGCCTGTGTCCCAGCACTGTGGGAAGCCAAGCTGGGAGGATTGTCTGAGCCAAGAAGTTCAGAACTAGCCTGAACAATACAGCAAGACCCTAACTATCTCTATTAGAAATAAAATTTTAAAAATAAAAATAAAACTACAGAGGACATTTACAAAAGAATCTAATGACTATTCTTTTTCTAACACAGAATGGAGAAAAGCTCTATAACACAGGCTTTAGAAGACACAGATGCTGATTTTCCAGTGGTGTTCCAGGGTGTTCTTACAAACACATGTCATCTTTGCTGGTGGCTGTCTATGACTTCTGGCTTGATTACAGTTATTTCAATGTTATCAAGTTCATCAAACACATGAATTTGTAATCGAAGGTCTGTGGAACTTCAACAACTGTGCAGAATCCAAAACGTTATAACTTATTTACAAATGTTCTCTGCCCCCAACCCACCCTCGAAACCCCAACCCCTACTCCCAGGAGAAGGTTCAAGATTGTATTACTCTTTCAAAAGAGACTATGGTCCCCAAACAACAAGAACCATTATTTTTAAAAAACTATTTTTACTTCAAAAAACAGAAACAAAAAACAAAGACAGTGGCTTTTTCCAAATATATGCATTAAAGGAAGTCTACACCCTCTGTCTAATGGTCTTTTGCTCCTCCTACACATTTTTATCTAGAAAATAAAACACATTACTTGTGATTCATGTAATGGTGGATCTGATTCCAACTGAAGAGGAATATTGTTTCTTCAAGTACATAAAAAGAAGTGTCATTTTATTGTTTTGATAATGATTTTTTCCAATATATTTAACGGAAGTCCTCAGGTTGTAAAAGTTGAAAGCCTATCAATCACGTAAGTATGTTTAAAATCTAGCTATGTTAAAACAACAAATTATCGATCAAAACACAAGGTAGTACATAATTAAATTCCATTTTACACAGTTCTCTCACATATTCAGCAACTCTATGTAGGAATTATGCTAGTTAGTTGTATGTCAATTCTTTTGAAGGAAAGAGATGAACACCTATATGACACGCAAGAGGCGGGAGGAGCATTCTAGAGAAGTATAGAAAACAGTAACTAACTTCGAAAAATTGAAACAAGTTGGTAAATGTGGTAAGAATTTAGAGAATAAGAAGATAAAGGAGGCATCATAAATGTTATTTGAAGATGACATCTATGAGCACAACCCCAGAATGAAGTATTACTGATATGCTCTGATTTTGTACAAAGCTACAGCTCTTAAAATTGAGGCCTGAATAGTAGAGGACATCCCAAGGAATATACAGTTATAAGCATAGACATACAGAATGGAGCGAAGGTACACAAGGTTTTCAATCCGGGGGAGTATAACATTGATGTGGCAGAAACCACAAAGGTAGTAGAGGTTGGTCAAATAAGTTAATACTAAGTTAAATTTAGCATAGATCTCCTATACCGGAGCCTAGGAGAGTAGTGAGAAAAGCTGTTTAGGCAAAATGATAGATATACTTGTAGGTACAAAGGAACTAATAATCCTGCATGTCCAGAAAACAGGCTGGACCTTCCCTTTAAGATTGCTCCTTTTCCTATGTCTGTGTATACGTGTTTTCAAATGATTTTTATTTTGCAGTAACACAATTCTAGAGAAGTACATAAAATGCTGCTTACAAACTGTTATAAAACAACGCCAGTATATAACCACTACCCAGCAGAAGAAACAGAACACTGCTAGTAATACAAACCCACCCCCCAATGTATAATCACTACTGTTTTTTGTTTTTTTTTTTA
>NW_016107518.1:2371404-2378700 GCF_001604975.1 Cebus imitator
TTTCAACTGTTTTTGTTTTACGTAAGTATAACCATATAATAGGTATTCCTTTGGATCCTTTTTGTTTCACTCAGTATGTTTTTAAGATTTATCTATGCTGTGGCTTGTAGCTCTCGTTCATTTATTTTGCACTGCTGAAACAAGTTACTCTGTCAATATGCCATAATTATCTATGTAGTCTAATAGTGACAAACATCTGGGTTGTTTACAGGTTGAAGTATGAATAACAGTGCTATGAACATGCTTACATATAACTTTTTCTTTTTCGAGACAGGGTCTTGCTCTGTCGCCCAGGTTGGAATGCAGTGACGTGAAAATGGCTCACAACAGCCTTGACCTCCTAGGCTGAGGCAGGAGAATCGCTTGAACCCGGAAGGCAGAGGCTGCAGTGAGCTGAGATCACGCCACTGCACTCCAGCCTGGGTTGACAGAGATTCTGTCTCAGAAAACAAAACCAACAAACAAAAAAACGTATGGCTTCTTGATCCCTTCTACTGCATGATTTCTATTTTATTACAGTCTGCTCTTTGTATCATTGTATTTTCTCTGTATTTATTTTGTTGCTCTTTTCCTAACTTGAGACATCTAGCTCATTACTTGAGACTTTTACAATGAATGCTTAGCTCGTTATGCATTTAAGGTTATCAATTCCAAAGTACAACATACTGCAAGATTTTTCCCCTTAACAGACACATAGTTGTTTAAATAACAATTATGCATATTTGAAATTTCAATCAACACTGACAGAACAAAATGCTGGTTGGCTTTAAAAAGATACAAAAACTAGGTACAACATAAAACCATTTATATTAATTAAAACTACTGTTTATGAATGTATTTTCCATGAATACAGTATTCTAGGTAAGATTTTCTTTCAAACGATGGAGGTATCATCTTACCATTATTTTCATTGTTGCCGTTGAGCTGTGTTCTAGATTATTATTATACCTATGCTTTCACCTTTTGAAAGCAGTCTTTCTTGTATCTTATCTCTTTAAAGATTTTTTTCTTTATTTTTGCTGATTTTCTAGTTTTACTAAGATGTTTTCAAAAGTGGATTTCTGGCCAGGCATGGTGGCTCACGCCTATAATCCCAGCACTTTGGGAGGCTGAGGCAGGCAGATTACCTGAGGTCAGGAGTTCGAGACCAGCCTGGCCAACATGGCGAAACCCTGTCTCTACTAAAACTACAAAAATTAACTGGGGATGGGGGCACGTGCCTGTAATCCCAGCTACTCAGAAGGCTGAGGCACAAGAATCGCTTGAACCCGGGAAGTGCAAGTTGCACTGAGCTGAGATTGCACCACTGCACTCGACTTGGCAACAGAATGAAACCATGTCTCAAAAATAATAATAGTAATTAATAAAACCAAATGTGGATTTTTTTTAACCATACTTCATAAAATCTAAAATGTTTTCATGCTGAAATTTCATGATCTTAACAGCAGCTGACATGGAAAATTTTTCGAGTCAAAATTTCAATCTTGTTAGACTGTAAGGTGCTATTAATTGAAAGATACATCCAGATTTCATATCTTATAATGTGAAACACTGTTTATCTTGAGATCAATGAAACAAGTAGCTATCACACATGGGTACTGTTAGGTTTCTTAAATCTACGACATTTGGATCTTTTACCAATCTGGAAAATTCTCAGGCATTTTATCTTCAAATACTGCTTGCCTCTGCCATATTCTCTCCTCTCTAAAACTCAGTGAGACTTTCCCATTTATATCCTCTGTATTTCTTAACCTCTTCTGTATTTTCCATGTTTTAATGGATATACTTAATTCTGGATCATTGTTTGATCTTCGAATACACCAAACTCTCTTCAACTTTGTCCAGTCTGCTGTTAAACTATCTCACTGAGTTAATTTTGCTTATTTTGTTTAGCTATATAAATTCTGATTTTTTTTTTTTCTTCAAATCTGAATGACAGCTCCCTCATTATAGCATACTCCCTCATGATAGCATATTCATTTTAGTCTAGGTCTGACAATTCCAGTACTTTAAGTCCCAGGTTGTTATGTTTTAAATAGAAAAATATTTGAGAAAATAGTTTAAGGCCTTAAATAATGTTCTTTCCCTAGAGAAGATTTATATTTGTTTCTGTTACATATGGTGGTTATTGTAATCCAAGTTCAGGGTTTAAGGTTTTCTGGACTGCCCAAAAGCCATGAAGATCATCTTCAGTCTTTAAGGAGCTAGTGTGTCCAATTCTCACTCTTAATATACCTAATATTCCAACTCTCCTCTACTAATCAAAGGGCAAACAAAACTCACAGCTCAGTCTCTCAGCTACCTCTTCTGCAATACTGCTAAGGCAACAAGGAGTGGACGCCTGTTTCTCTAGATTTCTCTTGATTCTCAAACTCAGACTTGAGCCTCTTTCTTATCTTACCAATTCTTCGATAATCTTACTTTTCAAACATCTTTCAATATTTCATCTAGCTTCTTCTATTGTATTAAGTTAAATGAATGGTCCAAATTACCATGTTTCCCAGAGTCACCTATATTTTCTGTCTCAGTTAAAACTACATTTTACTTCACTTCCATCTTACCCTCTGCTATCAATTTAGCTGTCATTAAGTCAGAACAATATCTTCCTTTTATGTGGACTGTTAAAATAGCTCATTTGTTACCACATTTTTTTTTCTGAAATAATGCTTTTCTGTCATTATTTCTTCATAAAACAATGTTCAAGGGCTTTCCAAAAGAGAGTAAATTGCAAATTCACTTATTTAATATTCAAGACCCTCATAATGTACATTAAATATTTCCAACCATTTCCCCTCTATTCTTCACATACTTCAGGCATTCAATCTCATAACTGTTCAACATACATTCTTTAAACATTGTGCCCCACTTGGTTTTGTTTTCTGAGCCTTAAATACCCAGGTTCCCGTATCACTCCGCCCCTCCTTGCCCAATCAAATGCCATGCTCATTACTAAATCCTTTCCCACTTAAGTCAAAAATAAAAATTTATCTCTAAGTACCATGGGGTCATAAACACTTATCTCTACATACCATGGGAGTCTGTAGTATGATACACTGTTGTGTGTAACTCCTCATCACCATCCCTGCTCAATGTCTTAAACATAGCTGATATTAAAAAAATTCTTGGTAGGGTGCAGTGGCTCAGGCCAAGAGAGAAGGACTGCTTGAGTCCAGGAGCTCCAGACCAGCATGGGCAACAAAGTAAGAGCCCATCTCTAAAAAAAAAAAAAAAATTGCTAGGTGTGGTGGTGCATAGTCCTAGCCACTAGGGAGGCTGAGGTGAGAGGATCTCTTGAGCCCAGGAGTTCAAGGATGCAGTCAGCTGTGATCATCCCACTGCACTACAGTCTAGGTGAGATAGTGAGGCGGGGAAATAGGGCTTCCACGTTCTTAATCACTGTACCATAATGAAATGGTACATTTGCCTCTTAAGCCTTCACTATTCTCCTCAATAATATGTGAAATGTTTTTTGGTTTTTGTCTGAGATAGGGTCTCACTTGGTCGCTCAGGCTGGAGTGCAGTGACATGATCACAGATCACACAGCTGCACCCTCCTGGACTCAAGCAATCCTCCTGCCTCAGCCTCCTGAGTAGGGACTACAGGTATGCACTGCCACACCCAGCTAATTTTTTATTTTTTGTAGAGATGAGGTCTCCCTATGTTGCCCAGGCTAGTCTCAAACTCCTAAGCTCAAGTGATCCTCCTGCTGCAGCCCCCTAAAGTTCTGGGATCACGGGCATGAGCCACTGTACCCAGCCCTGGATTGTTTAAACGGGAAAAATTACACTATATTGTAGGATAGTGATAAATGTCATCAAAAAGGCAAGGTTTCTGAAAAATCAAACTTACATTCACCAACTGAGAGGTTAATTATGAAATGATATATTAATGTGGCTACAAAAAGCTCCATGTTACCATAATCACATCCAAGTGATAACACTAGTATCTATTCATTAAATGGGTATTAATGAATACCCATTTTCAGAATGAAAAATGAAAAGCTATTTGTAACAGAGTGCAGGAAAGACTTGAGATGTTTGCTCAGGATTCTTTAATTATTACCTGTCCAGGTATAATTTTTATAGGTGGTTTTTAGACACCTGTATTTCACCCCACCTCAAACACACCAGTTAATTCCTTAGCCTTTACCCTATACACTACCACACTATCAACTGAAATGAGTTTTAAAAATTTATCATAATAGACCTACAAGAAAAGAACTCTGAGCTGCAGGAAAGGGAAAGATACTTTTTTTTTTTTTTTAACTTGTTACCAACTATAAAGAGCTCCACTATTGATGCTGTGTTTCTAAAAGCTCCCAAAATGAAATCTAATTTGTATTCATGTCATACTTTCAATAAAATTCTATTACAGAAAAGAAAACCTATAAATGACTGGATTTAATTGAAATATTTAGTAAACAATGGCTATATATTAGGAACTGCATTATGTGTAGGAATACAAGATAAGTAGGATAGTTTCTGCACAAAGAACTTAAAATAGAAGTGGTAAAACACGAAACAGTACAGTGCAAAGGAGGTAGATCTTGACAGAAGAAAAGCTTGACTTGAGTTCTGAAGGAAAATAAGGAAAAAAAGACAATAAAAAAGGCAAGTCAGGCCCAGGCCAATGACAGTACAATCCCAAAGATGCTCCCTACAGCTGCACAGTAAACAGAAGCCCTGTGTCAAAACACATTTGCAAAGCTGAGGCAGCAGAAAAATGAATTTGGTGACTATCACAGAAGTTTTGTACTACTAAAGTGTAATATAAGAACAGACATAAGGATATGGAGATTAAAAAAAAAAGCTAGCAAGGTAGACAGAAGACAATTCACTTTCCCATCTCTCCAGCTGAAAAAATTCCTTCCCAGCAGGATCAGGGAAACAGTTTATCAAAAACTTAATACTCAGAGAAGGTTCAATGAGGTAATCTATCAAAGGAGCAATGAGATATCCAGCTTTCAGAGATCGCAGAGGTATTAGTTTTAGCGTCATATGCCCAATATTGATGTTATCAGCAGTGATATCTGTGCCCAATGGCAGCAGCAACAATGCCTCCACTAAAATAGTTTTGACACTGCGATTTTGGCACTTTTCTGATTGTACAGCCTTCACACCTAAGATCTCACTCTTTAATGTCTATTTCACTTTTAACCTCTTAAAGTTATGAAAAGTCCTGACTGATACATACCAGGAAAGGAGGAAAAGGTTCAAGATATGACAGATGAAATAATGAAAGCAATATACCACAAAAATCATGATAGTATTAAAACTAGATGGAAGACTTGACAGATATAGTTGTTGCTAGTTTATAAAACAAAAGAGAAATTAATCTGCAGAGATTTAAAAAAAAGCAGAAGACAGAGGTCTGGAAAACTGCTATAATGGATAAAAGAAAGACCATAAAGTTAAAGGTGTCCTTTCTCCACCAGCTCCCCACCTTTGCCCAAAATTTATCTTACTTAATTTGTTAAGAGTCGGAGTGTTCCTCTGTCGTCCAGGTTGAGTAAAGTGGCATGATCAGGGCTCACTGCAGTCTCAAACCTCTGGACTGAAGTGAGATTCCCACCTCAGCCTCCCTGGTAGGCAGGACTGCAGGCCCACAATATCATGCCCGCCTAAGTTTCTTATTTCTTTTTAAAGGCAGAGTCTCACTGTGTTGCCCGGGCTGGTCTGGAACTCCTGGCTTCAAGTCATCATCCCACCTAAGTCTCCTGAGTCACTAGGATTACAGGGCTGAGCCACTGTATCTGGCCCAAAATTTATTTTTAGGAAGAATAAATCACAATTCATTTTTAGAGTCAGTACAAATTTGTTTAAACTACAGACTAAGAGGCATGGGGCAGATAAGACGAATAACTGGCAAGGATCTATTTATACTTCTACTGCCCTCACTGGACCATGAGCTCCTCCCTCCAGGACAGGGACCATGGCTTACTAATGAATAAAATAAAAAGAAATATTAACATGCCTGGTATATGGAAATAACAAAGAAAATAAAATTTTAAAATATTTCACAATTTTAACTAGGATAAGATTTATCTTTAAGTATATGAAAATAAATAGAAATGATACTTTAATACATTCAGTGTTACCCACTAGGAAGCAAGATTTTTTAAAAAATACTATATGTCACACACCTTATGGGCTATATGTAACTAAAGGTAGGCGTATTACCTATCTTTTCTTATAATTCCTAGGATACTAAATACATACAGGATTAACATATGGGTAACCTCCATTTTTATATGCAAAAATACAGAGATTGAACATGGCAGTTCACGCCTGCAATCCCAGCACTTTGGGGGGCTGAGGTGAGAGGATCACTTGTGGCTAAGGGTTTGAGACCAGCCTGGACAACACAGTGAGAACCTGCTTCTACAAAAAAAATTAACAAAACAAGAATGTGGAAGAACACAGGGTCACTGAAGCTACAACTACCTACATTCCATGTTTCTTTTCATTTTCCAAGGGAACTGAAGGAGGAAATAATGAAAAGGGACCAGGCACTGTGGGTTTTTGTTTTGTTTTTTAACTTCTCGGGTGATTTTAATGGGCAATCCCTTTAATGGTTTATCAGTGGATTCTTCTGGGTTTCCTAGATTATATATTCTACATATAATTTATCTTTCTAGTCTTTATGCCACTTATTTAATTTTCCATGTATTATGTTACCTGTACTTATCAGAACTTTTAATAAATTCAAATGGTGATGACAGCCATAATCCTTGTTTGATTTCAATGGGCATGCCTCTGATGTTTCAACATTAAGTATAATTTTATTGTAGATTATTAGTTGATACCTTTAATCAATCTGAGAAATTACTTTCTCAGTTTGCTAAGGATTTAGTTTTCACTAAATCATGAATTAATGCACAATTTTACCTTTGGTTTATCTTCATTAATCTGTTAATATTATAAATGTTATAAATGAAAAATTCTTCCCCCAATGAGTTGTTCTTGCATTCTTAGGAGAAATCCTACTAAACTGGCCAGGCATGGTAGTTCACGCCTGTAATTCCAGCACTTTGGGAAGCCGAGGTGGGCATATCACTTGATGGTCAGGAGTTCGAGACCAGCCTGGCCAACACAGTGAAACATCATCTCTACTAAAAATAAAAATTAAAAAAACTAGCTGGCTATGGTGGCACGCACCTGTAGTCCCAGCTACCTCAGAGGGAAAGGTGGGAGAATCATTTGAACCTGGGAGATGGAGGTTGCAGTGAGCTGAGATCGCACCACTGCACTGCAGCCCAGGTGACAGAGTGAGACCCTGTCTCAAAAAAAGACAAA
>NW_016107518.1:2380430-2394353 GCF_001604975.1 Cebus imitator
TTTTTTTGAGACGGAGTCTCACTCTGTCAGCAGGGCAGTGGCATGATCTCAGCTCACTGCAACCTCCACCCTCCCAGGTTCAAGCGATTCTCCTGCCTCAGCCTCCCAAGTAACTGGGATTACAGGTGCCCGCCACCACGCCCTGCTAATTTTTTGTATTTTTAGTGGAGACGGCATTTCACGATGTTGGCCAGGTTTGTCTCAAACTCCTGACCTCACGATTCACCCACCTTGGCTTCCCAAAGTGCTGGGATTATAGGCGTAAGCCACCGTGCCTGGCCAGCACCACTTACTTTTTTAGAGCAGTTTAAGGTTCCCAGAAAAACTGAGCAGAAGTCACAGTTCCCATATTAAGTACAAAATTAAGGATAATAGTACAAAAATATTGAGTCAATATTTAATGAAAAATATTTTCAGCAGTGTTATAGGACAAAATTCAGAATGTCTTGGAGAAACACATTAATATGGAAGAAACTCTGAGTAAATCAGTGTAACTCATTACTTTTAGAAGTAAACAATAAAAACTCTTCCTCCTAGGTGTCATAAAATAAATAAGCCGGAAAGTAAATGTTACCAAAATTAAAAAACACCACTGACATCAAAAAACATGGTCAGATCCATTAAAAAAAAAGAAAAAAAAAAATCAAACTAGTTATCCTTCATGAACCATGGGAAAGCTTTATACAGCATGCCTTTAAGACGTAAGTTTTGACGCCCCACAAACCTGTGTTTCGGTGCTAACTCCTTGTGTTACAAAACTTATAGATTAAAAATTTAAGCTTCAAACCTTAGTTTCCACATCAATTACATGGGAATAGTTTCTATCCTCATAAAGCTATCAGGAGGATAAAGTAAAATGCTTGACAGAGGGTTCAAAATTGATAGCTATTTTTGTTACTATTAAATTGTAATTAGGATGCAAGGTGTATGAAACGGGGTGACAGTCTCAGTATTATTTAATATCTGTTTTATAAAGTACTCTCTGAATTTAAAATCAAATAAGAAATAATTTCCATTTATTTCTACAATATACAGGTTCTCAGTTATCAACAACTAGTTGTAATTTTTTATTAAAATTAGGATTGATAATGGAATATAAGTTGTCATCCTACCACCATTAATACATGTCCCAAATTTCCAATTGAACAAATTTCCAATCTAAAAAGCAGAATAAGATTAAGAATGACATTAATACTGTCATTCTCCAGTCCCACTAATGTCTTCTCTTTCAGAACTAGAAAGGAAATACTTTTTGTTTGTTTGACACCAAGCTCAGTCATATCTAGGAAATACTTTTTAAAACTCAATGGAATAAAATCCTACCCTGAAACCAGAGAACCAGTTCAAGCACCCGGTCTGGTGGCCAGAAAAGCCTAAGCAACTTCTCAATTTTGTTTCTACTGAATAAATGTTACTACTATGCCTGACACAGGCTTAAAAGTTTATGAGCAAGAAATCTTACTAAATAATTAAAGGAAGATCTTATTCATTTACTCCAAGAATGTTATCAGGTGCTTTTTTTCTCTACCTGTTTTTAGCTCTCGGTACCCAAGAGGATATATGTAGAAGATATTGAAGCACCACCCCCAAACACACATACTGTACTCCCAAATAAAAAGAAACACAAGCCTGAATTCCCTAACATTAAATCTACTGCAAAATTTACAAAAGGGGAATACAAGAAATTAAAGCAGTTACTAGTTGCAAATTTCCAAACCACATACTGGTATAACAGTATGTGAACAAACCACATACTGGTATATTAATCAATTCCTTACTTGATTCTTGTAAATTCAGTTCAATAGGCTTTCTGTTGTTACTTCTAAGTACAAAGCTGACAATATAGTTCCTTACCTTTCCATTAGCTTCTCTTTATCCCAATTGAAGTGGCTAAGGAGTATTCTTGTGATAGTTGCTGGATTCTAAAGGAGGAGGGAAAAAAAGTCATTTTTTAAGGTAATAGCACTTCATTGACATTTACTGAACTCCTAGGTTGAAGTTAAATTTCCATAATACTCCACCCAAACTTCCATCCCTAGAATAATTCTTTATTCCTCTAAGGAAAAACATTTTAATGATAAGATCAAGACTATTTAAACATAGTCTGCCATACTACTATGTCAGGTCTCTTTAGGATTCAAAATAACCCAAAAAGAAATTAAACAAAAAGTCTCTTTGAAGAGACCTATGTCAGGTCTCTTTAGGATTCAAAATAACCCAAAAAGAAATTAAACAAAAAGTAAGTTACCATAGTAAATCAGGTGCTAACTGTCTTAATTACAAAAAAAATAATTTCAACAGACCACCACATCAGCACACTAAATGTAATCAAGAAAATTTCGGCCAGGGAAGGTGCTCACGCCTGTAATCCCAGCACTTAGGGAGGCCAAGGCAAAACCCCGTCTCTACTAAAGATACAAAAATTAACCAGGCGTGGCAGCATACACCTATAGTCCCAGCTACTTGGGAGGGTGAGGCACAAGAATTACCTGAAGCCAGGAGATGGAGGTTGCAATGAGCTGAGATCACACCACTACAGTCCAGCCTGGGCTATGGAGCAAGACTCTGACTCAAAAAAGAAAGGGGAAAAAAAAAAAAAAAGAAAGAAAATTTCTAACACTCAGGCGCAATCTCGCATGCGCCTATAGTCCCAGCCAATCAGGAGGCAGGAGTATCTCAGGTCCAGGGCACTTTGATTCCAGCCTGGGCAACCTAGTTAGCCCCATTTAAAAAAAAAAAAAAAATCATTGAATACCTTATGCACCAAATAGTTCAAATGAGTCTAAGTTGCTTTTAAGTTAGAACGATACTTCAGAGCTATTTGACCAAAATGAAAAAATATCTGTACCACATAGTAGTTTACAGGGTATTATTTTAGGCTGCTAGATCAAGAAGGAAAAGTTACTACTATAAAATAAAACCAAAGTTTACTGCCCCATCATTCAATGCTGTCACAAATATCTCCAATTCCCATAAAACTAGTGAGCTTACTATTTAGAGTACAAAATTTTAACTAAAAATGCAATGGGGCCTAAGAAATCAGCAAGGCCTGATTCATTCAAAGATATGAGAGCTAGTTACAATAGCAGAAGTAGAACTCAAACATGGGTCTGCTTATTCATATCTTATATACAATTTTACTACATCAAATAACCTTCCAAAAAAGATCTCTGTGGACTAAAACTACTTTACTTCGTCAGAGCTGGACCATAATTAGCTACTGATTTAATACTTTAAAGATTACTATCTTGTATAAAAATAATCACATGAAAGAAATGTATGCCAACTGTTTTCAACGGTACCATTTGTTATAGAAAAATTTATATACATGCATACTCCCCTCCAAAAGCCAAAGATATAGACACTCACTCACTCATCTCAGTACATTTTGCTAATTTATCTAGGTACTCCTTACTTATTTGAACCCACACTCCCCTACGAATTCATCTTTAACAGAGCACTGTAGATAGATACCACACATCTGTAAGAATTAAGATGTGAAAAGAAACATTTTAACTGATCCTGTTATCATTTGCACAGAATACAGAAACACTGTCATCTCCAGTTTTTTCTTAGAAATGTTTTTCTTAAAACCGTTTTTAAAAGAACTCTGAGATTAATAACAGGTTTTAACAAGAGGATTTGCCTACAACTGCAATAAAGTCACTAATTTAAGATTCAGCTATATGTAAAATAAGAGCAATAATCCATCAATCGAGAGACAAGTCTCCTGTTATTATAAAATTGCATGACTGTAACTTTGTGGCATCCAGTACACTGTGTTTTCTACCACTGGACAGGGTGCTTGGGGTAAGATATTTCAAGAATTGTTAAGAGCCTCAACTTGCAAAAAGGGAAAAAAGAAAGGGGAGGGAGTGTAACTTGATGTTGCTAGTGCCAAATATTGGTTCTAGCCACAAGTTCCCAAATCTGTTACTGGTTTACCAAAAGTAACTATGTTAAGTTTTGTCAAAACAGATTCCTAGTTTCCATTCTATATTTTTATTTAATATGGTTAGGGCAAGGCCTCCCTAAGTGTGCTCACTGCCATGTGAGGCATGACAAGTAGAAGACTAAAACTATAATTCTATGCTTCTGGCTAGGGCAATAAAGAAGGCTCCTGGGAGCTGAAGAGTATGGGTATAATCACTGATGATAGAGACAGAGAAGTAGGTCCCTAAGTCTGTGGATCCAGCTGTAAGCTACCTATATATACATGGAACACATTCAAAGAAGTGTAAGAGAAGCTTTCTCAATAGAACTATGATATAAATCACCACTCAAGTCCGATTAGATCAACCAAAGTGGGAATGGGAGGGGCAAATGCCAAAAACACGGCAAAAATTTTGAAAACTGAACAGGTAATGGAACCACTGCCTATTTAAGATGAGAAAGAAGTTGCAGGTATAACCTAACTAGGTTGATCTGTGTACTAAAACAAACAAATCTTCAACTTTCTCTAAAGGATTTTAACAGGACTCAGAATCTCACAATATAAATACTCAAAACGTCTGGGATAGAATCTAAACTACCAGACATAGCAAATACAGAAACAAAAAAAACGACCGATTCTTAAAGCAGAAGACAATCAACAGATGCTGACTTTTAGATGACCCAGATACTACAATTATCAAAGACTTTTAAAGCAGTTATTAAAAGCATGATCCATTAGGTAAAAAGTGAACACCTTAAAACAAATGAAATATGAAATTCGCTTGTTATTTTTTGGTTTTTTTTTTTTTTTTGGATGGAATCTTGCTCTGTCATCCAGACTGGAATGCAGTGGCATCATCTAGGCTCACTGCAGCCTCCACTTCCCAAGTTCAAGCGATTCTCCTGCCTTAGCTTCCCGAGTAGCTGGGATTATAGGTGAACACCACCACGTCCTGCTAATTTTTTTATTTTTAGTAGAGACAGGGTTTCGCCTTGTTTCCCAGGCCAAGTGATCCACCCGCTTTGGCCTCCAAAAGTGCTATGATTACAGGTGTGAGCCACCGAGCCTGGCCGAAATTCTTTTTTGTTTTGAGACAAGGTCTTACTCTGTTGTCCAGGATGAAGTGCAGTGGTGCAATCTCAGCTCACTGTAGCCTCAACCTCTTGGGTTCAGGTGATTCTCCCACCTCAGCCTCCTGAATAGCTAGAATTACAGGCATGCGCCATCACACCCAGCTAATATTTTTTATTTTTAGTAGAAACAAGGTTTTGCTATATTGCCCAAGCTGGTCTCGAAATCCTAGACTCAAAACAATCCTCCCACCTCGGCCTTCCAAAGTGCTGGGATTACAGGCATGAGTGCCACTGTGCCCCGTCTGAAATTCTCAAAAAGAAAGAGTTTACTATTTTTTTTTTTTAATGGAAATTTTAGAACTCACTCACTGGACTGGCTCACTATCAGAAAGATGACAGAAGAGTCAGTGAACTTGAAGAGATGGCAACAGAAGTTATCCAATAAAAATAAAAGAGAAAAGAAATATTTTTTAAAAAATGAACAATCTCTCAGGGCCCTATGGGTTATCATAAGTATCAGGCCAGAATTCCATATTCAGTGAAAGTATATTTCAGAAATGAAGACAAAGACATTATCAAACAAAAAACAAGAACAGGCTAGGTGCAGTGGCTCATACCTCTAATTCCAGTCCTTTGGGAGGCTGAGGCAGGAAGATCACTTGAGCCCAGGAGTTCAAGACCAGCTTGGACAACATGATGAGACCCCACTTCTACAAAAACTACACAAAATTAGCTGAGCGTGGTGGCATTCGCCTGTAGTCCCAGTAGCTGGGGAGGCTGAGACGGGAGGTTCATTTGATCCTGGGAGGTTGAGGCTGCAATGAGCTGTGATCACACCACCGCACTCCAGCCTGAGCAACAAGGCAATACTCTTGTCTTTGAGAGACAGAGACAGAGAGAAAGGAAGGAAGGGAAGGAGGGATGGAAGGGGAGAAAGCTAGAGAAAGACCTGCTCTAAAAGAAAAGCTATATAAGAAATTATTTGGGTGGAAGGGAAACGATACTGGGGTAAACTTGCAAACACAGGAAAGAAGGAAGAGCAACAGAAATGGTAAATACCATAGCATCATGCTTGGTGGGAAGAGTTACATGTTTATAGACATAACACATATGACAACTATCATATAAAGAGGCTGAAGGAAAATCTATGTTTTACTTTGAGGAGGTAAAATATTTACCTAGAATGTCAAGAGTTAGATATTTATATGATAATTCCTAGTACAATCACTAAAATCGTAAGGCCAAGAGGTAAAGCTTTTTAAAAGCCAACAGATACATAAACTAGAATATTTTTAAAATTTCAAATAATCTAAAAGGCAAAAAAAGGAGGAACAAAGAGAAAATAGGAACACTCTTACACAGCTGGTGGGAGTGTAAATTAGTTCAACCATTGTGGAAGACAGGGTGGCAATTTCTCAAGGATCTACAATTAGAAATTCCATTTCACCCAGCAATACCACTATTGGGTATATACCCAAAGAACTATAAATCTTTCTACTATAAAGACACATGCACATGTATGTTCACTGCAGCCCTGTGTACAACAGCAAAGACCTGGAACCAACCCAAATGCCTATCAAGGACAGACTGGACAAAGAAAATGTGGTACATATACACCATGGAATACTACGCAGCCATAAAAAATAATGAGTTCGTGTCCTTTGTAGGGGCTTGGATGAATCTGGAAATCATCATTCTCAGCAAACTGACCCAACAACAGAAAGCCAAGCACCGTATGTTCTCACTCATAGGTGGGTGTTGAACAACGAGAACACGTGGACTCAGGGAGAGGAGCGTCACACACAGGGGACAGTTGAGGGGGGTGGGGTAGGGGAGAGACAACGGGCGGTGGGGAGGGTGGGGAGGGATAACATGGGGAGAAATGCCAGATATAATATGTACCTAAAGTAAAATAAATTTAAAAATAATAATAATAATAATTTTTAAAGGCATAAATTCAACTACATAAATAATTACATCAAGTATAAATGTTCAAAACAAACCATTTGGGCAACCACTCAGATTTTTTTTTTAAATGGCTAAACTATATGCTGTCCATAACAGCTCAGTTTTCAATGTAATGATACGTAGAGATTAAAAGTAAAAAGACGAGAAAAGATGTATCATGCAAACACTAACCAAATGAAAGCTACTGTGGCTGTATTTCTATCAGATAAAGCAAACTACAGAACAAGGAAAATTACCAGTAATAACTTCAAAATAACGCAAAAACTTACAGAAATCAAATAGATGATTCCACAATTATATTTAGGAGATTTCAACACTCCTCTCTGTAATCCACTGAATATGTAGACAGCCTACTTCCAAATTAAACCATATTTTACTAAATACAAGCTTGAAAGAGGAAATCTCAAATAAAACTAGAAAATATCTTGAACTAGACAAAAATGAAAATGCAACATATCAAAGTTGTGGGACATAATAGTGTTTACAGGAAAGTTTATCACATTAAATGCTTACATAAGAAAATCAGAAAGATCTCAAATACTTCAGGGGAAAAAAGGGAAAGAAAAACCCAAAGCAAGCAGAAGAAAGGGAATAATAAAGAGAAGCCAATGAAATTGAGAGGGAAAAAAAAAAAAAAAGAAACAAAACCAAAAGCTAAAGATCAATGAAACTAATAAAACTCTCCCTTGGATGAGAAAGCAAATACTATGAACTCTTTGCCCATTAAATTCATCAACTCAACAAAACAGGCCAACTTCTCAAAGACACAAATTACTAAACCTCACTAAAGAAAAAACAGGTAACACAAATGCCCCGGTACCTATTAAGCAAATTGAATATGTAATTAACTCTCTTCCACAAAGAAATCTCATGGACCAAAAATTTATCACTGGTAAATTCTACTAATCATTCAAGGAAGCAGAAGAAGAAGAAAAAAAAACCAATTCTATACAACACTTCCAAAAACTAGACAAAGATGGACCACTTCCCAATTCCCATAGGATCATACTGATATCAAAATCCGACAAAGACATTTCAAGAAAATTTCTGTATGAACAAAGATGCAAAAATCCTCAACAAAATATTAGGTAATCCAATCTAGCAATATATAAAAAGGATAACTACTCCTAGGTCAAGTGGGGTTCATCCCAGGATTGCAAGGCTAGTTTTAAACATTCAAAATTCAATTTAATTACCACATTAAATGCCTAATGAAGAAGTCATAGGATAGGTTACAGATAAAGCATTTGACAAAATTCAACATCCACTATCATAAAAATCTCTGAGCAAACTAGGAATAGGCACTTCTAGGGCAGGTGCGGTAGCTCACACACATAATCCTAACACCCTGGGAGGCAGAAGCAAGTGGATCACTTGAGGTGGTCAGGAGTTCGAGACCGGTCTGCCCAACAAGGTGAAACCATAGCTCTACAAAAATACACAAATTAGCTAGGTGTGTGGTGGTGGGTGCCTATAATCCCAGCTACTCCGGAGGCTGTGTAAGGCAGGGGAATCACTTGATCTGAAAGTCAGAAGCTGCAGTTGAGCTGAGATGGTGCCACTGTACTCCAGTGTGGGCAACAGGAGATTCCATCTCAAAAATAAAAAACAGAAAAGATACTTCTTCCATTTAGTAATCTACCAAAACCAAAAACTAGAGCTAACATCATATGAATGGGGACAGACCACACGCCTTTCCCCTAAGACCTGAAACAAAACAAGGATGTCCACTTTCATCAATCCCAGTCAACTGGAGTCTTACAAATGCAATATGGCAAGAAAAAGAAATAAAAGATAGAAAATGGAAAGGAAAAAAGCTGTTTCTAGTAACAGATGACTATGTATGTGGCTATGCAGAAAATCCTATTAATCTACAAAAAATATTCTTAGAAGTAATGAAGTTAGCAAAGTCCAAGGCTAATATAAAAGATCAGCTATATTTTTACATACTAGCAATGAGTAACTGAAAATCAAAAAAATTTAAGTGCCACTTACAATAGCAACAAAATGTGAAATATATACGTATAAACTTAATACATGAAGAACGCGTACACTGAAAACTGCAAAATACTGATGAAATAAATTTTAATAAAACCTAAATAATGGAGATATACACGATCTTTACGGATTGGAAAACAACATAGTTAAAATGTTAATTCTTCCCAAGCTGACCTCCAGATTCCACTCAATGCCAATCAAAATCCAAGGATTTTTGGGTAAATATCAAAGTGATTCCCAAGTTTATATGGAATACCAATGAAACTAGAATGGCCAAATTTTGAAAAATTTTAAAACAGAACACCTGATTTCAAAACATACTATTAAGTTACAGTACCTGTATAGGCAAAAAGATACACAGATCAAAAGAATCGAAGAGAAACCAGAAACAGACCCACATAAATAAATCAAAACTGATTCTTTACAAAAGTGATGAAACAATTCAATGGGGAAAAAGTCTTTTCAAAAAAAAACAGTACTAGAATAATTAAGATGTACACATTTTTAAAATGTACTTTAGCTCACATTTAATACAAAAATAATAACGGATGAGACTCAAATGTAAATCGGACTATAAAACTTAGAAAACGTTTGTGACCTTGAGTTACACAGACAGTTCATACATACATCAAAAGCACAAACCATAGAGAAAATTGGCAACACTGAAATCCATCAAAAGTAAAAACACACTGTTATGAGAATACAAGATACATCACAGACTAGGAGAAGATATCTGCAAATTACCTATCTGAAGAAGAATTTGTACCTACAATAATTTAAAAATATCTCAAAACCTAACAATAAGAAAATAAAAGCCCAATTTAAAAATGAGTTTGATTCCATTTATATGACACAGTGGAAAAGGCAAAATTACAGGGTGAAGGCCAGAAGAGGTGGGACATGCCTGTAGTCCAGCTACTCAGGAGGCTGAGGCAGGAGGATCACTTAAGCTAAGGAGTTCAAAGATGTAGTGTGCCAGGATCCCATCTGAACAGTCACTGCATTCTAGCCTAGGCAGCAGAGTGAGGCCCCATCTCTCTTTTAAAAAAAAAAAAAAGGTGCTGGGCACAGTGGCTCACGCCTATAATCCCAGCACTTTGGGAGGTTGAGACAAATGATCACTTGAGGTCAGGATTTCAAGACCAGACTGCCCAACATGGTAAAACCTCAGCTCTACTAAAAATACAAGTTAGCCAGAGTGGTGATGCATGCCTGTAATCCCAGCTACTTGGGAGGCTAAGGCATGAGAATCACCTGAACCCAGGAGGCAGAGGTTGCAGTGAGCAGACATAAGGCCAATGCTCTAGCCTGGGTGACAGAGCAAGACTCAAGTCTCCAAAAAAAAAAAAAAAGGGGGGGGGTGGGGCCAGGCGCAGTGGTTCCCGCCTGTAATCCCAGCACTTTGGGAGGCCAAGGTGGGTGGATCACCTGACGTCAGGAGTTTGAGACCAGCCTGACCAATATGGTGAAACCCCCGTCTCTACTAAAAACACAAAAATTAGCCGGAATGGTGGCGTGTGCCTGTAGTCCCAGCTACTCTGAAGGCTGAGGCAGGAGAATTGCTTGAAAGCAGGAGGCCAGGAGGTAGAGGTTTCAGTGAGCAGAGATCATGGACTCCAGCCTGGGCAACGGAGAGAGACTCTGTATCAAAAAAGAACAATGAGAGTAAAAGGGAAGCTGAACAGGAAAATACAGATTTGAAATTATGGAGCGCCAGAAACAATGCTAGATACTTTATACACATTATTTCATTTAATCCTCACATCAGTATTTTATGCAAAGTAGATATGATTTACATTTTGCAGATGAGTTTATAGAGGTTAAGTGACTTGGTCCAAGATAAAATAGTCTAATAGGATTTGAATATATGGAGGAATTACTTCATTTATGATTATAGCACCATCCCTACCAGGACTTGTCAAAGCAGAGAAATTCACTTCTGTGTGCCACCAGAACTGACAGTTTAGTGAAAAGCCAATTCAAGCTCTTGGCTGAAATAAAGAGCTCTTCATAATTTTTAGAGGATATAAACAAACCAAGCAAAAACAGTTTGAGTAAAATCACTAGAATCAGAAAAGTAGGACTAATACCAGCAGCAGTACATTTAACTTTTAGGACCATAAGGCAACCTAAACCTTACATCTTGTCTAGTTATAACTCTAAATCAGTACCCCCTGCCCCCATCCATTCTGGCTACGTATTAGAATCTCTTGAGGAACTTTAAAAATATCATTAATTGGACTTTACCCCCAGCAATTCTGATTCAACTGTCAGGGGTAGAATATGAGTATATGAGTATATATGTTTTCATTCAACATTTTTATCTGAAGGTCCCCAGATGATCCTGACATGTAGCCAGAACTGGGAACTACTGCTCTAAACAATTTCCCATTACAGAGGCTCTGAAAAAGTACATCTGTAGAACTCCCATGAATGTGGCAGTCTAGTATTTTAACAATCTGAAGAAAATGACATTCCAAGCTCACAGCAGCTGTATCTGCTTTAAAGTTTTGCATTTTAAAAAAAGTTTACTAGTGACTCGAATTAGGTCAAATGTACCAGATAAAGCTTTAACATCAACTGCACCATCATCCCCTATCCTTTGATCAAATGGTTCTCAATTTTGGTAGCACATAAGAATCAACTAGGAAGCTTTTAATTGATTGTTATTTATTTATTCATTTATTCATTCATTTTTAGAGACATGGTCTTGCTATCTTGCCCAGGCTGCTCTCAAATTCCCGGGCTAAAGCAATCTTCCAGCCTCAGCCTGCAAAGCACTGGCATTATAGGGCATGAACCACTGTGCACAGCCATCTAAGAAGCTTTTAAACAAGCTACACCCCAGACCAAATACATCAGAATATTGGGGGTGAGGAAGAGGGCTGAGGGGAAGACCTGGGCATTTCCATTTTCAAAAGCTCCCAAGAGATTCCAATAAGCAGTCAAGGTGGAGAACCATAATGTGGATGCACACATGTGGGCAGAAAGGCCCACATTCAAGAGTGTGACAAACTCTCCAGGTAGAAACACAACCAGAGCCAGGCTTGGTGGCTCTTACCTGTAATCCCAGAACTTTGGGAGGCCAAGGCAGGTGAAGCACTTGAGGTCAGAGTTCGAGACCAGCCTGGCCAACATAGCAAAACCTCGTCTCTAATAAAAATATCAAATATTAGTCAGGCGTGGTAGCATGCGCCTGTAATCCCAGCTACTTGGGAAGCTGAGGCAAGAGAAACACTTGAACCCAGGAGCCAGAGGTTGCAGTGAGCTGAGATTGTGTCACTGCACTACAGCCTGGGTGACAGAGTGGAACTTGTCTCAATCAATCAATTAATTCACAACCAAATTGCTGAATGGCATTCCTTTATTTAGCAGGATGGGAGGCAACTACTTTTTCAAAAATCTCCAGAGACAACTTTCTTATTTTAGGATAAAGCTAAGTAAAAATAATAATAATAATAATTCCGGTTTGCATACACAGAAAGCTTCCAAAATCCACCTTTTTATTATTTCAGAATTTGATCTGAAAGAGAATTAAATAGGTTAGAGGCACTCAATTTTAAGATTTTCCTACAGAAGAATGGGCTTGTTTTCATCAAATCGACAAGCTCCTCAAATGAGCTGCTTATGGTTCAAAATTTAAAGAGTATTTTTTAATACTTCTTAAACAATATTAGAAACACAAAGGCCACAAAGTACAAAAACATCTGTATTCTAAGGAATATTTATAAACTCTACAACAAAATTAAATAAGCAAGCATACTCATCCATAAAGAAAATAATCCAACAAAAATGGACACTTCATCAATTCGCAAATTATACTTGGCTGAAAAACACAAGAAAACATCTAATCTCCTTATTACAACGAATGCTTCAAATCTTTCACAATGACTAAGTTCTTAAAAACCGATACTATCTATGAGCTGGGAGCAGTAGCTCACGCCTGTAATCCCTGCCGAGGCAGGCAGATCATGAGGTCAGGAGTTCGAGACAAGCTTGGCTAACATGGTGAAACCCTGTCTTCTACCAAAAATATAAAAATTAGCCAGGCATGGTGGCAAGTGCCTGTAATTCCAGCTACTCGGGAGGGTAAGGCAGGAGAATTGCTTGAACCTAGGAGGCAGAGGCTGCCGCGAGCTGGGATCACAACATTGCATTCCAGCTCTGGGCAACAGAGCAAGTCCCTGTCCTGAAGGAAAAAGAAAAACAAAAAACAAAAAACAAAACCTGATATATTCAGTGACAAAGGTAAGAGAAAGAGGTCATAATTTGTCGTTGAGATGGCAACTTTGGTCAAATCTCGAAGTGTGGCAGAAAATTTACAATGCACATGAACTAGGACCTAGAAATCCCCATTCTAGGAACCTACTCAACAGAAATACCAAGTATAGAAGTATAAGAATTTTCATATCCACATTATTTGGGAAAGCATTTTCCCATTTCTACATTTTTTCAAAAGGAGTCTGCCTATAAATTATGCTATATTCATACTTGAAATATTATGCAGCCATTAAAATTAAACTGATCTGTATGCACTGCCATGGAAGGTTATTCATGAGAAAGATATTACTAAGCGAAAAAAACGCAAGCTACTGAGCAGTGTACAATATTCCATTTTTGGGTTAAAAAGGCAAATTTATGAGGCTGGGCACGATGGCTCATGCCTATAATTCCAGCACTTTGGGAGGCCGAGTTGGGTGGATCACAAGGTTAGGAGTTCGAGACCAGCCTGACCAACATGGTGAAACCCCATCTCTACTGAAAATACAAAAATTAGCCAAGCGTGGTGGTGTGCACCTGTAATCCCAGCGACTCTGGAGGCTGAGGCAGAATTGCTTGAACCCAGGAGGTGAAGATTGCAGTGAGCCGAGATGGCGCCACTGCATTCCAGCCTGGGCAACAGAGCAAGACTCTGTCTCAAAAAAAAAAAAAGCCGGGCGTGGTGGCTCA
>NW_016107518.1:2394643-2398625 GCF_001604975.1 Cebus imitator
AAAAAAAAAAAAAAGGTAAATTTCTGTGAATTATTAATATTCAGAAAGAAAGTTCACATAAATAGAAATTACTAAGCGAAATAGAAATATAAATTATTTTTAAAATAATTTAAATATAAATTAAATAGAAATAAAAAGTAAATATTTATTTATAATTATAAACACTATAGGCTTTGCTACTCAAATTGTGGTTCACAAAATCACAATCACCCGAGTTTGTCAGAAATGTAGAATACTAAGTCCCAACTGACATCTTCATTTCAAAGACACCTCAAGTGTTCCCAAGGTGATATGTATGCATATTAAAGTTTGAGGAGCACTGATAAAAGCTACAGGAGGTAATGCTCTTGAAGAGTTGGTTAAACTGCAACTGTAAATGGTTTCATTTCCAAACGCTCCTCAGATTTGATTAAAAACTTGATGCCTTCTAAGAAATTATTATGTGTAATTCAGGTATACTTTTTCTTCTATTTAAAGGTATATAAGTTTGTTGAGAGCTTTATACTTAGTCACTAGAAGGGTCAATATAATTAATGCTCAGTCAATGACATATCATAGAGTAACCTCTTTATATATCTGAAGTTCAATGACAGAGGCAGGAGGCAGAGACATTCTAGGCAGACAAGGGCGGGTACCCAGTGAAACCCCAACTTCGAACCAAAAAGCCTGAACTGTGGCCCAAAGTGAGAACGTCTATCCTTGTTCACCAATTCTCTCCCAATTTGTTCTTTCTGAATAATGTCTTTTTACCAATCGAATGTTGCCTTTTCCAAAACTACTGACAGCCCATCCCACCCCTCATCCTATGTGGATAAAGACCCCAAACTCAGTAAAGGGAGAGAAGCAACTTGACTGGAGAAAGGTGCCTGGACTTCAGAGGGATGGCTTGACATCAGGGAAGATTATCTGCCCATCCTGTCCCCTCTCTAGCTCCCGTCTCTGCTGAGAGCCATTTTCATCACTAAAGAAAATTCTCTGCCTCCACCATCCTTCAAATGTTTGGCACGACCTCATTCTTCTTGAATGCCGGACAAGAAAGAGCTTGGGACCCACTGAGTGTAGGTACCCAAAAAAGGCTGTCTAGCCGGGCGCAGTGGCTCACGTCTGTAATCCCAGCTATTCAGGAGGCTAAGGCAGGACAATCTCCTGAACCCAGGAGGTGGAGGCTGCAGTGAGCTGAGATCGAGCCACCGCACTCTAGCTTGGACAACAAGGGCGAAACTCCATCTCGGGAAGAAAAAAAAAAAAAAGTTGTCACACTGGCTCTCTGCCCTCACTAGCAGAGGGCAGTTGCCCCACACGACAAGGCAAGGAGCCCACTGGGCTAGTAACACACTGCTGTCCACAGATGGTGGAGCTAAGGGAGCACTGTAAAACACCCTCTGGGGCTTCGGGGGTCACAGGCACCACAACCTGGGTGCCATCGTGGGGCCCACATGAAACTTGCTCCTGCCAGTACCCAAAGCAGCCGGCCAGATCCTGCATTTACTTGCTCACCTACTCCTTCCTGCAAGCGGTTGAGTGCTGCCGGCCAAGTAAATGGGGTACCCCATCACAAGTCCAAAGAAAGGGTCAAGAAAAATCCTGCATCACATACAGTACCATCTACAAAACGAAAGAGTAGCATTTTGTCATCAAAGGATTCTCTTGACTTTGGTCAATCAGGATTTGGTGGAGGGAATAGAAATCCCTAGATATTTTGAGAAAATGGCAAGTTAAAAAGAATCAGGTGCTTAATTATGGGAAAGAATGAAGGAAGGGCTATAGGGAATGTCTCCAGGAGTGACTACCAGAATACCACAGAACTGAAATCACAAGAAGCTACCAATGGAACCACTAAATCCAAGAACATATGGCAAATAACTGTTATCCAAGGATTGGAAAGCCTGAATCAGGAAGTTGTCACAACTGCCTCCGAATACCCCAGAAGCTACGGGATGTACACGATAAAACAGTCTAGCTGCTGCCTTAGCCACAAAAGTCTCTTGATAACTCAAGATGCTGGAGAACAAATAATGCTATGCTGCAGTTTTGCTACTATTGGCAAAATCTCACTTCTTCATAACCCAGACCAGAAAAACGAAGAAACTCCCTTCAAATCTCCCATATTTATAGTCGAATTGTCATCAACTATTTTATATCTAGAACCCTAAATGCAAGATAGTCTGAGAAACCGTTTTTGGCCTTCTAGACCACTGAAGACAGAGAAGCACTTAGTGGGGCTGAGGGAGACAATCCACACTAATCTCTAGATGACTTAAAAGTAATGTGCATTTTAAAAGAATTTACAACTAAACACTAACAATCAAACTTTCAAGTTTAGAATATTTACTTTTAAGCTACCTTCAGGAGAAGAAAGGTAAAAGAAAAGGTAAAAATGTTGAGGGTAATATTCTTGGGAAAACTCCCCCTTGTAGATGCTTCCCAGATTACTTCAGCAGGAATGTCATACTTATATCACTCATTAATTTTTTTGTTTTTATTTTGAGACAGGGTCTGGGTCTGTCACCCAGGCTGGAGTACAGTGGCGAGATCTTAGGTCACTGAAGCTTCCGCCTCCCAGGCTCAAGCAATCCTCCAACTTCAGCCTCCCAAGTAGCAGGGACTACAGGCATGCACCATGATGCCAGGTTAATTTTTGCATTTTTTTGGAGAGACAGGGTTTTGCCATGTCGCCCAGGCTGGTCTGAAACTCTTGGGCTGAAGAAATCGGCCTGCCTCGGCCTCCCAAAGTGTTGGGATTACATGCATGAGTGAGTGCCCAGCCACTCACTGTTCTTGGAGATTATTTAAAGCAAAATTTAACCATGGCAAGTTTCAATTAACTGTTGGCTATCCTGTAAATACATGACAATTTGAAATTTTGCAGAGGTATGCATTTGATTTACAAATGTAAACCTGATGCATCCAAACCTGTTAATAAATGCGCCTAGCCAATAACACATATGGGCTTTGCTGTTCTTTGCACATTTATTTCATGAGGGAAATTACTTCCTTCTATACCATCCCAAATATATTATAAAGATTTCACCTCTAGAAAATATCAAGAGTTTAATCAGCATTTAATACAATGTTTCTATAAATGGAAGAAAGGATATTATCACTATGTATAATCATTTGATTTCTTCCATAAAAATTCAACTGCAAACCAAAGGAGGAAGGGATAATGAAAAGGATATATTTATGAAAACAACAGAAGCAATAGGTAAGGTATTGTTCAATTTTATATCAGAAAAACAAACTCAAGACTTAAATAGCAGTCTATGACTTAGCATCGAGAGACAAGTCACTTCCAACATATAACACCCTAGTTTTTAAACTTTTCCTGTTACCCGAAGTCCCATTCATAAGGTAAGATTTGCTTGGGTTGCAGTTTCTTAACTGGCTATTCCTTGAGAAGGCAAAAAAGCCCTATTGATAAAAAGGATACAAACTAAAGGCAGGGCCAAGAACCAGGTAACTTAAATTCCAAACTGCCCTGGCAAAATGGGGCTAATCTAAACCATAAATATAAAACACCTCATGCAACTTTATTATTTTTGTAGTGGTTCAGAATTGTGAAATGATTAAAGTTATTTTGTAACCTTTCAGTTTATTTGTTCACATTCTCACTTCTGGGCTCCAACTATCAATTCCTAAGTATTAGCATTCCACGTATCTATTGTGGCACATACTAAAAATGTTCCACCCAACACACAAGCAAAACATCTGAGTTACTTCTATGCAACTCCACTTCTTCAACTAACACAACCACTAGGTCTTCAAACCATCTAGAGACAGCATACAAAAATTTGATTTTTAACAGCATTTGAACCAGTACTTTCTCAAACCATGCAGCTCAAAACACTTATTGTTAAGTGCTAAGAAACTGATTAGCAATTCACTGACTGCTTCTTACTCATCTATACTATATGTGTACATACAGTAAATAAAATTTTGTTTAAATAACATGATTATTTGAAAACCATATTTCTAAAAAAAA
>NW_016107518.1:2398646-2410397 GCF_001604975.1 Cebus imitator
ACACACACACAAAAAAAAAAAAAAAAAAAAAAGAAAACCATATTTCTAATTTTATTTTCAAAGAGTGGGGTTTTATTTAAACAAATTTATCTCACAAACTGTTTTGTAAGAAAAACCCTACTTTTGAAAAAAGCCATTGTAGATTTATTTAAAGCTAATAAAAGTCAAAAATTCAAATGATCTTGAATTAGACAAAAGTATATTCCTGTATCCTTTAAGTTTTAAAACCAACCAATCAGCCGGGCATGGTGGCTCACGCCTATAATTTCAGCACTCTGAGAGGCCAAGACGGGCAGATCACCTGAGGTCAGTTGTTCGAGAACAGCCTGGCCAACATGGAGAAACCCCATCTCTACTAAAAAAAATACAAAATTTGCCAAGCATAGTGGCACATGCCTGTAATCCCAGCTACTCAGGAGGCTGAGGCAGGAGAATCGTTTGAACCCGGGAGGCGGGGGTTGGGGTGAGCCGAGGTTACACCATTGCACTCCAGCCTGGGCAACAAGAACAAGACTCCATCTCAAAAACAACCACCACAACAACAAAACAAGCAACAACCGGCCATGTAAATCTCTAGTACATTCTCTGTCAATTTTTCTCAAAATACACAGCTCAATAATTAAGAATTGTGACACAGGAATAATGTGTACATCCTTTCATGAAGGCTGAGAGTGAATAGCTGGTCTAAGAACACATCTACATAAATGTCCTGAAGAGATTTTAAAGAATGAAGCTATCACTAAATGCAGGCCGTAGGGAATACATTAAATCACTTTTAAATTATTTTATTTAATATATATATATATATGGTTTATATATATATATGTATTTTATATATATATTATATATTATATATATATATATTTATATATATATATAATATATATATTATTTTATAAAATAAAAACTATATATATATAGTTTATATATTAATATATATATAAATATATAAACTATATATATATATATATATATAGTTTTAAAAGTTAATGGTACTGCAAGATTTAACAGTCTTCTTTGCCATACCTCAGTCACTGCTGATTTCTAATCCTCTGAGTAACCATTTTAAACTCTTCTGTGTCTTCTAGTATTTACTTTTATCCTAAATAATATGCTTTGCTCAAGGAGTTATTTTTCCATTTTAGATATTATCACCTGCCTGATATGAAAGATTAGGATTTAGCACGGCTACATGCATCCCTCAGTCTTTCTTCCATAACTTATAATTATTTTAAGTTATGTCCATTGTTTTTAACATTCAACTAACAGGAATTCCAAAAGGAGAGGAGAGGAAAGGAAATTAGCAAAGGAGTAACAGAAGTTAATTTCCCAAAGCTTTATAAGAACACAAGTCTTCCAGTTGAAAGGGTCTACTAAAGATCCAGTACAACAGATCGGAAAATTCACACTTACAGATCTCTTCAGAATGCCAAAGATAAAAAGGCAAAAATGTAAAAAAAAAAACCAAAGTCATAAAGAAAGGAGAACCAGACTACTATCAGTCTTATCAGCAACAGTGAATGCAGAAGGCAACATCTTGCATAAATATTCCAATCTAGAGTTTCCAACCTAGCCAATCTAGCAACCAAGTCTGAAGGAAAATTAAGCACATTATCAGAGCCACGATGAGTAACAACAGCCTGAGAAAAGTGTTGTGAGAGTTAAATCAAGGACGTAGCACAGCAAAATGAGATTCAATCAAGGAAAAGACGTGTATCTAAGAATCAGAGGCTCCAACACAGGAGAAGAGTGATGCAAAGTCCATGATTGAGAGCTAGATGTAAGAGGCTTAGAGGGAAAGCCATCCTGGTTACAAGAGCAGAATGAAGGGCTCCAAGGAATATAAATAAATGCAAATGATATTGACACCAGAGACTATACTTAGGAAAATATAGAGCATTTGACATTAGACCTGTTAAAAACAAAAAAGCAATAGTAATCATAATACACTACTTGGAATGTCATTAAATGATATTTATAAACCATAAAAACAAATATTCAATGGTGTCACCTCAAAAATCAAGCTACAAACAAATTAAGATTTGGTTATAATCATAAAACAAAAGGATTTTGGTAACATACAAGTATAGCTGGCAGAAAAAGAGGTTCTCAAAGATGGAAGAAAGAAAGAAAAAGAAATTATGTCAAAAGGAAGAAACATACTATGAATGTAATCATTACAACGTTTACATTTGTTACCACGTGAATATAATGCTTTTTCTTTCAAGTAACAGACTGGAGAAAGAGCTATAATAATTATACATTAAATACCATTACTGGCCAGGCACAGTGGCTCACACCTTTAATCCCAACACTTTGGGAGGCTGAGGCAGGTGGATCATTTGAGGTCAGTTCAAGACCACCCCAACCAACGTGAAGAACCCCGTCTCTACTAAAAATACAAAAATTAACCGGGCGTGGTGGCACATGCCTGTAGTCCCAGCTGCTTGGGAGGCTGAGGTAGAAGAATTGCTTGAACCCGGGAGGCAGAGGTTGCAGTGAGCCAAGATCACACCACTGCACTCCAGCCCGGGTGACAGAGCGAGACTCTGTCTCCAGAAAAAAAAGAAGAAAAAAAAAATTATGAAAATGCAAAGGATATAAAAAGGCAATTCAGAAAAATGTAAATTAAAACAAACAACTAATATTTTCTTTAACAGATTAATAAAAATTTGAATTTTTTTTTTTTTTTTTTTGAGACGGAGTTTCACTCTTGTTGCCCAGGTTGGAGCACAGTAGCTCGATCTCAGCTCACTGCAACCCCCATCTCCTGGGTTCAAACCATTCTCCTGCCACAGCCTCCCAAGTAGCTGGGATTACCGGCATGTGCCACCACATCTGGCTAATTTTGTATTTTTAGTAGAGACAGGGTTTCACTATGTTGGTCAGGCTGGTCTTGAACTCCTGACCTCAGGTGATCCACCACCTCGGCCTCCCAAAGTGCTGGGATTACAGGTGTGAGCCACTGCGTCCGGCCAAGATTCGTAATAGTTATCAGCAAGGATGTACATAAAATGGTAGTTCACACACACGTAAATATAAACTCATAGCTTTTGAAAACATTCAGCCTTCTTTACAAAAACTCTGTAAGGGAAGGGAAGAAGACACAAATACAAAGTGAATTAAATGTCTAACAATAGGAAAACTGATAAACTGATACGGTTATATTAGAAAATAACATACAATTTTTAAATCTATAGTATACTGCTGAAGGAAAAACAGCAACCTGAAGAATAAAGTAGAATTGGAGTAGGAAGTAAGAAAGAACACAAATGTACCTCACTTTTAAAGTCCATTGACATAAGAAAGCACTATTTTAAAAAGTCAAATCTTTCTGAGCAGTGATTTAGATCTAGTCAAGAAGTTCACATACTCCCCTTTTGTGATCTATTTAGTGGAATATTAAATACCTAAATACATTTGGGAGAAGGTGCTAAACCTCTGGTAAAACCAAAAATAGATAATTGATAGGGTTTCCAAGACCACCCCCTGAAAAGAAAAATCTTTAAAAAACCCAAAACATTTTAACACTATTGATTTTGCAACATCCCAACTATGACATATTACGAAGCTTCACTTCCACATTCAAGAAACTAGATGTCCTCAATATAGTATGTGGAGTTTATATAAGTATTAACTAACATTAGCATTTGAGTCAGAATTTAGGCCGGGTAACATCTTAGGTTCTACAGTCATTTTGAAAACGTAGCAATCTTCACAGAAGACCAAATAAAAATTTTTATCTGACTTCATTTGGGAAGCCTTGAGAAGCACTCTATCATAACCTGTTCAGGAAAACATAGCCCCTCTTCTTTTTAGAAGCATTAACAGCATAGAAAATGATGTAAATATCTGCATCATTCCACCACCCCTATAGCACATCACTTTACAGCCAATACTAGAATGATACATGCAACCTAACACTTAGCCTTATAAGTTTTCCATTTCATCTTCAACTGTTTGCAATGTATGATTACGTCTAATAACTTCCCTGTAATTTACGTTTTAGGATTCAGTATAAAAATGCTATTGCCCTTCCATCCTAACCCAGTAATTTTCTTAAAGCCAGAAATTGCTATTATAACTGCTATCATTTAGCAATAAATTGATACAAATACTTAAGTAAATGGTACAAATATTTAAATAGAATTTCTTAATCTTCCTCACAGAAGTTAGCAAAATAACTGGAAGATTTAGCTTATTTTCATCAAAATATTCCGGAATCTGGAATATAAACATTATCACATAAATATACACACATAGCTCAATCTATCTTTTCTGTTTCTCCTCCCACAGTTTACAAAATAGGATCCTTTATCATATTTCTGAAAATCAGCCAACTCCATGAATCAAATTAATACTATTAATATCCTCCATTTAAGATGCTATTATTCAGCATCTTAAAGACAGTGGCAAATCCCATTTACTTTGTTGCCTAAGTGCCAAGTTGGCTTCTGGTTTAAAACATAGTAATAAAACTGTGCCCTTTACAAGTACGTCACATTTGTCATGTCAGCACAAGCTTTCCCATAAAGATTTATAGGATAAATGATGTGCCTTTAATTAATGAGGTACTTGTTGCCAATGTCTGTGCGTAAGTATGTGTGTTTAATGGTCCTTTAATGACTTGTCTTTGGAATGATTCTGTCCTACCTTTGCTGCTGCAGCCCGCCTGTCCTTTGCATCACTGAATTCATACTTCTGGAAGTACCCAATATGCACTGTAACAGACAGATGGACAGATCAATGGGCCACAGCGGCAAAGGCCAAAGAGACACACTTGATAAAAATTAAAATCAAGGTATATAAAGGGGTAGGGAAACCCAGAAGAAAACGCATCTATTTATATTCTATAGTAAAATACCTGAACTTGGTGTCTGCAACCATCTCATGCACATATCTAAATAAGATACTCTTGATTAACACAACAGGCAAAATAAATCATTATTTTTAATAACAATGACCGTTAAAGATACAGCAGGCACTTTTGTAACCAGATCACACAGTTTCTTCAAATAGAGATTGCTCTTTGATACATAAACTATCACATCCATAGAAGGCTTTCTACACCAAAATTAAAATGGCAATTATTACAAGCAGAAAGTTTCTACTGTGACATGAAGGTCTGTGTGCTTAGAGTATGCTTGTATTTCAGCATTTTGCCGTTCTACATTCCTGTCTTTATAAAAACAGTTGCTAGCACCACATCTAGGTAAGACAACTTTGGGGGCTTAAAACAATATATAACAGTACTATCTAGGTCGATTACCAAGCTATGATAGTAACACATTTATATACAAAACTATGGCCAGGCACAGTGGCTCAAGCTTATAATCCCAACACTTCAGTAGGCCGAGGTGGAAGGACTGTTTGAAGCCAAGGGTTTGAGACCAGCCTGGGCGACAGAGCGAGACCCCATCTCTACAAAAAAACTTTTAAAAATTAGGCGTGGTGGTTTGTGCCTACAGTCCCAGCTGCTCAGGTGGATGAGGTGGAAGGATTGTTTGAGCCCAGGAATTGAAGGCGGCAGTGAGCTGTGAACACACCACTGCACTCCAGCCTAGGCAACAGAAAAAGATTGTCTCTTAAGGAAAAAATTATGGGATATATGGTTATATATATATATATGGTATATATATACCACTTATATTTTTGCATAACATATATATCTCTGTATATTTATATATCATATACCTCAAGAAGCTTTTAAAAGCTATTTTTAAAAAACAAACCTTAAAACAATGTCTCAAAATTCTAGCTCCAGCCAGTATAAACATTGTGCTTTGATACAGAAATTTTTTGCCTCATATTAACCCAAATGCCTTTGTCTGACCTGTCTTCACCAAGAGCTTATAATCATGAAGGAAGAATTTTAATTTAATCAGATGTTTTGTTTTGCATGCATCTAAAATAAACTAGATCCATGCTACACATTTAAGAAAGTTTCAGGAAAAGGATTTCCTCTTTTGTTTATAGGAGAACTAACCATTTGTATATTCTTTATTATTTTAACCCATCAGGAACATGGGTAAATAAAGAGACTTGATAATCAAATGCAGTCCATGATCCTTGACCAAAAGACATATTAAACAAATGTGGAAAGCTGAATTAGATTTTTTTTTTTCTGTGACAACTTGAGATATACCATAAAATTAACTCTCAAAAGTGGTTCAGTGGTTTTGAATATATTCAGAGTTGTGACACATAGTTGTGTCAACCATTAATTTTAGAACATTTCATCACCCCAAAAAGAAACCCTATACTCAACAGCAGTCACTCCTCACTTAGCCTCTGACAACCACTATCTACTTTCTATCTCTTATAGATTTGCCAATTCTGGACATTTTTTTTTTTTTTTTTTTTTTAACGGGGTTTTGCCTTTTTTTTTTTTGTTTTTTTTTTTTTTTTTTTTGAGACGGAGTTTCGCTCTTGTTACCCAGGCTGGAGTGCAATGGCGTGATCTCGGCTCACCGTAACCTCCGCCTCCTGGGTTCAGGCAATTCTCCTGCCTCAGCCTCCTGAGTAGCTGGGATTACAGGCACGCGCCACCATGCCCAGCTAATGTTTTCTATTTTTAGTAGAGACGGGGTTTCACCATGTTGACCAGGATGGCCTCGATCTCTTGACCTTGTGATCCACCGCGCCTGGCAATTCTGGACATTTTGTGTAAGTGATATCACACAGTATGAGGACTATCGTGACTGGTTAATTTCGTCACTTAGGCGGATGAGCTGAGAGCCTGCCATGGACACTGCATAGGTCTCTTTTACTGAGGGAATGGAGAGCAACTATTAACTATTCAGCAAGTTAGTTAAACGAAAGTTGCTTAAAGCTTCAACTACGCAATTACAATACAGATGATGAAACAGAACTTACTAAAATCAAATTACATATGAAGTCACAGAACTGGTAAAAGGCAAAGCTGGAACTGAATGTGATTCTAAATGACATCAAAGACTTAATCACTAAGTTACTTTTTTTCCTAATAATTCATTTCTCACTGATATCTTGAATGCCTTCCCTCCTCTATTCCAGCCTTGCTAGCCTATTTCTTTCACAGGTTATTCTAATGAATTACTCACTACTCTCCCAGTTTCCTAACCTCTTCCTGTTCTAATTTATTCCCTACAGTGCCAACAGAGTGGCCTTTTAAACTCTAATTCCATATTAATTTAAACATTTAAAGTTTTTTTTATGTACTCCTAGTGGATTAAGTCCATCTCAATAGCACTATGCTAAAGGCATACACTAATCACACTGCCTAGGCCCCAGCTCCTACCAGTCTACCTCCCAGTAATTTCAGCTATGTTCAATTCCTTATTGTTTATTCAACATAACAGAACTTCTATTCCTCTTTCTCCTTTATCAGGAATGCCACCTCTAACCCCTAGTAAGCTGCTATTCATTTCAAGCTACTGACTGGTAAGCTAGTATTCATTTTTCAGAATTCAACTTCCATTGCTACCACTAAGTTAGTCTTCCCAGAGAACAGCATTAAACATTCCTTCTTGACCTTATGCTTCTACTGTGAAACATATCATCACATTATAATTTATTCATACATGCCTTCTTAAAGAGTTGTCCATTATCTGTATTCCCCCTGCAGTGTGGCAGCTAAAGAAATCTCAGCTGATAAAAATAAAGCAAGTACTCAATTTACATATGGTTCCCAATTAAACTGAAGCATTATTTTTAGGGACTCACTAATCTCAGAAATTCATTAATAAAAAACTATAACATGATATTTAGGATGTTATAAGAAATATAAATATCAAGTTGGGGAAGGGTTCTGCATTTACAAGGAAAGTATTAAGACATCATAAATCTGAGGTTGTGGAGAAGAGTTCAGTATACAACTTATTTCTGTATTTTGTTTTGATTACATAGAATGAAGAAAAACCTGATTCACAAACATAAGTTTGTAACACGATTTCAATATTCTTTGCTTAAAGTGACCTAGAATCTTTAAAAAGGTAGTAGAAAACATTTTATTCAGAGCTAATTAGCTGTCTAGAAAGTGCTTTTATTTTTATAAATGCTGAGTCAGAGGAAATAAACAGAACTCAAAACTATTAATAATATAGTAACATCAACATTAATTACTTATTCATTTGTTACTGAAAAACCCACCAACCCTTCAGTACCTGCAATGAGAGTGTTAACAAACAGATCTGCTTGGTATTTACTTAATTGAACAGGGTGCACATGTGCTGCTGTAGTTTCCTACCTTATGTAACTTTGTCTGAACAGACATGTACAAGCCTCAATCCAAAATACCAGTGCAGAATAATCTTTCTAATCAACAATCCATAATAAGTAAACCCAGAATAAACAGCAGTTTCATTCTGGGTTCTGCAACCCAAAACAAAAGTGTTAGTCTGGATTAGGTTATTGCACTGGTAGTGGCCAAAATGTTAAATAAATCTTTAAAATTACAGAATGGCTATCACAAGAAGGATTAGAACCAGATAGGTTCAGGTAAAAAGCAACAGAAGGCAAAATCAGTAAATGAAAGAACTCTAAATCAGAGCTGTTCGAATATTAAGTGTGCTCACTTCTAGAAGTGGCTGTGAAGTTTTAGCCATAGTAGACATTTAAGAGTAGTCTACAGGACCACTTAACAGGGAGATAGTATTTGATACGTGGTTGGCTAGGATAACTATTAGGATCCTTCCAACCTAGTTAATTTGACTCTCTGTGAATCAAAAGCTGTGTTGACTGTGGTACGAATTAGGCAAGCTTACTGTCATCTTTAATTCTTCAAATATTGCTTAATGTTATACTTTCATTCCTAAAGGTGACTAGAGTATTTCCGTGTATTTTAAAGTCCTATTTTCACCACTTTGGCTTTACATCTGGGTGGAATGCGACATTATAAGCAAGCATCATACATTACCATGTTTCCTAAGGACCCAGCTATTAATGCAATACAATTAGAGATTACTAAAAACAGACAAAATTTTGAGGGCCAATGAAATGGACTTATTACATTTAAAAATTCTGTAACAAACCAGTGACTAAAATCATGTACATAAGTTATTTTCAAAGGAACATTTCCAAATTAAATGACAAGTAATCTGAGGCCCACTCCCTAAGTTTTCCCCTTCATAAGAGGTGAAGTAGTGAACAGCAGATTAAAAAGTAAACATATTTTCTTACATTTGAGGTATTAGTAATAAGCTCACCTGAGAACTTCACCGAAGAACCATTTTCTTATTACTGAGCAAAATAAACTGGCTATTCTCCCTTTAAAACAAGTATTTGTTGGCTGGACACGGTGACTCATGCCTGTAATCCCAGCATTTTGGGAGGCCAAGGCAGGCAGATTACCTGAGGTTGGGAGTGCGACACCAGCATGACCAACATGGATAAACACCATCTCTACTAAAACTACAAAATTAGCCAGGCTTGGTGGCACACACCTGTAATCCCAGCTACTTGGGAGGCTGAGGAAGGAGAATCACTTGAACCCTGGAGACAGAGGTTGCGGTGAGCAGGGATCAGGCCATTGCACTCCAGCCTGGGCACAAGGAGCGAAATACCAAAAAAAAAAAAAAAAAAAAAAAAAAAAAAAAAAAAAAAAAAAAAAAAAAAAAAAAAAAAAAAAAAAAAAAAAAAAAAAGACAAGCATTTGTTATCTAGTGCCTCCATAACAGTTTCAAGGTGCTATTCTTCCAGAATCTCTTGGTACTTCTTTCAGAAGAATGCTGGGCTTTGTGGACCACTAGTCTAAGTGTGTAACTTCATTCATAAATCTTGAACAAATTTTATGTAATATACATGCATTCTATTACTTTGGTGAAGTAGAATTATTTTTTACTATACTTTGGGTTTTTTAATGCTTAGAGCAGAAAATAGTAAATGTTGTAACAGCAATTTTGGCTTGAAATTTTCTTGAGGATGGTACACACGTAAGTTGTATCTTCAATGGTGTATGTAGCAGACTTCTGACTCCATTCTACTGTGTATCATTTATTTGGATTCAGAGGCCACAGCAATGAAGTCACAAGTCAGAGCCCACTGACTCAGGCTGTATAAGTCAAGTCTTCTGGGACACAGAGCAGGATGGAAAAAGGTAGGAGTTCCACAGAGGCAAACAGAATATACCCAGTGCACACAACACTAACATTCACACATTTGTGTATATTTAGTGATATAAAATATTGAGTTCCAACCCCAGCTATGAAAAGCTGGTTATTTAATGCCTCTATGCTTCTAATTCCTTAACCATAAAATAGTAAAAATGTCACCTATTTCACATAACAATTGTGATAACTAAAATTCTGGAGGATAACTGGTTAAGGGCAAAAAATAGTATGCTAGAGAATGAGAGAAGGGTTAAATGCAGTGTATCACAGTAGATGAGAAATGTAAACAATTCACAAAGGAGCAAAATAGGGACAGTATCAAGACATTTTTAACAATAATAAAATCAATCAGAAAATTCATTCATATCTGACTTTTCAATCAATGTCTATCAGCTATATTCCAGGAACTTCATGCGTCCAATGGTAATATCAAAATTAATACACTGATTCAACCGTCAAGAATTTCAGAGTCTATCTAGTAGAGGGAATAAATTATAACAGAGATAACAGCTTTTTATTATAAAAGTATATACAAAATTCTGAGGCTTACAGGGAAAGATTCAAAAAAGAAACAATGTCTACAGTGGACTGTGAAGTATGAATGAGTTTATGGGGGGGATGGGGGAAGCATTTGAAGCAAAAGAAAAAAATCTTACAAAGGCATACAGAAAATTTCCACAGGGAATATCATTATTATGCTATAATATAAAAAAGCATAAAGAAATGGCAGACAAGGTAGGTAGGGGCAAATTATGAAAAGCCTGATGTATCACGGTAATAATTTTATCCTAATCTGCACTGTTTAGTCATTAAGACTCAAAGGCTCAAAACATGTTCGGCTGAGTAGGTTCTTTCTAAGTTTCCTATCCTATTGACTGCCCACATAACCATTCCTATTCCTGCTTCCTCTCCCATTCCTGCTTACCATGAATGATAAAGATTTGATATGCTTCCTCAGGCTACAGATTTAGGCCAAATATGAACGTTTTTGAGACTACAGTAGAGCAATCCCCACCTTTTTGGCACTAGGGACCTGTTTCACGGAAGACAATTTTTCCAGGAGGAGAAGGGAGAGAGAAGTGGAGATGGAAGATGACAAGAATGACTATTCCACCTCAGGTTATCAGGCATTAGATTATCAAAAGGAGTGTACAACCTAGATCCCTCAAATGCACAGTTTACAACAGGGTTTGCGCTTCTATGAGACTCTAATACCAAGCTGACAGGAAGCAGAACTCAGGTGACAATGCTCCTGGCTGCTCACCTCCTGCTGTGCAGCCTGGTTCCTAACAGGCCATGGCCTGGGGATTGGGGACCCCTGCTATTAATAAACTGAGTAAGGTGACTAACCTGTAAGAGAAGAAGACATTTCAGCATTCCCTGAAAAAAATTTTTGCTAGAGACCAGGTCTCACTATGTTGCCCTGGCTGGTCTCAAACTCCTTGGTTCAATCAATCCTCCTGCCTCAGCCTTCCAAAGTGCTGGGATTACAGGAGTGAGCCACCGCACCTGGCTGATTCAACTGTCTTTAGTATCACCACTGTGTCAGTTCACACAAAGCGCCAGGGAACTATATGCAAATAATAGTTTCACCTAAAAGGCTGAATATTGAGGCCGGGCGCGGTGGCTCAAGCCTGTAATCCCAGCACTTTGGGAGGCCGAG
>NW_016107518.1:2410547-2411845 GCF_001604975.1 Cebus imitator
GTGAGCCGAGATTGGGCCATTGCACTCCAGCCTGGGTAACATGAGTGAAACTCCGTCTCAAAAAAAAAAAAAGGCTGAATATTAAGGGGACTTAAGAAGCTTATTCTCCTGGAATTTAAACATTTCTTCCTTGCCATCTTCTTATACTATTCACTTTGACATTATCTAGAAATCATACATACAACAATTTGTTAGTGCCAGAAGAAAATCTTGCCTGGATCCCTCTGGTTTACTACAAGGAAACTGAGAAAGCAAGCATTTGCCAGGCAGGGGCAAACTTCAACAAATATTTACTGAGTTTCTTCTGTCAGAGATTCATTGTGCCATATGCTATGGACACAAAGATGAAGGAGTTTAGTTCTCACCTTCAAAACCCTCATATCTAGATACCTAGAGAGGCTTGGGTATAGGGATGGCTATATCATAACCTCTCACAGGCTATACCAAAGATCCATATGAAGCACTACCCAAACATAGATAAGGAAGCACAGGAAAGGTATAGGAAAAGGACCTGGAAAGAGATGAGCCACAGCAAGCAGCCTGAGCAGATTCTCAATAGGAATATTATCAGGCAGTTAAGAACAGAAAGGGAGGCCAGGCGCAGTGGCTCATGCCTGTAATCCCGGCACTTTGGGAGGCCAAGGCAGATCACGAGGTCAGGAGATGGAGACCATCATGGCCAACATGGTAAAACCCCGTCTCTATTAAAACTACAAAAAAATGAGCTGGGTGTGGTGGTGCACGCCTATAATCCCAGCTACTCAGGAGGCTGAGGCAAAAGAATCACCTGAATCCAAGAGGCGGAGGTTGCAATGAGCAGAGATTGTGCCACTGCACTCCAGCCTGGCAACAGAGACAGACTCCATCTCAAAAAAAAAAAAAAAGAAAGGGAGCTGGGCACTGTGTCTCATGCCTGTAATCCCAACATTTTGGGAGGCTGAGGCAGGAAAATCTTTTGAGTCTAGGAGGTCGAGACCAGCCTGGGCAACATGGCAAAAAACCTCTGTCTCTACCAAAAATAAAACAAACAAAAAATAAATAAAAACAATACAGGCCGGGCGCTGTGGCTCACGCCTATAATCCCAGCACTTTGGGAGGCCGAGGCGGGTGGATCACAAGGTCAAGAGATCGAGACCATCCTGGTCAACAAGGTGAAACCCCGTCTCTACTAAAAATACAAAAATTAGCTGGGCATGATGGTGCGTGCCTGTAATCCCAGCTACTCGGGAGGCCGAGGCAGGAGAATTGCCTGAACCCAGGAGGCAGAGGTTGCAGTGAGCCGAGATCGCGCCATTGCA
>NW_016107518.1:2413000-2420259 GCF_001604975.1 Cebus imitator
TAAGAGAGAGAACATATTACCAAGTAATTAGAGTCAGTTAATATCTGAGTTATAAGTATGACAGTTTCAAAGGCAATGGCAAAGCAAGCCTGGGGAGAAGTGTCTAGGATGGTAACTATTCTTAGCATTGTCTAAGTAAACGTCTCAGTAACAAGAAAATGTTACCTAATACTTCATTACCTGCTCTATTTTTTGCCAAAATGTATTGTCAGGGCACTTCAAACACTTTTAAGTGGAACATAGCAAAAAAGGAAAGAACAATACTATTGAACAATATTTACATAAGAAAAAATAATAACAGGAGAAAATTCCTGGAATATTTGGCATTTCTCATTTAAACCTTCTAACTTTTGGCCTTAAAATCAAAATTGTCAGGCTGGGCACAGTGGCTCACGCCTGTAATCCCAGCACTTTGGGAGGCTGAGGTGGGCAGATCACCTGAGGTCAGGAGTTCAAGATCAGCCTGGCCAACATGGCGAAACTCCGTCTCCTCCAAAAAATAAAAAAATTAGAGAGGCGTGGTGACACATGCATGTAATCTCAGCTACTTAGGAGGCTGAGGCACGAGAATCACTTGAATTCAGGAGGCAGAGGTTATAGTGAGCCAAGATCATGCCACGGCAGTCCAGCCTGGGCAGCAGATTCTATCTAAAAAAAAAAAAAAAAAAAAAGTCATTTTTACAAATGAAAAAACAGTAGGGCTCTGAAAGCTGATTTGCCAGATCAGATGTTAGAGCAATAAAATTTTTTAAGCTGCCTTCTGAGATAGCATACTATGCATCACCTTAAACACTAATTGGGCATCAACTACACCCCAAGCTGTATCAAATGAGCCATTACAGCAGTCCCCTTTCACCCGCATGTCCCAAGACCCTCAGTGGAAGTCTGAAAGTGCAGATAACACTAAACTTATAAATGCTATGTTTTTTCAATCTGATAACAGCTAAGTGACTAGTAGAGGCCAATAGCAGGTAGGTAGTCTATTACTGCTATGTACTAGAAAAAGGGATAATTCACGTCCTGGGTGTGATGTTGAGAGATTTCATCACACTACTCAGAATGGTATACAATTAAAAGCTTACAAATTGTTTCTTTCTGAAATTTTCTATTTAACATTTTCAAACTGTTACACACCTCAGTTAACTGAAACCTTTGAAATTGAAACTGCCAAAAAAAAAAAAAAAAAAAAAAGAAAGAAAAAAAAAAAAAGAAATTGAAACTGCAGACAAGGGGAAACCATTGTATTTCAGATCAAGTCAGATGACCACCTATCACTAGGTGAATGACAATTTATGGGGAAAAAAATCAAAAATTTAGGAAGAAACTTAAATCATAAGTGATTAAAGAAATCTACGGAATCTATAAAGTGGCTTGACAGCTTTTAAAAAATATATACATGAGGCTTTTTAAAACACTGAAAATAATGCAAGGACCACCAGTACTATCTCTGTGAGCCCCTAAGGATCCAGTCACTCCAAGTTAGAAGCAGCCTGATAACTATCTCACCCAATAATGTCAGCCTAAATAAATTCTCTTTCTTCTACTTATCCCATCATTTAATGAAAATAATTAAGCTATTTATATGAAGTTACATAGTAATATAGTGTCAAGATCAAAGGATGAGTTGTGTATTTAGCAATGATTTAGCCAAGTTATGGCCCATGATACTATACCTATTATAAGAAAGTGGCTACCTAGAAGATAGGAACGACTGAGGAAAAGGGGGTTGATTAACCTCAGGAAGAAGTTTTTCCTTCAGGATTCCAAAACGATAGTTATATAAAAAACAAAAACATTCAGGGTGCTACTGGTACTAAGAACAATGAGTGAAAGTTAATATGGAAGTAGATTTTATTTCCATTAAAAAAAAAATCAGTAGGCAAACACTGGATGGAGCTGCATCACAAATTTACTTGTAGCTAAGCAGAGACGGTAGTGTTATAGGAAAGTTTTTTCTTGTTTTTTTTTGGAGATAGAGTCTTGCTCTGTCACCCAGGCAGATCTCAACTCAATGTAACCTCTGCCTCCTGGGTTCAACTGATTCTCCTGCCTCAGCCTACTGAGTAGCTGGGATTACAGGCACGCACCCACCACCACGCCCAGCTAATTTTTGTGTTTTTAGTAAAGATGGCGTCTCACCATGTTGGTCAGGTTGGTCTCGAACTCCTGACCTAAGATGATTCGCCCGCCTCGGCTTCCCAAAGCAGGAGCTCTCAATAATCCAGGAAAGATTTTTGTTTAACGGCAAAACCTGGTCCAAACCCCCCACCCCGAGACTCACTTACTCGGTATGGGGTAGGGCCTGGGTACTAGTGTTTTTTAAAATCCCCAGGTAAGAAAATCTGAGTAAGATCACTAGATCACATCAATGTCATTATCCTCATTGTGATACCATGCAAGATGTTTTGCAAGATACTCTTTTTTAGAAGACGTTACCATTGTAGAAAAATCGGTAAAGAGTATATTGAATTCAATGCAATTTCACTGTAGTTCTGCAAGAATGGCCATAATCAAAAACTTAAAAAATAATCGATCTTGTCATGGATGCGGTGAAACTTCTACACTGCTGGTGGAAATGTAAACTGGTATAACCACTATGAAAAATGGTGTGGAGATTCCTTAAAGAACTAAAAGAGGTACTATTTGATTCAGTAATCACACTACTGGGTATCTACCCAGAGAAAAAGTCATACGAGCCGGGCGCGGTGGCTCAAGCCTGTAATCCCAGCACTGTGGGAGGCCGAGGCGGGTGGATCACGAGGTCAAGAGATCGAGACCATCCTGGTCAACATGGTGAAACTCCGTCTCTACTAAAAATACAAAAAATTAGCTGGGCATGGTGGCGTGTGCCTGTAATCCCAGCGACTCAGGAGGCTGAGGCGGGAGAATTGCCTGAACCCAGAAGGCGGAGGCTGCGGTGAGCCGAGATCGCGCCATTGCACTCCAGCCTGGGTAACAAGAGCGAAACTCCATCTCAAAAAAAAAAAAAAAAAAGTCATACAAAAAAGACACCTGCACATGCATGTTTATAGCAGCACAATACACAACTGCAATCATGTGGACCCAGCCCAAATGCCCATCAACGAGTGGATAAAGAAACTGGTATATATCTATGATGAAATACTACTCAGCCATAAAAGGGAGTGAGTTAATGGCATCTGCAGCAACCTGGATGGGATTAGAGACTATTATTCTAAGAGAAGTAAATCAAGAATGGAAAAGCAAACATCATATGTTCTCACTCATAAGTGGGAACTAAGCTATCAGGATGCAAAGGCATAAGATGGATATAATGAACTCTGAACACTTGGGGGAAAAGGGTGAGAAGGGAGTGAGGGATAAAAGACTATAAACTGAGTTCAGTGTATATTGCTCAGGTGATGGGTGCACCAAAATCTCACAAATCACCAGTAAAGAATTTACTCATGTAACCAAATACCACCTGTTCCCCAATTACCTATGGAAATAATTTTTTTTTAAAAGAAGAGTATGTGGGATTTCTGCATCATCTCTTGCAACTGCACGTGAATCTACAATGTTCTATTTAAAAAAGTGTAACGAAAAAAAAATAATGAAGAAAATCCCCAGGTGATTCCATTATGTAGCTAAATTTTAAAAAAAATCAGTAAACTAGAGAATCTCAAATTCCTACCAATTCTAGGAGACTACAAGCTGTTTTAAACTTAAGCCACTAAAAGGTAATTAAGAATGTTTAACATTTACAGGTATAATGTTTTGTAAAGCCAAATGTAAATAATTTATGGTTAATCCAAAACACTATGTTCTCCTAATAGCATACAAAAAGATTGGATAGAAAGGCATTCATTATACAACAGCTGTCATTTACCTCTTAGAGATGAGAGAGAGAGAGAGACAAACAGCCAGCCTCTAAGATGGCCCCCAAAGACCCCTACCTCCTGCTCTTGACATCTTTGTATAATTCCCCCGCTCCCCTGCCCTGCTTGAGTATAAGCTGGCTTTGGTTACTCACTTTTAACAACAAATAGAATATTGCAAAATGATGCGATGCTACTCCTGAAATTAAGTTATAAAAAGACTGCTGCTTCCATCGTAGGGGCCTTCTCTCTGAGATCCCTCACTCTGCAGGAAACAAGCTACTGTGTTGTCAGCCACTTTATAGAGAGGCCCACATGGCAAGGAACTGATATCTGGGCAATAACCCAGAGTGAAAATCTGGCCTGGTCACAGTCAAATAACTGAGCTTGGAAGAGGAATCTTTCCCAGTCAAGCCTTGAGAACTGCTACCCAGGCCAGACACGGTGGCTCACACCTGTAACCCCAGCATTTTAGGAGGCCAAGGAGGGCAGATCCTTTGATCTAAGGTGTTCAAGGGCAACCTAGGCAACATGGCGAAACAAAAAAATAATGGTTTCTACCCAAAAAAACCTCAAAAATATAAAAATAAGCTGAGCGTAGTGGTGCACACTTACAGTCCCAGTTAGGAGGCTGAGGTAAGACGATCACTTGGGTGGGAGAAGTGAGGCTTGCAATGAGTCAAGATTATGCCATTGCACTCCAGCTTGGGTACCAGAGCAAGCCTTTGTCTTTCTTTTTTTTTTTTTTTAAAAAAACAAGGGGTTTATTCCCTTGAATTTTTTCAGGAGATAATTGGGAAATGTTCAGTAGTTTGTTGGTATTCTTCTTCTTCTTTTTTTTTTTTTTAAAAAAAAAAGGGGGGGGAAGAGAGAGAGAGAGAGAGAAGTGCTACCCAGCTGTCACCTTGGTTGTAGCCTTGTAAGAGACCATGAGCAAGAGGCCCCCAGGTAAGCCACATCCAGAATCGTGACTCACAGAAACTATGATATAACAGATGCTTGTTGTTTTAAGTCACTAAGTTTTGGGGTAACATCAGGAAAAAAATAACTATATAGTTACCACAGGTCAACCCCAAAAGGAAGGAATCTAATCTGATGACTTATGCTAATCTTTCATCACAGTATTTAATCTCCCAGGGTCTACATTATCATCCAGCATTTATAAACTCCATTCTACTTTAGCTGACTTCACCGTTACTCAAACTCTCCTCATTCTCACCTCGTTCAATTCCTTAGAATGACTTCCTCTTTTCTATCCACCCAAATCTTAGCCATCTTTGACGACACCCACAGATGTTTCTTCCATAAGTACCTATTACTATCCACTTATTTAAATTACTCACTAACCTAACAGCTTTGTTTTAACTCTAAGAGACTGTAAACTCCTTAAGAATAAGTCTTATCATATTCCTTTCAATAGGTGTATTTATGCTATCCAGGACTTTATGTCTCTTCCAGCATACCAATAAATAAGAAAACTCAATGCTCTGCATTAAAAAAAAAATCTACAGCACTTAAGTATCCTTTGATGTGATAAAAGGTAAAAAGAAAAAAAAAAATCTAAGAGTGGAAGGGAAATCAAGAACTCCAATCTAGAATGCAAGATGTCACTAGCTTGGCTTATATATTTGAAAATATTGGCCAGGCACAGTGGCTCATGCCTGTAATCCCAGTACTTTGAGAGGCCAAGGTGGCTAGATCACGTGAGGTCAGGAGTTCCAGAGCAGCCTGGCCAACATGGTGAAACCGCATCGCTACTAAAAATCAAAATTAGCCGAGTGTAGTGGGGGCGCCTATAATCCCAGCTACTTGGGAGGCTAAGGCAGGAAAATCACTTGAACCAGGGAGGCAGAGGTTGCAGTGAGCTGAAATTTTGCCACTGAACTCCAGCCTGGGTGACACATAGAGAGAGACTCTGTCTCCAAAAAAGAAAATACTGAGTAAAGACCACCTTAGCTGAAGGATAACAGCTACAATGACAAACACCTTCCAACCCTATGATTAGCCAATAAGTGTTGCCTGGGTTCTGGAAATTTTCCCATTATTACTTTTTGAGTGAGTCTCCCTCTGTCACCCAGGCTAGAGTGCAGTGGTATGATCTCAGCTCACTGCAACCTCTACTTCCCAGGTTCAAGCAATTCTCCTCCCTCAGTCTCCCAAGTAGATGGGATTACGGGCACCCAGCTAATATTTGTGTTTTTAGTAGAAACGGAGTTTCACCAGGTTGGCCAGGCTGGTCTCGAACTCCAGACCTCAAGTGATTTGCCTGGTTCAGCCTCCCAAAGTGCTGGGATTACAGGCATGAGCCACTGTTCCTGGCCCCCTATTAGTTTCTTAAACTTACCTTCCCTCATTAAGCCACCACTGTAGTAATTTATCACTAGACATAACACACAGAGAAAAACTGCTGTCAACTACATCATCGGTTCTCAAACTTTAGCTTGTATCACATCACCCCTGAAGGCTTGTTAAAACAGACTGCAGGACCCTATCCCCAGAGTTTGATTCATAAGACTATTGCCATAGCAAGTCAACAAGTCTTGGTATAATTTAAGCTTACAGCTCAAGGAGATCAGCTGGGAAAAGATAAAAGTTCAAGAATAATACATCTAAACTATACCAAACACTTTAAAACATGTGTGCCTGCACACATCATGCTCAGGCTTTCATGCACATCATGCTCAGGCTTTCACGTTCTCTTCCTCCTCTCCCAATTAATCAATTTAAATGAACCATGATATGCACACCTGAATTCAATTTCTTGGAAACACAAACATCTCCAATTAACTCAGGTTTTAAAAATGATGTTAAACAAAACACTAAACGTAGAAAAGGACCAAACTAGTATTTCAACTCCCTCATTTTCAGTCCCAGATTAAAAACAAAACAAGGCTAAGGCACAGTGGCTCACACCTGTTATCCCAGCACTTTGTGGGGGGGGGCGGGGTGGTGGTGATGCAGATCACCTGAGGTCAGCAGTTCGAGACCAGTCTGACCAACATGGAGAACCACCCCCCGCCCCTGTCTCTACTAAAAATACAAAATTAGCTGGGTAAGGTGGTGCATGCCTGTAATCCCAGCTACTCAAGAGGCTGAGGCAGGAGAATTATTTGAACCCGGAAGGCAGAGGTTGCAGTGAGCTGAAATCGCACCACTGCACTCTAGCCTGGGCAGCACAGTGAAACTCTGTTTCAAAAAAAAAGAAAGAAAGAAAGAAAACCATTTTTTAATAATAGCAATACTGGTTAAGATTTAAAAAAAAAACCCTGGCTTGGAGTGGTGGCTCACACCTGTAATCCCAGTACTTTGGGAGGGCAAGGTGGGCAGATCACTTGAGGCTGGGAGTTCAAGACCAGCATGGCCAACCTGGTGAAACAGTCTCTACAAAATACAAAAACTAGCTTGGAGGGCTGGTGGGGGGGG
>NW_016107518.1:2420974-2427418 GCF_001604975.1 Cebus imitator
GTCTCAAAAAAAAAAAAAAAAAATCAGAACTGGGAACAGGGAACTTAAATTTGTAGGGTTAACAGTAAGCTCTCTAATGCAAACTAAATAAAACTCAGTGTTTTTTAACTTGGTAAAACATGTTTATCAAACCAACATTAAAAACCTAGATAACTGGTATTTCCAACCTCTATTAATACAAAGAAGTCTTCAGTAAGAGATAAATATCCCAAACGGGGGCAATGGGCAAAAGAGGATAAAATGAACAAAAGGCAAGGGGCAATTTAAAAATACCAGGCCCAATAAACGTGATAAACTTCAATCTCATCAGTTGTTTTTTTGTTTTTGCCAAACACCGACTGGTTGGGAAAACTAGCATAACCTTTCTGAAAGCAATGTAGTGGTATTAATCAACTGCCTTGAAAATGAGCAAATTCTTTTGACTCAGCACTTCTCCTTTTCCCAAGAAAATAAGAACACTCAAAGACTGACTTATGAGGATATTTTCAATGATGTTTATAAAAGCCAGAAACTAGAAAATAACAGATTAAATAAATTAGTTTAGATCTATAATCATATAAGCTCTTGAAAAAGTTACCTGACAGAAGGTTGTTCAGAAAATCTGTTTTTGTAATGTTTTACCACTGAAAACACAAAAAGAACATACAGTATGATTTCACTGTTATTAATGTGGAACCATATTAATGGCTATCCAAAGGTCTAGAAAAATAACTACAGTTCACTTTTTGGTGTAGGTCTCTGGGTGGCAGGCTTATTTTATCTTTTTATTTTTTCTTACCTAATCAGATTTTTCTTACATGTGCATGCGTTACCTGTATGACTAAAGTCTCAATCTATTAACTTGCAACATAACAAAAGCCTAATTTAGACCTAGTAATTACTGTATACCATTCAGAGAAGAGCTGGTCTGGGATACATCCTACACTTTGATTTACTGCTATTTCTAAATTTTATTTTAACAAGGTATGGCTATAACTTATATGTTCAGGAATTCTATTAAGAGCATCCTTATGGTGAAATACACTAGAAAACGAGTTTTCCCAAACATCTGGCATGGAAACATGGTAAAAGTAGGACACCAAAAAAAAAAAAAAAAAAACCCCTAGTTTTTTGTAGGTCTTATTAGTTCATTTCATCGGCATTTATTTTCTCTCACCTAAGCTAATAAAGAATGATGTCGTATGTATTAGCTATATTTCTGTTGCAAAAGTGACACACAACTTTTTGGCCTCAATGATTAGGACACAACTAAGCTGATGATGTTTAACTCTAAGAAAACAGAATGTAAATAAGTCAAAAAGTTAAATAATGAATAAGCATGATTTTTTAAAAAGCTAATTCAAATGCCAGTAAGCTAGGTGATAAATTTGAGGACAGATTTTATATAGCTGCAGAAAAATGAAAAGACCATTCAGTTTTACTGCAAATTATTTTAATGAAGTTCCCTTAAAAAAAAAAAAAAAAAAAAAGTTCTCAATTTAGTTACCTAAGAACTCAATTGTCATATTTTTAGAATCAATAAAATAGCTTTAAAATTTATCTTCTACAGACTGGGTGCAGTGGCTCAAGCCTGTAATCCCAGCACTTTGGGAGGCCAAGGCGGGTGGATCACGAGGTTAGGAGTTCGAAACCAGCCTGGCCAGCATGGCGAAACCCAACTCTACTAAAAACACAAAAAATTAGCTGGGCATGGTGGCGCGCATGTGTAGTCCCAGCTACTCGGGAGGCTGAGGCAACAGAGCGAGACTCCGTCTCAAAAAAAAAAAAAAAAAAAAAAAAATTATATATATATATATATATATATATATATCTGTATGTGTGTGTGTGTGTGTGTCTTCTACAATCCTCAACTTCCTTCTTAGACTATGTTCTTTATATTAAAAACTAAGACTTCCACTATTTAGTAACAGCTCTACATATCAGAGATTTTTCTTATCATGCAAAACACTGTATTCAAACATTGCCTGAATAGGTTTAATTTTTAAAACTGTTACTTATAATACTATAAAAATCTGTTAACAATGTAAAGTCAACGAGTAGCCAGTAACATACTTCTAATTTGTCAATGAATATTGAGCCAACGAATTTAAGTTAAAGAAATAATGATTGACATGCAAGAAGCAATAGTAACGCGTTTCCAGGTTTTCTAAAAGTTGCACTGAACCAAGCTTCATTTTTATTCTTCATCTCTCCCTGATTCCTCAGGACAAGTAGGTTTTTTTCCCCCAAACAAATGAAAACTTGATTTTCTGAAGCTCGAAAATACAAAAATGCAAAAATCTGACATTAACACACATGGTTAAATGAGATGTAGCTATCAATTTACACCAAGCCTAACTTACCACGAAATAGAAAATATCAGAGAAAGGAGTGCAGAGGCAGAAAGCCTCTGCTTTCTAACTCACAATAGAGTGTTGTTCAATATTAGACAACACTGCGTTTTGTTGTTGTTTTAGCTACAAGGATGGGTATGCAATATGCAGTTAACTATTCCAACAGCTTCAAGCAAGTCATATGCTACGACTAGAAAAAGTAGCAGTTAGGTCACAAACAGCAAAGACGTAAAAAAGATGTGAGCACAAGCCGCAACATCTGAAAAGGCGGCCCATCAGCACCTCTTCCGAGAAATAGTTCCCTTCCCCCACCTTTAAGTAGGCACTTGAGACTGCCAAGAAGATCCATTTCTTTATTAACTGGTGCCCACTTGGGGCAACTGTACACCAAGCTGCTCTTAGGCCTACCCTAATCCTTTCCAAAAGTGCTCAAATGAGGCTAAGGCCGGGGTAAGCCTCGTCGGGGCCCAATTCTTCCTGACTCCTCTTCCCCATCCCAACCCACTCCTCCGCCCCGCCCCAGCAGGCGCTCGATCGGCCGGAGGAAGGACACAGGGCCCGGAGACTGGCAGAAATTGCCCGCAAGAGAAGGCTTAGGCGGCCGAAGCCCTCCGCCATAGCAGGACTTGGGAAGCACCGCCCCCAGCGCACCTCCCCACACCCGGATAACCAGCGAACCTCTGCTTTCGACACCCTCTATCCCCAGCAGAGGCAGCGGAGAAGACAAGGCCGGGAAGCACCCGGCTGGGTTGCGCACCAGGCCCAGGCCTGTCCCTGGGGACCGCGCGGGCCGCCCGAATCCGCTCCCCCGTCGGGCCCGGTTCAGCTGACGCGGCGGCCACCCTCACCTGGATGACCTCGTTGACCTCCCGGATACATTCCACCATGTGTTGTAGAATCTGCTCGGCCGTGAGCACCTCGTAGCGGTAATCCTCCTCCTGCTCGTGCCCCGGCCCGCCGCCACCGCCGCCACCGCCGCCGCCGCCGCCACCGCCGGGCCCCAGAGCGCTGCCGCCGCCACCGCCCGTCTCCCCGCACAGCAGTCCGTCCCGCTCCCCGCCGACGCCCAACCCGGGCTCCACCAGCTCCACCTCGCCCAGATCCAGGTTATCGTCGTCCGGCTCGTCGTCGTCTTCGTCCTCCTCCTCCTCGGCGCCGCTGTCCTCCTCACTGCACTCCTCGTCCTCGTCGAACTCGTAGTTGTAGCCCTCGTCCGAGTCCATGGCGCGACGCGCGGACGCCCGGCGGACGCTGGCCGAGGCGGGGAGAGGGCGGGGACGCCGAGGCCCCGGCTCTCGCTCCGGCTCCGGCTAATGTCCGGACGCAGGCCTGGCTCCGGCCCCACGGGCCGCGGCGCCTCCCCAGGAGCGGCGGCTGGCGGCTGGTGGCGGCGGGGAGGGAGCGGAGGAGAGAGGGAGGGAGCGAGGGGGCCGCTTGCTGCCCGCCTCAGTCAGTCGCGGCTCCGCTCCGGGCTCCGAGAAGAAACAGTCCCCAGCGCCACCTCCACGGCCGCTGCTATCGCTACTGAGCCAACAAAGGGGCGTGCGTCACCGCGTCGCGCTGCGCCGTCGCGTCACTCTTTTTTGCGTCACTGCGCCCCGCCCCGCCGCCCCTGCGTGGAGTGCGAGGAGACCCCACGGTCCGGTCTTCCTGGGCCTTGGACCGGAGCAGAGCTGCGCGGAAATTGCGTTCCCGGTTCGTTCCGCTGCGGCTGTGTGGGCTGGGCGGAAACCCGTAGACCTTTCATGTGAAGAGATTGCGGTCTCCAGGTCACCAGTCACCGAGAGAGGGACCCCTGGCCGTCTAGGTGGTGGTTTTTGCCATAGGCCCTCACGTAGTCCCGTGGGGATGCGGCCTTCCCACCCGGCCGTAAAGGCGCTTCCAGCCGCCCTGCGGTAATCCCGGGAAGCCCTCAGCCGCTAAAATTTCTGTTCCCTTGCCTACTGATGGAAACCTCTTGTAAGTGGAACCCCAAAACTGTGTGACAGGCGAACCCACTTTAGGTAGCTGTGTGATATTGTCCACTTGTACAGACGTGTGGTGGTTTTTAAGTGTCCTATAATGACGTCATTTTAAAGGGGCATTTCCTCAACTCCGCTGACAAGAGCCCCTCTTGAGGGCCCTAAGCGATGTAAACAACGATGGTTTTCATGAATTGAGCTCTGTGTAAGGGCTTTACATCTATTCTCACCTTCGCGGAGCCATAGTACCCGTTTTACACCTGAGGAACCTGAAGGTCAAAAAGGAAAAGGGACTTGCCCAAGACCACCGAACCCTTGCCCTGTTTTAGCCGCTGGCTGCCTTAAAACATCAATTATAAAAATGCTTTGTAATGCATATGTATTGTATACTATATAGTACGTAAAAGACACGAATGCTTCAACAAATTGCAGGCAGTAATAGAAAAACCTGCAGGGACCAAATGTAGCCAGAGAGATAATGCTTGAGTCATATGGAAGTGTGCTGTGTGAGCTGAGTGTTGATGAATGGCTAGGAGTTCAACAGAGAAGGTGGAGAAGATGGTCTAGCCGAAGAGAACTGGCAACAGCGCAGAAAGTGTGTCAAGTAATTAATAGTTTCGGGAGCTTAAAGTGCGTGGATGGTAGATGGCAAAATATTAGGCAAGTTAGGGGTCATGTCAGTAAGAGCATTTATTCCTTTCTACCAGTGGGCTTAAATCTTTGTAAACAAGACATGAGAGCCAGAAGAGTGTTCTGAAGGAAGGAGAGACCTAAGAAGGCTCCCTCTTGAGATAATCTGAAGTATTGGTCAGATTGAAAACCTTTTAAAATCTAAATCCCTGATTTGTTGACACATCTTACTGTTCAACCTATAGGTTCCCTTTGCAAATTGATTTTGAAAAGTGAAAAATTCCATTATAATGTTTAAAAGCCTCTATCAATTTCTCCATTTTGTAAGTTTTAAAATACTGATAATCAGATTTGATAAAGTAACCTCAGGAGTTACAAAGTAAAGCTTTTAACGTCAATACTGATAGGTCTAGTTTCCTTTTTTTTTTCTCTCCTTTTTTCTTTTTCTTTTTTTTTTTTTTTGAGACAGAGTCTTGCTCCGTCGCCCTGGCTGGAGTTCAGTGGCCCCATCTCAGCTCACTGCAACTTCCGCCTCCCAGGTTCAAGCACTTCTGCATCAGCCTCCCAAGCAGCTGGGATGACAGGCACGTGCCACCACACCCGGCTAGTTTTTGTATTTTTAGTAGAGACAAGGTTTCACCTTGTTGGTCAGGCTGGTCTGGAACTCTAACCTCGTGATCCACCCACCTTGGCCTTCCAAAGTGCTGGAATTACAAGGTGTGAGCCACTGCAACTGGCCTAATCAGTTTTATTTTAATTATGCTTATATGTACACAGCCTGTGTTATTCCCATTTTCTAGTGAATAAAATTGATGGGATATTTTTCTCAGAAACCTTTTCCATGATCTCATGACCTCATTTTTTATTAATATCACAAACAGTATTACAGTGCTTCTGAATTTTTGGGTCTCCTACCATTGCTAAACCATGGTAACCATGGTTTGATGGTTAGTTAACATTTTCTGTACATATTTAATTTGTTCTATAAAAATATGTATAGAACTATAGAACTATATGTATAGTTCTATACATATTTTTATAGAACGAATTAGTTAACATTCGTTCTATACATATTTTAGAAACCATCCTGGATTCAGGTTAGGTTATGGTGCTCTTTAAGGAAAACCAGTAGAACAACTTCTCTCTGGCCCCACATTGGCCAAGGGATGACCCACATACATTATTTTGTTTTGTTTTTTAATGACTTGTTCTTAAAGGTATTGCCTGTGTTATTGTTTTCCCAGTATGGTGATTACTAGCTAGAAGCACAGTAGTCTTTAAACAACAACAGGAAAAGGTTCTTGAAAAAGAAAATACACCAATTAACACCTTTTTGGTGACAAGATAATTATCGTTAATTTGGCACTCCCATTGTCCCCAGGTCCTTGTAAGGTCAAAAAATATTGGTATACATCTATAAAATATCTACTCATGGGGCAAAATTCCATAAATGTTTATATGCTAACCAAATGATTATGTACTGAATACCAACAGGAAGACTATGCAGGTGCTTTTCAGAT
>NW_016107518.1:2427658-2432730 GCF_001604975.1 Cebus imitator
TGTATTTTTAATGGAGACAGGGTTTCACTATGTTGACCAGGCTGGTGTTGAACTCCTGATCTCGTGATTTGCTCACCTTGGCCTCCTGAAGTACTGGGATTACACGCGTGGGCCACTACACCTGGCTAGCACTGGAATTTTTCTAATGGCAGATAATAAAACTGTAAGCTATGGAAAAGCCAATTGTATCAACTCTACCAGTTGGCTCAGGACAGGGGTTTCCTGGGACATGGAATTTTCAGTACCTAAACTAGGTAGATCCAGGCAAGGTGGGATTTGGTTTGGTCCCCTACAGGGTACCTGACCAAAACTTCGTGTATATAAGTAATTGTCTCTAAAATCAAATGTGAAGAAATTGCTTTTTGTCATTTTGTTTATAAAATTACGTTTTAATGCAGCACTTTTTTTTTTTTTTAGACAAAGTCTTGTTCTGTCACCCAGGCTGGAGTGCAGTGGTGTGATCCGCCTCCCAGGTTCAAGCGATTCTCCTGTCTTGACCTCTGAGTAGCTGAGATTACTGGTATGTGCCACCATGCCCAGCTAATTTTTTGTATTTTTAGTGGAGGCGGGGTTTTACCATGTTGGCCAGGCTAGTCTCAAACTCTTGACTTCAAGTGATTCACCTACCTTGGCCTCCCAAAGTGCTGGGATTAAAGGCGTGAGCCACTGCAGCTAGCCTGTTTTTGTTTCTTAATGTTTTAGGTGTTCCTGTGTTTCACTAGGAAGTAGGTAAAGAAATCAAAATTAAAATTAAATGTTACTACAAATTTAATATTAAATTTAGTCAGCACACAAAAAGAAACACCGATAAGCTGAGTACTTTGCATTTCTGTAGAAACATCTATGTATTTCAAATTTTGTTATAGATACCAATTAAGTGTTACAGTATTATTGAGAGATCACATCACACCAGTTCTAAGTGTATAATAATAATAAGGCATAGAGAAACTGAAGTTACATGCCTCATTAGAAGTCTAATAAGAGAGAGTGACAACCACAAGTAGAACCCAAGATTCCCAACTGCAGCCCTTTCTTTAAGATCTCCCCATCCTGGCACAGTGACTCACACCTGTAACCCCAACACTTTGGAAGACCAAGGTGTGAGAATCAATTGAGGCTAGAGTTTTAAGACCAGCCTGGGTAACACAGCGACACCCTGCTTGTACAAAAAATAAAAAATAAGCAAATTAGCCAGGGCTGAGTACAGTGGCTCATGCCGTAATTCTAGCACTTTGGAAGACTGATATCGGAGAATCACTTGAGTGCAGGAGTTCAAGACTAGCCTGAGCAACATAGCAAGACCCTGTCTCAAAAAAAAAAAAAAAAAAAAAAAAAAATTAGCCAAGGACAGTGGTGCATGCATGTAGTCCCAGCTACTCAGAAGGCTAAAGCAGAAGGATGCCTTGAACCTCCAGGAGTTTGAGGCGCAGCGAGCTATGATCACATGGTTACAGAGCAAGACCCTGTTTCTAAAAAAATAAAATAAAAAGATATTCTCTACCTTATCTTTCTTCTAGAAAACAGTTGTCCCTTGGTATCTGCAGGAGATTAATTCCAGGACCCCCACAGATAACAAAATCCATGGTTGCTCAACTCCGTTATATAAAATGGCATGCTGTTTGCATATAACCTACATACATGTTCTCAAGCATTTTAAATCATCTCTACTTGTAACACCTAGTGCAATGTAATGCTTTATAAATAGTGGTTATATTGTATTATTGTTATCTTTGAAATTTTTAAAATTGATATAATGTTACCTTTTATTTATTTTTTTTTTTAATTTTCAGTCCATGATTGGTTGAATCTGTGGATATAGAACCTGCAGATACAATGGGGCCTATTGTACAGTATCTATAGACTTTATTATTGAGCCTGAGCTTTTATACAAGTAATTATCTAATGTGTGATAAAGTAATGCTGGAACTCACGCCTGTAATCTTAGCACTTTGGGAGGCTAAGTGGCTCATGCCTGTAATCCTAGCACTTTGGGAGGCTAGGGTGGGCAGATCACTTGAGGTCAGGAGTTTGACACCAGCCTGGCCAACATAGTGAAACCCTGTCTCTACTAAAAATACAAAAAATTAGCTGGGCGTGTTGGTGGATGCCTGTAATCCCAGCTACTTGAGAGGCTGAGGCAGGAGAATCACTTGAACCTGGGAGGCAGAAGTTGCAGTGAGCCAAAATCATGCCACTGCACTCCAGCTGGGCAACAGAGCAAGACTCCATCTCAAAAAAAGAAAAAAAAGATAATGCTGGAACTAGAAATAGAGTATATACTATGATGCAATTAGACAAATGTACAAAACCATAGTGTCTATGTGCCCCATGATTGCAAGATAGATTTATTTGGTCTTAAATGTGTGCTTACACTACAACAAAAAATAATATATGATGACCTTCCAAAAAGTGAACATAGATTTGTCCTAATGACAACCATTTGAAGGAAAAAAGTATCTTCGCAACTAAAATTTGCAAAAGAAACATTTTTCTGTAGTTCACAATATCTCTATTGTGTTGCTTTATGGGTGTATTTGGGTGAATGGATGAATAGGCAAAAAGTTAGCAAATATATTATTGAGTCTATACTAGATGCCGCACTAGATGAATATGCATTTTTAATTTCTTCTTTATGATCTTGTGACGTTTGAAGTCTTAATTTTGTAGATGAGAAAAAAGGCTCAAAGGTGAAAGTAATTTACCAAAGTACACAACAGGTGGCAGAACCTTGATTCAGATCTAAGTTTTCAGAATTCAAGTCCAGTTTTTTTTCCATATAATTCTCAGTGACTATAATAAGATCTTATTCTAAAATTTGTCTTTGTATTTTTATAAGGGAGTGATTGCCATCAACCCTACTGCTTTCTGGATTGGCATAAACATTGACTGTATGTAGTATTTGTTCCTCCTGGAACTAGGTAATAAAAGTAGCATGGTAAATAGACATGTTGTCTTCTGCTCACAATGTTCTACTTTATTCCTGTAAATATAATCTTAGCATTCTTTTTTTTTTTTTTTTTTTTTAAAGACATAGTCTTGCTCTGCCTCCCAGGCTGGAGTGCAATAATGTGATCTTGGCTCACTGGAACCTTTGCCTCTTGGGTTCAAGCAGTTTCTCCTGCTCAGCCTCCCAACTAGCTGGGATTACAGGCACCCACCACCATGCCTGACTAATTTTATGTGTTTTTAGTAGACACAGGGTTTCACCATGTTGGCCAGGCTGATCTCAAACTCTTGACCTCAGGTGATCCACCTGTCTTGGCCTCCCAAAGTGCTGAGATTACAGACATGAGCCACCATGCCCAGCCTAATCTTAGCATTCTTAATGACAATTTTAAGTACATAAGTGATGATTTTTTTGGTTAATCAATCAGTAGTTACTTATTAGTGTCTATTCAATGCAAAGACCCTTTCTAGGCATTCTGGAGAAATAAAAAGAGGTTATAATTTAGGGAAAGAGATAAACTAAAAGGTTAATTTAAAAAATGATAACTGTGGCCAGGTGTGGTGGCCCACGCTTGTAATCCCAGCACTTTGGGAGGCCGAGGCGGGTGGGTCACAAGGTCAGGAGATCGAGACCATCCTGGCTAACATGGTGAAACCCTGTCTCTCTACTAAAAATACAAAAAATTAGCCGGGCATGGTGACACACGCCTGTAGTCCCAGCTACTCCGGAGGCTGAGGCAGGAGAAACACTTGAACTCGGGAGGCGGAGGTTGTAGTGAGCCGAGATTGTGCCACTGTACTCCAACCTTCCAGCCTGGCGACAGAATGAGACACTGTCTAAAAAAAAAAAAAAAAAAAAAGATAACTGCACAGTTGAAGAGATGTCACAAGCCAAGAAGAATGGCACGAATGATAGTGCTAAAGGAGTTCTTGGCCATGGTGCCACGTGCCTGTGATCCCAACTACTTGAGAGGCTGAGGCAGGAGGGTTGCTTGAACCAAGGTGTTCAAGACCAGCTCAAGCAAAATAGCAAGTCCCCATATCAAAAAAAAAAAGTTATAGAAAAAAATAGGTTCAAATTCTAGCTGGGGACAAAAAGGAGATAGAAGTCACTATACTGGGATATTCTACAAAAACATTAATATGCTAGACTTTCTCATGCCTCCTGCCTTTGTACCCCCTGTTGCTTCTGCCTGACCTCCCTCCCACCTACTCTTTCCCACAAACTAATTCATGTGCTTCAAAATACTGTTTTTTTCAAGTCATTCCAAACATGGTGCTTGATGCCTAGAACATGTAATTGTGTATTGCCCATTCCCAACAAACTTCCAGGCTTTTGTTAATGCTGGAATAAATTAATATAAAACTAAAGTTTGTTAATTAATATAAACCTGAAAATAATAGACATTTATTGTATTCTTACCTCAAAGTAGGTTGAATCTTGCCAACATTAAATCAACAGTGGTGTTCATGAAAACTTGAAGGTTGTGTGGAGCAGAAGGAAGAGGGGATCTGATATGCATATGTTCTCCATGGCACTCTTTATCTAGGATTTTTCTAGGGCAAATGCACATTTTCCCTTTCACATCCCCAGTGGTACCTCAGCCTTTAATACTTCATGGCAAGATAGGATTGATGTTGGAATCCAGCTCAATTGGACACAAATGATACGATGCAGCTTGGTTATGAATGAATAAAGGACTACAACAAGAAGCAAAAATCTTTAGGACTTGAAGATTGTAGTAATAGGAAACCCAGAAATAGCACCTGACAGGACCACACAGCCCCAAAGCTTTCGGAAATGAAAAAGCTTTTCTTATTTTGTCTTTTTGTTTTCTCTCGTTTTTTTTGGTTCTTTTGGTTTATTTCATTTGAGACAATACCGTGATTTAGTAGGCATAGTCACCTCTTTGACTCCAGGAACCAAATGCCACTCCTTACAGTTATTTTGCAATGTGGCAAGAACTGGTTTTTCAATTCTGTCTTTTTAGCTGTACCCTCACAGACATCTTTAGTAAAGTAATAATGGAGGGCTTGTGTTACATGACAAGAAGTCTTTATGAGCTGCTTCACATTTTGCTTTCCGGAAAAGATAATTTAATGTTGGATACATTTATTGACACATT
>NW_016107518.1:2437762-2449072 GCF_001604975.1 Cebus imitator
TTTTTGAGACGGAGTTTTGCTCTTGTTGCCCAGGCTGGAGTGCAGTGGCGCCATCTTGGCTCACCACAACCTCTGCATCCTGGATTCAAGCAATTCTGCCTCAGCCTCCCAAGTAGCTAGGATTACAGGCATGTACCACTATGCCCAGCTAATTTTGTATTTTTAGTAAAGATGGAGTTTCTCCATTGTTGGTCAGGCTGGTCTCAAACTCCTGACCTCAGGTGATCTGCCCACCTTGGCCTCCCAAAGTTCTGGGATTACAGGCATGAGCCACCGCGCCCAGCCTCAAGTTCCCATTTTAAAGAATTTGACAGGACAATAAAATGAAAATCATTACATTGTATCTTAATGTTATTAAAACAGAATAGTCCCAGAGGGTCATACCATATTGATTAGTATATTTGTTTGCATTAAGCAAAGATGAGTATGTGTGGACACATATTTTTCTAAATCACAAGTTGCATGTGTGGGCTATGAGCCTTTGTTTCTCCTAAGTGAGTGTATATGGGAGGTTGCAGATGGAGAAGGTCAGACAAAGGGATGAGATATTGTGCAAAAATGAATATTCTTACTCAGCTGACTTTGAGAGGTATAATAGTGTAGTAGTTAGCACCATACGTGCCAGAGCTACAAACCCTACTTAATAAATATGTGAACTTAGGCAAATTACTTCACCTTTTACAAGCCTGTTTCCTCATCTGAGGAAGGAAAAGGAAAAATAATAAGGCTTTCCTCATTGGATTGTAATGATGAAATGAGTTAGTGTAAAGGACTTGTATTATCATTATTCGACACAGGAATTGCACAGTGCTTTGTTTTAGGTCTGACTATATACAAAGATGATTATTCAGTCAATTTTAAAGTGGTGGCCCTTTGAAGAATACAAAACAAAATTCATTTGTCAAATTGTTGAAAATGCTGCTGTGCTCTTCTTGTATGCCCATATTTTTATTAGTTAATTCAATAAGTCCATTGTTCACTAACATGTCAGGCAGTGTGCTAGAAACATTGAAATTAAGAAATTAAATAAGGCTGGGTGCAGTGGCTCATGCCTGGTAATCCCAGCACTTTGGGAGGCTGAGGCGAGCAGATCATGAGGTCAGGAGTTTGAGACCAGCCTGACCAACATGGTGAAACCCCATCTCTACTAAAAATACAAAAATCAACCGGGCATGGTGGCTCGTGCCTGCTACTCAGGAGCCTGAGGCAGGAGAATCGCTTGAACCCTGGAGGCAGGGGTTGCAGTGAGCCAAGATTGCACCACTGTACTCCAGTCTGGGCAACAGAGCAAGACTCCATCTCTAAATAAATAAATAGTAAAACCATTTCAGCTCTCAAGAAGTTCACAGAGTAGTAGGAGAGACATGTAAACCATTCATTATACTGTGATAAGTACTATAGTAGAAGTATGATCTGAATGTTAGAGAAGCAAGAATATAGGTATTTAATTCAGTGTAGAAGGCACACAAGATTGTCATGGAGGCCTTCCTAGGGAAAGAAAGTGTGGCTTGAGCTGAGTATTGGAGGACAAATTCCTTGGGAAGAGGAGTGTGAATGTATATATAAAATATATAAGAGTGAAATATGGTGTATTTGAGCCATGCCCTATTTGGGGAACGGCCAGAAGTTCAACATGTCTGAAATTTGGATGTATATAAGACTGTTAGGGCCACGTGTGGTGGCTCACAGTTATAATCCCAGCACTTTGGGAGCCAAGGCAGGAGGATCACATGAGGCTAGGAGTTCGAGACCAGCCCTGTGAACATGGCGAAACCCTGTCTCTAGTAAAAATACAAAAAATTAGCCAAATGTAGTGGCACTTGCTGGTAATCACAGCTACTCGGGGAAGGGCTGAGGCACAAGAATTGCTTGAACCTGAGAGGCGGAGGTTGCAGTGAGCCAAGATCAAACCACTGCACTCCAGCCTGGAGATAGAGCAAGACCCTGTCTCAAACAAAACAACAAAAACCTACTAGAAATGCCATTGTATCCTTCCTGTATCCTTCTTGTATCCTTCCCCTAGAAAGGTCCCTTTTTTATCCTCTTTCACTTTCTCTTATAACTTCGTTCAAGGCTTCTCCCTCAGCTTGAAAATGATAAGAGGTAGAAATCAAAGCCCTGATTCATCTCTCTGTCTCTAGTCTGTACTCCTTCTCCTATGCTACTTTGAAGATTTTTCATTCTTTGAATAAAATTTGTTACTAGTTTACTAGGATTTTTGTGAGGGGGATAGTGATAGGTTGCACTTTTCTAGACTAACTTTAATCATTACATTTAGATTTTATAGAGCTGGCTGGGTGCAGTGGCTCATGCCTGTAATCCCAGCACTTTGGGAGGCCAAGGTGGGCGAATCACCTGAGGTCAGGAATTTGAGACCGGTCTGACCAACATGGAGAAACCCCGTCTCTGCTAAAGACATACAACATTAGCTGGGTGTAGTGACATATGCTTGTAATCCTAGCTATTTGGGAGGCTGAGGCAGGAGAATCACTTGAACCCTGGGGGTGGAGGTTGCAGTGAGCCAGATTGCGCCATTGCACTCCAGACTGGGCAATAAGAGCAAAACTCCATCTCAAAAAAAAAATGCTTTATAGAGCTAGTAGGATGAGTGCAAGTAGGGGAAGATGTATTCCATATTAATTCAATAAACTATACATATACTCTATACAGTTGGACATAACCATTGTGTTAGCTATTATTAAAAATACAAATCAGGTTACATTTTCTGTCTTTAAGAAGCTTATATTCTAATACAGGAAATCATAGAGGAAAAAATGTAATGCCAGATGGTATATCAAATAGCTGTCTATCAAGCTTAGCACTAGGGCCATGTTTCTCAACTTTTGTTTTCATTATCAGCCCCCTGTGGAACCTTTTTAGATCTGTTTTTCCTAATCAGCACCCCACTATAAAATTTTAACACCACAGATATACCATGTATGCTTTAATGGACTGTATGTATATTTATGCTTTATATATAAGGCATGCTTATTTTTATACCCTCCCAAAAAACCAATTTTTTCCCCTTGGGGAGTAGTAATGCCCATGTTGAAAATATGTACACTAAACTAGAGTTATCATTTTCAAGCTCTAAGATTGGAAATCAAATTCTAGTTTCAGGATGGATGCTTTAAATACCTAACTAAATATTATACCTTAGAAATTAAATTTTCTGAGTTCAGATAAAACCCACAGCACTGTCAGCATCAAATCAAAAAATAAAACAATTGTGTATACACATACATGTGTGGCTAAGCTCAGGGTTGTCACGTTGTGCAACTTCAGGAGAGTATATTTACAATATGGAAGGAAAGGGAATGAAAAATAATTTGAAATTATAACCATGATGTGATTAAAAGAAAAAGTCATCTTAAACTTTTCTCAACATTCCTATCTTGTACAGAATTATGTGTTTGTCCTTTGCAATATATAATTAATTCTCTGTGAATGTTTAATTCACCCACATATTAATTTACATACAGGCCAAAAATGTATACCAACCAGAATATTCACAGTATATACACACTTTTTTTATTCTTGAATATAGAACTAAACATGAATGCTGTGCTAATTTTTACTCCATAAAGACATTATAATCAGTTGTATCAAAGCTTAAGTACCCACACTAGGACAAAAATAAATTATTCTGACCTATATGCCAAGGAACTAAGGAGATCTCCAGCCACCAAAAAACCTGCAAGGAACTGAATTCCCACCAAGGAACTGAAGCCTTGGCTTAACAACAGCCTATGAGGAGCTACATTCTGCCAACAACCATGTGAGCAAACTTGGAAGTGAATTTTCCTGCAGATGAGATTGCAGACCTGGACAAGACTTTGTTTGCATCTTTGTGAGAGATCCTGAAACAGATAACCCAGCTAAGCCATACCAACATTGTGACCCACGGATACTCTGAAATAATAAATGTTCATTGTTGTTTTTCGTTTGGTTGGTTGTGTGTGTGAATGGTTGGGTTTTTTCGGTCCTCTCCCTTCCCCCAGATGAGGTCTCCCTATGCTGCGCAAACTGGTCTCTAACTCCTGGGCTTAAGTAGTACTGTATTTCCATCTCAGCCTCCTGAGTAGCTGGGATTACAAACTTGCACCACTGTGCCCTGTTGTTTTTTAATTGAATTCTTCACGTCAACCAAACTACCTCCTTTTAAAGATTGACTGCTCAGTAGGTACCAAAACAATTGATAGATTCCACGTACTATACTGTACCGTAGAAGTTAGCACTTCTTCATAGCATTTGTCAAACTTGCACTTAAATAATATGTTATCTCTCTGAGTTGGTAAATTACATAAGGATGAGAACATTCTTGCTGTGTTTATTACTAGAAACCATATATATAACACAGTTTTTGATACTTGGAAGACATGCACTAAATAAGGTAAAATTTGTCTCCGCACTTATTCTAACAAGTTATATCCTTGTCCTATGTTATATATAAAAATAAAATCTAGATAAATTAGAGATCTAAAGAAAGAAAACATAAAATTAGTAAAAGAAATATTGGTGAATATTTAAATATTTGGGAGTGGGGAAGGCCTTATCAAGGATAGTACCCAAGACAATACCTGTAAAGCAAAAGATTGATAGGTGTGACCATATGATTTGATACTTTCTTCTGCAAAAACAACATAAATAAAAGATATAAACTGGAAAAATGCAAAATATATGACAAGGTTATTTATCTTTTTATAAAAGTCTCATATGAATTCATAAGAAACACATGTACACATATTATTTTTGGGGAGACGGACAGAGAAGGTAAACTGAAATTCAAATGTCTAATAAATAACCAAAAATTCAACTTTATTAGTAATTTAAATGGAAATTAATAACGAGCTACCATTTCTACCTGTCAGAATTACAGAGACTTTATAAAATGCTAACACTGAGTTTCGATGGGAGAAAAGCAAGGACAGAATGGCTACTTGTAGGAGTACAAATTGGTACAGTTTTTTTTAGAGGACAATTTGTAAGTAAGAAAAACCTTAAAATAAACATGCCCTATGATCTAGCAATGATTCTTTTAGTAATTTAACCTGAAGAGATTTGTACGAAACCTTAGCTGCAAAAATGTTCAGGGAATCAATTGGTTAAACAAATTATGGCTGGGCGTGGTGGCTCATGCCTATAATCCCAACACTTTGGGAGGCTGAGGCAGGTGGATCACGAGATCAGGAGATCGAGACCATCCTGGCTAACATGGTGAAACCTGGTCTCTACTAAAAATACAAAAACTTAGCAGGGCGTGGTGGCATGCGCCTATAGCCCCAGCTGCTCGGGAGGCTGAGGCAGGAGAATCGCTTGAACCCAGAAGGCGGAGGTTGCAGTGAGCTGAGATTCACCATTGCACTTTAGCCTGGGTGACAAAGTGAGACTCCATCTCAAAAAAAATAAAGGCCAGGTGCGGTGGCTCATGCCTGTAATCTCAGCACTTTGGGAGGCCAAGGCGGGCGGATCACAAGGTCAGGAGATCAAGACCATCCTGGCCAACATGGTGGAACCTATCTCTACTAAAAAAAAAAAAAAAAAAAAATTACATTTGAATATAAAATAAAAAAACTATGCCCCCATTTAAAATAATATTGTGAAATGTGAATTGACCTGGAAAGATGGTCACAGTATGTGGTTGAACAAAGGAAAAGGAGGCAGTTTCAAAGCAGTGTCAGAGGACAGTTCGGTGGTATATATGTGCATTTGTATGAGCAGAAAGAAAGCAAGGAATTAAGGGAATTTCAAAAACTTTATTGACTTAATTTACATATTGTAAAGTTCAACTGTTTTAAGTATGTGATTCAATGACTTTTTTCTTTCTTTTCTTTTTCCAGAGACATTCTCAGCAAGAAGATTCAATGACTTTCAATACATTTACAGAGTTGTGCAGCCATCACATTCCAGTTAAAATGATCCTTCTTTTCTTGCTTACCTATATTCTGCGTCCATGCTAGGTATGTATAACTGGTCATTTTAAAAGTTAAATTCCGTCTTCAGTACTGACTTCTCCAAAAAAGAAAGAAAAAAGCAGCAGCAAAATATAAAATGTCAAAATAATAGTAATGATAGCTAAAAAGATAAGCAAATACACTTTAACTTTTGTAGAGAGATTAAATATATGCAGAGAGGTTGAAGGACCTGCTTTCAGTCTAAGTGTGCCTATTTGCAAAAGGGCTTTACTCTTTTATCCCCACCCACCCACTCTTTCTATGACTTTGCTGATCCTCCCAATGTATTTCAGCTTTAAAAGGATAAGGAGTTTTAGTATGGCGGTCATTAAAAGTCCTAATTCAGCCTTAATTCCTAGAAGTAAAAGAAACTATGCTTGATAAACATAAGGAAACATGAATTCAAGAAATAGGAACACAAAAACAGAAAAGAAAGTGTTAGCGGCGCATGATGGTTCACACCTATAATCCCAGCATTTTGAAAGTCTGAAGCAGGAGGATTGCTTGAGCCCAGGAGTTTGAGACCAACCTGGGCAATATATTGAGACCCCCATCTCTACAAAACGTTTAAAAAGTAGTGCTCACTGTGGTCCCAGCTACTCAAGAGGCTGAAGTGAAAGGGTCTCTTGAGCCTGGGAGGTCAAAAGTACAGTGAGCTATGATCATACCATTGCACGACAGCCTGGGTGACACAGCAAGACCCTGTTAAAAAAAAATTCTACTGGAACACATTGCTTTTTCAAAGATCAACATAAAATAGCCAATTGTTATAGCTGTGAAAACTATACATTGTATACAAAATAAAAAGCACTGATTTGCCGTGCTGGGCAAAACCACAATAATTTTCCAACTTTAAGCAACTTCTGCCATCATCAAGATATCAGATCTGAAAGTACCAGAAAAATAGGGATGAGATTTGAAATTTTCTAAAAATTTTATGCTACTCAAATACATCTTGCTTTATAGAAATAGAAATAGGACACACATAAAATACATATGTACCTGTGTTTCAGTGTTAGAATGTAAGCTAGTGCTGGAATAAATATGAAAATATAGGAGAAGGGGGTGAAATGCCAAAGTCCTTTCATATCAGTAGACAAAAGATCAAAAGATACACTTTTCACACAATAGAATCAGAGTATTATGACACGGTAGTTGTGTCTACTTCAACTTATTTATGAATGACAAAATCGGAACAATTATGACCTATCCATAGTGATATATTAGTTATTATCAAAGACCACAAATCTCCCATCTCTTTCATCATAGTTTAGTATAGTTTTCTTTAATCCTTGCTTTTATAGGAGACAATAGAGTAGAGGCTCTGGAGTCTAAGTGCTTGATTTCAAATCCTGCGTCACCACCTAACTAGCTATGTAATTTTGGGCAAGTTACTCAATATTTCTGTGTCTTATCTGTATAGTGGAGGAACAAATAGTACTCTAAATATATAACAATTGATATGTTGTATGTAAATTGCTTAATACAGTGCCTGGCACATAATAAGCATTTAGTAAACACTAGCTATTTGTTACTCAGTGTAAATAAATTTCTTTTTTTTGCGACGGAGTCTCGCTCTGTTGCCCAGGCTGGAATGTAGTGGCACAATCTTGGCTCACTGCAACCTCCCCTTCCTGGGTTCAAGCAATTCTCCTGCCTCAGCCTTCCTAGTCACTGAGACTACAGGCGCGTGCCACCACTCCTGGCTAATTTTTTGCCTTTTTAGTAGAGACAGGGTTTCATTGTGTGAGCCAGGATGGTCTCGATCTTCTGACCTTGTGATCTGCCCACCTCAACCTCCCAAAGTGCTGGGAACAGGCAGAAGCCATTGCACCTGGCTAAATAAAGTTTTTAAATGATAATGTCATGGGTGAGAGTGTGACTAAAAATTTGTAAAACAAGGGGTCAAAGAAGTTGAATTTGTCTGTGGAAGCAGAGACGGGAAAAAGGGGTATGGTGTGAAGAGGGAAATTATGAGTCAGGAAACAAACTAGAGTTAATTAGAGCAAGATAACCAGAAGAAAGCTGGACCATAAGATAATTTTATTTTGCCTTATTTAATTTATTTATTTTTTGAAACAGGGTCTCACTCTGTCTCCCAGGCTGGAGTGCAGTGGTGTGATCATGGTTCATTTGCAGCCTCAACCTTCCAGGCTTAAGTGATCCTGCCACCTCAGCCTCCTAAGTAGCTGGGACTACTGGCACACGCCACCCAGCTAATTAAAAAAATTTTTTTGTAGAGACAAGGTCTCACTGTGTTGCCCAGGCTGGTCTTGAACTCCTGGACTCAAGCAATCCTCCAGTTTTGTTCTCCCAAAGTGCAGGGATTACAGACATGGGCCACTGTGCACAGGCTAAAGCAGATGGGCTGCGCGCAGTGGCTCACGCCCGTAATCTCAGCACCTTGGGAGGCCAAGGTGGGCGGATCATGAGGTCAAGAGATTGAGACCATCCTGACCAATGTGGTGAAACCCCCTCTCTACTAAAAAATTCAACAATTAGCTGGGCGAGGTGGCGCGTGCCTATAGTCTCAGCTACTCAGGAGACTGAGGCAGGAGAATTGCTTGAACCCAGGAGGCAGAGATTGCAGTGAGCCGAGATTACGCCACTGCACTCCAGCCTGGCGCCTGGTGACAGAATGAGACTATGTCTCAAAAAAAAAAAAATTGAAAAAAAAAGCAGATCTTACTATAACAAGTAGTTCTTAAAAAACAAAACAAAGCAAAAACAAAAACAAAAACAAAACCCCTGCATCCAGGCATGGTGGCTCACGCCTGTAATCCCAGCACTTTGGGAGGCTGAGGCGGAGGGGATCACCTGACTAACATGCTGAAACCCCATGTCTAATAAAAATACAAAAATTAGCCGGGCGTGGTGGTGGGCACCTGTAATAGCAGCCACTTGGGAGGCTGAGGCAGGAGAATCACTTGAACCCAGGAGGCAGAGGTTGCAGTGGGCTGAGATCACATCATTGTGCTCCAGCCTGGGCAACAAGAGCTAAACTTCACATATATATATATATACACATATATATATATATATACATATACACATATATATATATATATATATACACACACACATATATATATATACACACACACTATATATATACACACATATATATATATACATATACACAACACATATATATATATATATGTACACATATATATATATATATTCTAAAAGCTGGCCCATGTATGCTGTATAATGTGAGTTATGTCACCCTACCAAACAGTTAAAGGCCAGAAACTTCGGTTCTGGAGTCAGAGCCAAAACTATTTCAGGTGGTAGCTGCAGGCATATCCATTAACCACTGGTAACACAGAGACTTTTGTCCACATATTTATAGCATTTGTCCCCAGTTTTCACAGGGAGATTTGTTCAAAGTTACCAAAACAATGACAGAACTCTTAAGACTTCTATGGACGGCCGGGCACGGTGGCTCAAGCCTGTAATCCCAGCAATTTGGGAGGCCAAGGCGGGTGGATCACGAGGTCAAGAGATCGAGACCATCCTGGTCAACATGGTGAAACCCCGTCTCTACTAAAAATACAAAAAATTAGCTGGGCATGGTGGCGCGTGCCTGTAATCCCAGCTACTCAGGAGGCTGAGGCAGGAGAATTGCCTGAACCCAGGAGGCGGAGGTTGCGGTGAGCCGAGATCGCACCAGTGCACTCCAGCCTGGGTAACATGAGTGAAACTCCGTCTCAAAAAAAAAAAAAAAAAGACTTCTATGGACCCCATCTTGAACCTTTCTTTTGAGATGGCAGTGTCCATATAAGCTCTTTATGTGCTGTTAAAAACAGCCAGCAGTATTGAAAATTAGAATCTTTATAATAAACTCTTGGTTCCTCAGAATGCCCAAACAAGTAAAATTTACTGGGTTTGCAGGCTGGAAGGGACTTTCGATGTCCCTAATTTTACAGAAGGGGAAACTGAGGCTCCACAGGGTAAATCGACTTGTCCGTCATCAAAGTGACCAATGGCAGAGCTGGCACTAGAATTTCAGTCACCTGATTTCTAGTGCAATGCTATTTCCACTATCAAAAGTTATTAAAATTATATATTTAAATGGATCTTTTAGAAAACTCAGTCCAGGGATTCCTAAGTAATTGCCCAGGAGCTGGTCCTGGATTGGCTGTAAAAAATTATTAGTAGTACTTCTTAGAGATTCTGATTAAGTATGGTCAGGATATGGAATCTGTATTGTTTAAAACTATCGAGTTAATTCTCTTGATCAGCTAGGACTAGGAAACATTCTCTGGACCAGTCTTTTATCAGATGTATCAGTACCATCAATAACATTGGTACAGCTTCTGCTTGAACACCTTCAATATAAAATTTATTACATAAACAAGTCCTTGAGAGTATGATACCTAAGCAGAGGAAGATGAGGACGGGGTTTAAATTCTATTTTAAACTTTAGAAACCTCTACTCAAGTTTAGGCAGAGAAATAGGATTTCTCCAGTAGGATGAGGTGGCTTACACCTGTAATTTCAGCACTTTGGGAGGCTGAGGTGGGCAGATCACCTGAGGTCAGGAGTTTGAGACCAGCTTGGCCAACATGGTGAAACCCCATCTGTACTAAAAATACAAACATTAACTGAGCATGGTGGCATATGCCTGTAATCCTGGCTACTCAGGAGGCTGAGGCAGGAGAATCGCTTGAATCTGGGAGGCAGAGGTTGCAGTGAGCCAAGATTGCATCATTGCACTCTCGCCTCGATGACTAAACAAGACTCTGACTCCGCAAAAAAAAAGAAGTAGGATTTCTCATGTCTTTATAATCAATTGGGCATAGATGTCAGTTTTCACATAATTTGGGGCTGTGTTAATGAAAACATGGAAATAGGCAGAATATCTGTTGAGTTCAATGATAGAACTGGGTTCTCCCAGAAAGCTCGACATAATGGTACTTTTTCATAAATTAAGACTCTGTGTCCAGAATCAGCAGAACTCATACTTTTTGGCATTTCTAATTAAGATTTCACTATCAAATATATCAGTGTACATCTCACTCTGAGGCTAACTATGTAGAGAACAAGCAACAAATTTATTATAAAAGCTATTATACTTGGGAGGCCAAAGTGGGCAGATCATGAGGTCAGGAAATGGACACTATTTTGGCTAACACGGTGAAACTCCGTCTCTACTAAAAATACAAAAAATTAGCAGGATGTGGTGGCACGTGCTAGTAGTCCCAGCTACTCAGGAGGCTGAGGCAGGTGAATCAACTGAACCTGGGAGATGGAGGTTGCAGTGAGCCAAGATTGCATCCCTGCACTCCAGACTGGGCGACAGAGCAAGATTCGTCTCAAAAAAATAAATAAATAAATAAATAAATAAATA
>NW_016107518.1:2453188-2454356 GCF_001604975.1 Cebus imitator
AAAAAAAAAAAAAAAAGCTATTATACAATTACTATTAACATAGTAATATAACTTAGTTAATTTCAGAATTTATGTTCCCCTTCTTCCTAAAGAACTTTGTTTTTGTTCAACTTCCTCCTCCCTTCCATGAATTCTATATAATTCTTTGAGGCTCACCTTATCCCTAGCCCTAGCTGTTTTATTATGACTGGTGAAAGCATGGTATTCCTACTTCCATGCCAATGTTTGTTACTTGCTCCAGAACTGGGCTTAAGGCAATCAGCATGTAGCATTGTTATGGTGACTATTATTGATCTGGGGGAGAACCTACATTGACCATTCAAACTGAAGGGAAAGTCTTACATTCAATAGTAGATGAGAGGTTTCCTTTCTTTCCATTTATACTTGAATAAAGATACATGTGTACCGCTACTGCTCCTGGCAGCCATCATGTGGCCAAGAAGAAAGCCATTTAAGGATGAACCCTACACTCTGAGGAAGGCAGAGCTGAGACAATAGCACAGAAATGGAGCCAGAGCATGGCTCTAGACACCCTAATCACTGGACTTTGTTTTGCAAGATAATAAAATTCCATATTGTTTTAGCTGGTGTGAATTAGGTCTCATCATATACAACTGAAAACATCCTAACTATTCATGCATAAAATATATTGTGAGGAGGGCAGGGGATATGTTGGAAATCTCTGTCTGATTAATTTTGCTGCTCCAAAACTGCTCTAAAAAATAAAGTCTTTTGGCCAGGCGCTGTGGCTCATGCCTGCAATCCCAGCACTTTGGGAGGCTGAGGTGGGTGGATCGCGAGGTCAGGAGATCAAGACCATCCTGGCTAACGTGGTGAAACCACATCTCTACTAAAAATGCAAAAAATTAGCTGGGCATGGTGGCACGTTCCTGTAGTCCCAGCTACTCGGAAGCCTGAGGCAGGAGAATCACCTGAACCCGGGAGGTGGAGGATGCAGTGAGCCAAGATCGTGCCACTGTACTCCAGCCTGGGCGACTGAGCAAGATTCTGTCTCAAAAATAAATAAATAAATAACGTCTTTTTAAAAATACATATTGTTGGCCAGGCGCGGTGGCTCACGCCTGTAATCCCAGCACTTTGGGAGGCCGAGGTGGGTAGATCACGAGGTCAAGAGATCGAGACCATCCTGGTCAACATGGTGAAACCC
>NW_016107518.1:2456061-2457426 GCF_001604975.1 Cebus imitator
AAAAAAAAAAAAAAAAATACATATTGCAAGGTCCAGCCCAACAAATACTTTAAGATTAATATAATGTGACCTACTGTAATACTCAAACTGTAGCAAAATTATATTTAATCTAACCAGTAAGTATTTGACTTGGAGTCTCTAAGTTTCTGTCTGCATCACCAAGACTTCATTCATAAGGCTATTGTCCTACCTACAAAATATGTAAACCCTTATTGAGGGACACAGTCTGAGAAAGGCTCTCTGGAATCATTCAGGAGCTATGGCATGGTGTTCACATCAGTATATATTATACTTAATAATAGGTAATGAGTCTGCATAAAGATTTACTTACTTATTAAGCACATGCAAAGATTGAAAGGTGAGGCCATTGAGGTACAAGCAAAAGTAGGGGACTGTAATGTTAGGGAAGCAGAAGGAAAAAATGTTTTGAGAAGGAAAGAATAATCAGCTGTTCAAGCACTTCTAGAAGCTTTCTTGGAATTTAAAATGCAAGTGAGTAGGCAAGATATTCACACATTATAAAACAAAGTTGCATATAGTAAATGTGATGTGAATTCAAAGGCTGTATATTCTAGCTCTTTCCCACTCAAAAGAAGCATCACTTAGGAGCTGTTAGAATTGCAGAACCAGCCAAGCATGGTGGCTCACCCCTGTGATTCTCAAGAGGCCCTAGGCAGGTGGATCACTTGAGCTCAGGAGTTCAAGACCAGCCTGGGCAATATGGCGAAAGAAACTCCATCTCTACAAAAAATACAAAAATTAGCTGAGCATGGTGACACGTTCCTGTAGTCCCAGCTACCCAGGAGGCTGAGGTGGGAGGGTAGGTTGAGGCTGTAGGGAGGTGTGATTGTACCACTGCACTCTCCAACCTGAGCAACAGAGCAAGACCCCGCCTCTAAAAAAAAAAAAACCCAAAGAACAAAAAACAACACAAACAAAAAAGGAAACACAGAACCTCAGATCTCAGATCCCAATCCCACCAATCTCACCCAGAATCTACTGAATCAGAATATCACATTTTAATAAACTGATGAAGCCTGGCATTTTAGAAATTTAACCAAGTGATACGCAGTATGAAGTGAAGAGAAGCAATCTAGAAGTAAGGGGATAGGCTTGGTTGTTGTGTTTTGGTAGTGGTTTTTTTTTTTTAACACTTAAGTCTTCATTTTAATCAAAATTTCATATTTTTGGCTGGGCGCGGTGGCTCAAGCCTGTAATCCCAGAACCTTGGGAGGCCGAGGCGGGTGGATCACGAGGTCAAGAGATCGAGACCATCCTGGTCAACATGGTGAAACCCCGTCTCTACTAAAAATACAAAAAAACATTAGCTGGGCATGGTGGCGCGTGCCTGTAATCCCAGCTACT
>NW_016107518.1:2457840-2459815 GCF_001604975.1 Cebus imitator
TTTTTTGGACTCTCTTGCCCTGTCACCCAGGAGTGCAGTGGTGCAATCTCAACTTACTGCAACCTCTGTCACCCAGGTTCAAGTGATTCTTCTGCCTCAGCCTCCCAAGTTGCTGGGACTACAGGCATAGTACACCCAGCTAACTTCTCTATTTTTAGTACCATGTTGGCCAGGTTGGTCTCAAGCTCCTGACCTCAAGTGATCTGCCCACCTGGGCCTCCCAAAGTGCTGGGATTACAGGCGTGGGCCACTGCACCCAGCCTGAAGTGGTTTTACTTTTATTTCCTTCACTTTAAGTCAATCTTGAAATTTCACAGTGATTTCTGGGGTGGGGGGGAGAAAGAAGGCGGTGTTCAGAATCATTGGGGCTGTGGCCCAGTTGGCTTGTGCAGGCGCAGGGAGGGTGGACCCTCACTGGGACAGGTGGAGGAGCAGGTACTGCCCTGCTGCAGGAGCATGAGAGCTGGCACACTGTGTCCCCCTGGCTTCCAGCTGGCACGGCTCCATCCGGACGGTCCCTGCGGTGGGCAAGTGAGGTGGCGATCAGTATGGCTGCCTTGGAGTTGCCCTCGGCTGATATGAAGGCTGCCTTTTTCTGCTGCTCAGCCTTTTCTACCACAAATCTGGCCCTCTCTGCTTCCTGCTGAGCCACCTGTTTGGCTTGCACCGCTTCTATGAACTCCTTCCCGAGGCTCTACGAGTCCTCGGTGAGCCAAAAAGTGGCTGCTCACCTCCGTAAGGTCGTCGCTCACTTGCCTGGACACAGCTCTCTCTGAGTGATTGCTTCTGCAGCCTCAAAGCCAGCCACCACCTACTTGAGGATGTCTGTAGTGATGGATGGCAGCACAGGCTCATCACAGCCCTCTCCAGTGCTGGTGAAGATGTGAGAAAGCTGGCTAGGGACAGGCAAGAAGAGGATGGGCAATGGGATGTTGACATTTTGTAACTCTTTGCTACCAGTGATGACTGAAACCTTAAGTGGTCGAGAACAACAAAGGTAACTGGTTTCTGTACCCATGGGATGAGAAAGTGAGTTCTTTCCTCTACCACAATGTCCTGTACTCCACAGAATCAGTCAAAGATGACAGCTCTGTGCCCAGCATTCACATTATATAAGGCAGAGTTCACCACGCCTCCTGCAACAGCTAAGGCCAGGCCTAACCTGCCAATGGACTCAAACGCTTTGGGTCCATTTTTCCTTCTGCTAGACCCTCTCACACTTGCTTCCACTTTGACCTCCACGTGAATTCCCAGTCGTACATGTAAAACGTTTTTTTAAAAATTAGCTGGGCATGGTGGTGCACATTTGTCATATTTGCTATTCAGGAGACTGAGGAGGAGGATTGCTTGAGCCCAGGAGTTGGAGGCTGCAGTGAGCTATGATTGGGCCACACACTCTGGCTTGGGTGACAGAACAGGACCCTGTTTCTAAAATTTAAAAATTTCAAACTTTAAAATTTTTTAATAAAAAGTATACTATACATATAATTCATTTTTCACCTTAAAATTTTTTGTCTTTAACATTTCCTTAGTGATTCATAAAAAGCTTCCTGGCTGAGCACGGTGGCTCACGCCTATAATCCTAGCCCTTTGGGAGGCTGAGGTGGGTGGATCACCTGAGGTCAGGAGTTCAAGACTAGCCTGGCCACCATCATGGTGAAATCCCATCTTTAAAAAAAAATTAAAAAAAAAAAAAAAAAAACTACCTTGGCCAGGCACCATGGCTCACACCTGTAATCCAGCACTTCAGGAGGCCGAGGCGGACAGATCACCTGAGGCCAGGCATTTGAGACCTGCCTGGCCAACATGGTGAAACCCTGTCTCTACTAAAAATACAAAAAAATTAGCCGGGCATGGTGGCAGGTCTCTGTAATCCCTGCCTGTAATCCCAGCTACTTGGGAGGCTGAGGCAGAAGAATTGCTTGAACCTGAGAGGTGGAGGTTGCAGTGAGCCAAGACCAAACCATTGCACTCC
>NW_016107518.1:2460610-2461982 GCF_001604975.1 Cebus imitator
TTGAGATGGAGTCTTGATCTTTAGCCCAGACTGGAGTGCAGTGGTGCAATCTTGGCCTCACTGCAGCCTCTACCTCCCAGGTCCCAGTTCAAGAAATTCTCCTGCCTCAGTCTCCTGAGTAGCTGTAATTACAGGTGTGCACCACCATGCCCAGTTAATTTTTGTATTTTTAGTAGAGACGGGGTTTCACCATATTGGCCAGGCTGGCCTTGAACTCCTGACCTCGTGATCCGCCTGTCTCAGCCTCTCAAAGTGCTGGGATTACAGGCATGAGCCACCACTCCCGGCCAGGAGTACATAATGAAGTCCAAAGTATCAAATGATCTTTCCTGGTTACTGTTATTTTTATGTGTGGGTCCTGTTTAAGAAATCTTTGCTTACCCTGATGTCATGGAGATACTATTTTCTTCTAGAAGCTTCATTGTATTTAGTTATTTGCAATTTGATTACATGTAGGTTTGTGTATCCACCACCACAGTGAAGATACAGAACAGTTTCATCAAGACAAGGAGCTCCTCTTGTTCTTTAATAACCACAACTCTCTTTTATCCTTCTCCCATCCCCCAATTCCTAACCCTTGACAACCACACATTTTTTCTTTATATCTGAAATTTTGTCATTTCAAGTCTATTTTATAAATGGAATCATAAATATAAAACCTTTAAGGTTGGCTTTTGCACCCAACATAATTTCCTTGAGGTCCATCCAAGTCATGCGTATCAATTGTTTGTTCCTTTTATTCCTGAGTAGGATATTCCATGGTATTTATGTACCACAGTTTAACCATTCACCCATTGAAGGGCATTTAGAGTGTTTCCAGTTTGGGGCTATTATGAACAAAACTGCTATGACCATTCATGTATATGTTTTTGTGTATGCGAATATAAGTTTTCTCTTCTCTGGAATAAATGCCCAAGAGTGCAGTTGCTGGGTTATATAGTAATTGCATGTTTAGTTTATAAGAGACTGCCAAATTGTTTTCCAGAGTGGCTTGTACTATTTAACATTGTTACCAGCAGTATATGTGTGATCTGGTTTCTCTGTATCCTCCAAAGCATTTAGTGATATCACTAGTTTTTATTTTAGCCATTCTAATAGATGTCTCACTGTGGTTTTTAATTTGCATTTTTCTAATGTCTACCAATATTGAATATCTTTTCATGTGTTTCTTTGCCATCTGTATATCCTCTTTGGTGAGATGCCTGTTCACGTATTTGCCCATTCTCATTGGATTGTTTCCTTTGTGTGCTTTTTTCATTGCTGAGGTTTGAGAGTTCTTTATATATCCTAGTCCTTTGTCAGATGTGGTTTGCAAATATTTTCTTCCACTCTATAGCTTGTTTCTCCTCCTCTTCTTCTTCTTCTTCTTCTT
>NW_016107518.1:2463295-2468443 GCF_001604975.1 Cebus imitator
CTTTGTTTTTTTGTTGTTGTTGTTTTGAGGTGGAGACTTGCTCTGTTGCCCAGGCTGGAGTGCAGTGTCATGATCTTACTCACTGCAACCTCTGCCTCCCAGGTTCAAGGGAGTTCTCCTGCTTCAGCCTCCCAAGTAGCTGGGATTACAGGTACCTGCCACCATGCCCAGCTAATTTTTGTATTTTTAGTTTATATTTGGCCATGTTGGCCAGGCTGGTCTTGAACTCCTGACCTCGCGTTCCACCCACCTCGGCCTCCCAAAGTGCTGGGGTTACAGGTGTGAGCCACCACGCCCGGCTGTTTTTGTTTTTTGTTTTTTTACCAAAATCAGGTGGGGTATCTCATTTTCTTTAGATTGGTCTAATGATTGTTATGAGAAGGATGCAATTGATGGTGGAATCTTTCCTCTTGTTTCCCTTGATTCTTTTTGACTTCCATCATCTGATTTTATTCTTATTTTTTAAGAAATAAGGTCTTATTGCTTATTGGCCTTTTGGCTAATATCAAGTGTGGAGATAGGGGTCTTGCTATGTTGTCCAGGCTGGATTTGAACTCCTGGGCTCAAGCAGTCTTCCCACCTCAGCCTCCTGAGTGATTGGCATGAGCCACTGCACCTGGCTGATATTAGACTTATTGTCTTTTGTAGTATATAACACTTTGCTAGAAAACTATGTAGCTCCCTGTAATAGACAGTCCAACTAATACTGGCTTTGAAAATATGGCTTTAGTTTTCTCACATAACAAGAATTCTGGAAGTTGGTAGTTCTTGGCAGTTTCCCCTGCTCAATACTGCCATTAAGGACTTATGGTTTTTCTGTACTTCTGCTCTTCCATCTGCAGTATGTTGGCTCTTGAGTTCATGCTTTTTGCTTCATATTTCCAAGATGACTGCTGCAGCTCTGGCCATCACAATAGCATTTAAGAACAGAGGAGGCTGGATGCAGTATTTCACACCTGTAATCACAGCCCTTTGGAGGCTGAGGCAGGAGAATCACTTGAGCCCAGGAGTTTAAAACCAGCCTGGGTAGCATAGTGAGACCCTATCTAAAAAAAATTTTTTTTAATTAGCTAGGCATGGTGGCATGTGCCTTAAGTCCCAGCTACTCAGGAGGCTGAGGCTGCAGTGGGCCATGATCAAGCACCACTGCTGTCCAGTCTGGGTGACAGAATGAGACCATCTCAAAACAAAAAGGGAAAAGCTGAGAGCAGCACTATTAGTGTTTGCAAAGCAAATACATTTTTACTCTATTGTCTCATTGAATAGAAATATGTCCTATAGTTGTATCTAGCTGTAGAGAAGGAAAGAAAGTGATTGATTGTGTGGTATGCCACTATTGAAATTGGTCTTTTGTTCTGTCCTGTAAGAAAGTTTTAAAGTTTTCTTCATATATATCTTATACAATTTAATCTAAGTAAGGTATGGCTAGAATTTTAACTGTCCTTTTAGAGAATTGGTATTTTAAAACTGGTCTCTGTTAATTCATATTTACTAAGAGGAATGTCTTTTAATGCTTCTTGCCCTGTCTGTCCTCTATTGTCTCCTTGTTTCATTTCCTTTTTTTTTTTTCTGAGACAAGGTCTCACTCTGTCATGCAGGATGAGTGCAGTGGCTCACTGCAGCCTCAATCTCCCAGGCTCAAGCAATCCTCCCATCTCAGCCTCCCAAAGGGCTGGGGTTACAGGCATGAGCACTGCACCTGGCCTACTCCTTGTTTCTTACCTAATGGTCCAGAAACTAAAATATGTGGGAAGGGGATGATAGCATTTGTTGAAACCACTTTTAAAGATGATAAAATTAAAAGACCAGAGAATTTTACTAGCTAGCAAGAGGTACAGGAAGGCAGCAGCACTAAAACAGTGACTGTTTAAGGAGTTAGGAGTGGATTTTCGTGGTGAACTACTAATATTTCCAACCAAAAAACTACCATTCAATTTCGAAGGCCACAATCCCTTTTGACAAACCATTTACGGTCTCATGGGAATTCCCTGAATCTAGATGACATACTCTCTCAGAGAGTCTGGATTTTTTGGTTTTTTCCTTCCTCTCCATTTCTTGCAAATTGTTGAAAGAAGTGGTATGGCCGAGTGCAGTGGCTCACGCCTGTAATCCAAGCACTTTGGAGGCCAAGGCGGGCGGATCACCTGAGGTCGGGAGTTCAAGACCAGACTGACCAACATGGTGAAACCCCGTCTTTAAAAAAAAAATAAAAAAGAAAAAAAGAAAAATAAAGAAGTGGGTATTTCCTACTTTTTTTTTTGTTTGAGACGGAGTCTTACTCTGTCACTTGGGCTGGAGTGCAATGGCGCAGTCTTGGCTCACTGCAACCTCCATTTCCTGGGTTCAAGCGATTCCCCTGCCTCAGCCTTCCAAGTAGCTGGGGCTACAGGCATGCACGACCATGCCCAACTAATATTTTGTATTTTCGTAGAGACAGGGTTTCACCATGGCCAATGGCCAGGATAATCTCAGACTCTTGACCTTGTGATCCACCTACCTCGGCCTCCCAAAATGCTGGGATTACAGGCATGAGCCACCGGGGCCCGGCCATTACTTACATTTTTTAAGAGCAAACTAACTAAAATAAAGAAGTGACTTACCAGAAGTAGCCTTGGAATACTGAATTTAATTACTTTGACTAGATGAAGTTATCTACTAAAATAACCTGGGATTGTATGGTCCAACAGGAAGAACTACTGTATTGTTTGTTATTGGTTGTCACAAAAAGTTAGCAGTAGAAGGAATCTCGAAGCCTAGATTCTGGGAATTAGCTGAGCTCTTGAATCTCCATAATCCCAGAGCTGATTTGGGGAAAAGGATAGGAGAATTGTGGATTGCTGTAAGAAAGGATGTGTTGGCTGGGCACGGTGGCTCATGCCTGTAATCCCAGGACTTTGGGAGGCCAAGGTGGGCAGATCACGAGGTCAGGAATGCAAGACTAGTCTGGCCAATATGGTGAAACCCTGTCTCTACTAAAAATAAATTAACCGGGCATGGTGGCGCGTGCCTGTAGTCCCAGCTACTTGGTAGGCTGAGGCAGGAGAATTGCTTGATCTCGGGAAGTGGAGTTTGCAGTGAGCCGAGATAAGTGCCACTGTACGCCAGCCTGGACGACAGAGCAAGACTCCAACTCAAAAAAAAAAAAAAAAAAAAAAGAAAGAAAGAAAGGATGTGTCAATGAAGGATCTTAGGCTCAAGAAAGTTGCATCTTAGGCCCAAGAAAATTAAATCTTTGCCAAAAGCGAGCCTAACTCATTAGGGAAATGAAGACCAAAACTGAAAGTATTGAATGTCCAAACCGAATGCTCTTTACGTTTCACTGGGGTGTTCCGTTGTGTGGTCATGAAAGTCTGGAAAGGCTTGGCACCCAAGGGAACCCATCTATAGCCAGCCTTTTCCAGTCATGGCACACGTTTTCTTTGTGATTCAAAAGTTGGTGCCTTTGACCTACACCATGCAAATGACTTTCTTTCATCCAAAATATCAACTTCTTCAGTCAATGAAACATAAGCTAAGGAGAGGTCACCAGAGTCTTTATTCTTTCATCTCAGATATACCTCTGATTCTCCTACCAGTCTCCTACAGATCTACAAAACACCTTCAAACCTGAAGGAAATCTCTGTGCTGTACTTTTAAAAAAAATGTGTCATTTACTACTTCATATCTAAGATTAATTTTTTTTTTTTTTTTTTGCATTTTAGGTTTTGGGGTACATGTGAAGAACATGCAAGATTGTTGCATAGGGTACACACATGGCAGTGTGATTTGCTGCCTTCCTCCCCATCACCTATAGCTTGCATTTCTCCCCATGCTATCCCTCCCCAACTCTCCACCCCCACTGTCCCTCCCCTATTTCTCCCCGACAGACCCCAGTGTGTGATGCTCCCCTCCCTGTGTCCATGTGTTCTCATTGTTCAACACCCGCCTATGAGTGAGAACATGCGGTATTTGATTTTCTGTTCTTGTGTCAGTTTGCTGAGAATGATAGTTTCCAGTTTCATCCATGTCCCTACAAAGGACACGAACTCATCATTTTTTATGGCTGCATAGTATTCCATGGTGTATATGTGCCACATTTTCCCTGTCCAGTCTATCATCGGTGGGCATTTGGGTTGGTTCCAAGTCTTTGCTATTGTAAACAGTGCTGCCGTGAACGTTCATGTGCGTGTGTGTCCTTATAGTACAACGATTTATAATCCTTTGGATATATACCCAGTATATAGATTAAGATTAAATTTTTATCTTGTCATCATTATTCTCAGCAGAATTTCTGGCCTCACCATCCCTGTCCTTGGATATTGTCTTTTCATTACCCTCAAACTTACTGCTTGACTTACCACTAGTCATATTTCTTATTATTGTCTCTACCTCAGGCCCTGGCTCTCTTGTGCCAACTGGTTCTATCTCAGTAGCTAACCTAGCCTGGGTGACTAACCTATGCCTTCTTACTGATTCATTCTCTATCTCTGGCTCAATCTGTGTCCCTGTCTCTGATTGGATCTTTGGTTTCGCCACTGGCCTTGAGTGCATTTCTGATGCTTGATACATCCACTGAGAATCACCTAACATTTGTCTCAGTTAGATTCCATCCCACTGTGGTCATGAGTTCTGATCACAGGGAGATTTTGATCTCAAGGAGGAACCCAAGAACTTGTGTGACTGACTACAGAGAGGAACCCTAGAGAAAAAAAAATTCACGGTCAGCATTGTAAATAAGTAATAAATAAAACCACAAGACAGCAAACACCTCTGAACAGTAGTACTGGCATAATTATAATGGAACTTAATTAACAATATATTTCTGAATATCCTGCTCATTATATTTAGGGGCCTGAGGTTCAAAACATTGATCACAGCTTTGCTGTAGCACATTGATACCTAGGGAGGGTGCAAGCCAAGCCATTGGGATATAGGAATAAAATAGTAGTTCGGTCTTCCCCTCCTTTCCTTCCTTTCTTCCTTCTTTTCATTCTTTCTTCCTTTTTTTTTTTTTTCTAGACAAAGTCTTGCTGTATTATCCAGGCTGGAGTGGAGTGGCACAATCACAGCTCACTGCAGCCTCAATTTCCTGTGCTCAAGCGATCCTTCCTCCTCAGCCTCCCAAGTAGCTGGGACTACAGGTGCCAGCCACGACTATGCCGCCACGAC
>NW_016107518.1:2468613-2480214 GCF_001604975.1 Cebus imitator
AAATTTCAGCACTTTGGGAGGCCGAGGCAGGTGGATCACTGAGGTCAGGAGTTCGAGACCATCCTGGCCAACATGGAGAAACCCTGTCTCTACTAAAAATACAAAATTAGCCGGGTGTGGTGGCGCATGCCTGTAATCCCAGCTACTTGGGTGGCTAATGCAGGAGGATCACTTGAACCCAGGAGGTGGAAGTCGTGGTGAGCCAAGATGGTGTCATTGCACTCTAGTCTGGGCAACAAGAGTCTCAAAAAAAGTGGGGAAGTTATTTGATATGAAAAAAGAGAGGAGAATTTAGGAACTGTCTTCTGGAAAGAATGAGGAACTGCGAATAACTCAATTATGTCTTTGCTTCCTCTTCTACTCACTGAATCTTGCTCCTATCTGTGCAGGGTCAGGTATTATTGTAGAAAAATTGAAAACTTGTTATTAAAGATTGTTCACTGACATGGAAATAACTCTTGAGCTCTTCTGAATTGGCAGGCTCTAATATACTAAACAAACAACCAAAAGAAAGAAAGAAAAAAAGAATGAGGGAAGAACCAGCCATGCGGAATTGTCTTTTCTATGCCTTCACTATTTAATGAGCATTAACCCACCAACTATCCTACAGATGATACTGGCTCACCAATTGAGGAGGTAGACTAATAGGAAACGAGCCTCCAAGAGGTTTCTACCATACAATTTCACTTGTATCAGTAACAAAATCAGGCAGAGGAGTAAGCAGATGCCTGAGATGAAAATGAAAGCTATCACTACCCATCATAACCCCTTTCTGCCATCTCTCCCACTCTTCTCCGCCTCTCTGCACTTTCATGTCACCCTGGACCATCTCAGTTATGCTATGGAGGGAAGATGCATTTGGCAACTAGCAAAGATGGGAGAGCAAATGTTGTCTGGAATAACACTGATAAGGTGGAGCCTATACACAGAACAGAGCAGGCAGCTAGCTACCTACATGGTGATTTTCCAGACACCAGGAGGGCTCTATAACATCTCTCTCACTGGTTCATCAGCAGCTCTTAGAGATGTTTCCATTGGGTTAGGCATAATCTTTTCAGGGTCCCTATAAAAGGCAAAAGCTCTATCAGGAATGAAAGTGTATCAAAAGCTTTCCTCCTTTTGGGAAGACACAAGACTCCTATGATAGCAATATTCATGTGAGACTGGGAACTACTTAGTAAAAGAAAGGGATGAGGAAGGAATACCAGGATTCCTGGGACAAACTTTCCCAACCTGTTGTACCTGAAAGGGAAGATAAGATACAGTGCCCAGATCTATGTAGATTTTGTTTCCTGACCATTTGGTGAAAGATATCCTGAGCCAGATAATGAGGATGGTGAAGACAAGAGATGAGAAAAACGGCCCTGGAGAATTGGAGTTAGTCTACTAGAGAAGGGGAGAGGAAGATTAGCTGAAGCAGAGGTGATCTATCCTTAAAGAGTGCTAGATAGCGTCTGAGTGAGGGACAAAGGGGGATGGAATCAGGGTTTGCTTACACTTAATGGAGTGAAAGTAAGTAGCCACCAAGCGGGTGGCTTCACAGACACCAGTAAGGACTCAGTTTCCTTCCATCTCTTCATCGACATAGGGAATTCCTTTAACAAGGAAAGAAACTATTTACTCCTCAATGAGAGAAAAGTTGCAAGTATAACTATAGCCTTGAGAGAGAGGTAACTTAAGGTTTCCTATGATTTAACATTCATTCATATTAAGGCATAAATGACGAATATTTCTTTTCTGAGGGAAGTTGCAAGTCCAAAGGTAAGAAAAAGTACAAGGTCACCAAACTTCAGCTTCCAATAATTAAAGGGCGGTAGCTTTTAAGTCATTGGAGAAGTCTACTCAAGACAAACTTGGGGACAAATTTACCCTGCTTGGGATTGGGGCTGTCCTTTTATGCTTGTGAATCAGGGGAGAAAAGAATGGGCAGGGCTATGGGAAGTAGAAAGGAAGAGAGGTAAGCTGTGGATTTTCCAAAGGAAGGGCTTTAGGACTTGGAAGGCACCCACAGGGCACCTTTGGTGTGTGGTTCCAGCAAAGATGATGGTGGCACATGGTCCAGAGCCCCACCAAGAGCTTCTTCCTGTCTTCAGACACCAAAAGCTCCACCCAGTGCAAGGAGGACAAGCAGAGCAGCAGGACAAAGATGAAACCTGAGAGGCTGGCACAGAACATGCGAATGTAGCTTCGGGCCTTCTCCAGGAGCTCCAGGTGCTCTTGCTAGTGGGGTGCCATACCATAGACTGGGCCATGTGGTAGGAAAAAATTGACTATGGTGGAGAAGGGAGAAAGACATCATGAGAGGAATCTCATCTCAAGCATCTCCATCTCCACTAACAGAAAGATAAGTCCTGAATCCTACAAGGGAGGGAACTCTGTTCTCTCTTCACGCTTCAGGGTCTTTTTCTCCTGTGCACCAGAGCCTCCCACAGGTTTCTATTTTTTAATATTAACTCTTTTTTTTTTTTTTTTAGATTTCTTTTTCACCCATCCTCCTCCAATTAAAAAAATAATAATAAATAGGAGTAGTCTTTGCCTCTCCCACCTTGACATTTAAGCTGCTTCCTCTAAAAGGACCCCGCACTACTCAGACCCCCAAGGCTTCCTTGCCCTGTATATTGGTTCATTTATTGTGCTGGCATTGTAAGAACTGTGGAATATCATGGCGTTTTCTTCTCTGCTTTGCATCCTTGCTTCTTGCTCATGGCTCTTCTGTCATAGAACCTAATCTGCTCTGCCCTAACTCCCCTTCCTGTCCCTCCCCCACCCCAGGGGACAGCACCAGCAGGAGTCAGAACACACGACATCAGTACAATGTCTCATTTGCCAGATCTGGTCAGATCCCTCTCTCGCCCAGATCTCTGCTGAGTTCCAAATGCCCTTAGCAAACTGCCTACTGAAGCCAGATTTCTTACTGACACATCATACCCAAGATGTCTTTAAGAAATGTAATAATCTTCTTTCTCTCCATCCTGCACCCACTCCTTTTCTTAATTCCCACCACTCAATCACAACGTGTCTTGCCAGTTCTAACTTTTTAAAGTTTTCAAACCCACCCTGTATGTCTGTTTCCACTTCCTTAAACCATCTCTTTGCTGTGTCTGTCCTGGATTTCTGTAGCCTTTTTACCTGGTCTTTCTGCTACCAGGCTTGCTCTCCTTCAGTTTATTCTTCACCAAGTTACCAAGATTAAGGCCTCTAAAAGCAAATCCGATTATGTCTCTCTGTTGCTTAAAATATTCTCATTACTCCCTGTTGATGTAAAGTAAAATCCTAACCTGTTGGAATAAATTGGTAAAGTCCTACAAGATCTAGGTTTTGGTCACCTATTTAGCTTCATTCAATTATTCAGTATTTCTGAGTGGTAAACATGATGTGGACATTGTATATAGACTGGTAGATCAGTATCAATGATCCAAGAATGAGACTAGCTCCCACCTCCTTGTATGAAGCAGCAAAGTTTTCCTAGACTTGCCTAGTAGGATTTTCTTAGTGGTTATTTAGGTAGGAGGCGGTTTCTCATTGTTCTGGCTCATCTCTTTCCCAGTATATCATTGATGGAAGCTGAACTTAATGCTCTAAATGGCATCAATACTTTCCTTTTTTTTGAGACAGAGTCTCCCTTTGTCACCCAGGCTGGAGTGCAGTGGTGCAGTCTTGGCCCACTGCAGCCTCCGCCTCCCTGTTCAAGCAATTCTCCCACCTCAGCCTTCCGAGTAGCTGGGATTACAGGCATGCACCACCATTTGGCTAATTTTGTATTTTTATTAGAGATGGCACTTCACCATAATGGCCAGGCTGGTCTTGAACTCCTGGCCTCAAGTGATCCACCCCCCTCACCCTCGGAAAGTGCTGAGATTACAGGCGTGAGCCACCGTGCCCAGCCAGGATCAATACTTTCTTCCATTTCACACTCTTGTTCTTCATTTCAGATTGACAAGACTGAACACAATATGAGAAAAAGGAGTATTTGGGGCCAGGTATTGTATAATGTGGTAGAAAACAGGATGAATCTTTATGTAATAAAGTAGTTCCAGATGGAATGTCAATGTCCTAAGTAGTAGCATTCTAGTTTCAACTAAGGTAGATGATGTCTATTTGTCAAGAGCACTGTATAGCATCTTTAATTTGAGGTGCCTGTCTGGGCTCTAGTGCTAGTTAGGTCCTTTGCTCGCCAGTGAGTGTCCTATAGACCTTCTTAGACCCGGTAGTAGATGCTTTCAGTTCTCTACCTATATTCTGTGGGCCTTAACACTTGCGTGTTTTCTGGCAGACTTCCAGTAGCCAACATCTGCACCTGTTTACCTAAGGACTTTCGCTGGAGCCAGGAAAGGATTCTCTCCCTAAGCTGGCCCAGATGTTCTAGGGAATTAATATCTGGCTCTGAGTAGCCCTCAAGCAGATCCCTGCCCCTGTGTGTGGGAGGTATAACTCTGAAGCATGGATTTTATGTTGCTCCCATTATCTCTGCAGGATTAAGCTCTTATTGACCATAGTGGCAGCAAGCTTGATAATGCATCCTTTATTGGTTGCCTTATTTCCCTTTTTCACTTTCCTCACTTCCCCTCTCCTCTTTCCCACCTTATGTTTGACTTAACATCCTGAGATGGAGATGAAAGTATGAAAAGGAAGAAGCATTGATGCCAGTTGGGGCATCAACTCCCCACACCATTCCATTTGTACCTTTCAAATAACCTACATGTACTTGAATCTTTGTCTAGAATTGACTTCTGGACATTGGACATCCAACTGAAGAGGCAGAAGCTACTACTTGCTCAAAACTGTAGTGGTTCTTAATCACTACACCTAAGGGAGATGATAAACTTCCAAAAGAAACAGTCTGATAGTTCCTTAACATACCTCCAGTATGTCAAAGGACAGTGTAAAGAACATACAGGGCCAGGTGCAGTGGCCTATGCCTGTAATCCCAGCACTTCGGGAGGCCAAGACAGGCAAATCATGGGGTCAGGAGATCGAGACCATCATGGCCAACATGGTGAAACCCCGTCTCTACTAAAAATACAAAAAAATTAGCTGGTGTGGTGGCAAACACCTGTAGTCAAGCCAAGTGAGCCGCGATCATGCCACTGCACTACAGCCTAGGCGACAGTGCGAGACTCTGTCTCAAAAAAAAAAAAAAAAGAAAGAAAGAATGTACAAACAGCAGACAGGAGAAGATCATTCTGGTGGGAAGCAATCTGCCTATGGTTATTCTGGCAATATATGTACCATTGTCCCACCACACAAAAACTAGGCAATTGCTACCTAAGTAATCAAGACCACAAAAGTTGTCATGTTTAGGATTAGTCATATTTGGTTTCTTTCTGGAAATACTGGAACAAACCTTTTTTTTTTTTTTTTGAGACGGAATCTTGCTCTGTCACCCAGACTGGAATGCAGTGGCGTGACGTGATCTCAGCTCACTGCTGCCTCTGCCTCCCAGGTTCAAGCGATTCTCCTGTCTCAGCCTCTGGAGTAGCTGGGATTACAGGTGTGCTCCACCATGCCTGGCTAATTTTTGTATTTTTAGTAGAGATGGGGTTTTGCCATGTTGGCCAGGCTGGTCTCGAACTCCTGACCTCAGGTGATCCATCCACTTCAGCCTTCCAAAGTGCTGAGATTATAATTGTGAGCCACCACATCCAGCCACCATTTCTTACTTGTTACAAAAAATCAGGAAATAATTTCATACTTAATAAAAAAGTTACGGTAGTTCAAAAACACCTTATACTCTTTACCTGAAATCACTTTTTCCCTTATGCTTTAACATTTGCTCCCCTGATTTATCTGTGTATGTTGGGCTCTTTTATAAGGCCTCCTTGACTTCTGTGTTTGCCACTAGCCAGCTCAAGGATGACAATAGCCATTTCCTTTATTCTGTGGGACACTGGGCGGATGCCCCATCTATTTTTGAAAATAGTCTCCAATTCAGAGATGATGATAATTGTGGGAAGTAGAAAAGTTCCTTTTTAAAGTTTCCTTTCTTGTTAAAGAATAAGTGTGCTAATAACTTTGTTAGGCCCTATCCTATGCAGCTGTTAGACATGCCATGCTTGCAGGCACATAATACACTCTATGTCCTTGTACTTTAACGAAGATATCTGTGCTGCACCTGCTCACAGGCATGTCTCAGCTCTCCATTGCTTTTATCTGTTTTAAAAAAGCTTTAAGTTGTTAGTCAATCAGGTTTTAGTTTAGAATGTGAGGTCCGACTCCAGCCAATGGAGATCAGACACAGCAGTAAGGACAACCCCAAATGCGTAAGGGATAAATTTGTCTGTTTTCCTTTATTCATTGTACTCTCATGGCAAGATGGCTAGTGAGAGTACCCTTCCTGCGGCCCAGGAAGTAAAAACTGCATTGTCTAAAGATCCTTTGTCTCAGTGCAAATTTCTCTTTGCAGCACTGAGCATCTATTTCCAACAGTAGTATTTGAGTAAATATCTATTTTATTGTGGAACCTTCTATTTCTGATCCTCTTATCAATTATTCTTTGGTTTTATATGTATCTATTGCCAGTTTAAGCTGCTTGTTCATTTGATAGCAGGGGGCATTCACTATACATTGGTGCCAACTCTGACTACATTTATCACAGAGCCAATTATATCTGTTTCTTTGCACACTTGAACCCTTGCCTTGCTCTTTGGGATTATAAGTAGTTTTATGGCTTTAGCACAAATGCATTAATTAGTTTGTTCAACAAATATTTGTTAAACACCCATGCATACTAGACATTGTTCAACTCATTGAGCACACATCAGTGAACAAAACTGTAAAACACCTCTGTCCTGAAGTTTACATTCCAGGGGAGTATATGTTAGTCAGCTGCATTGCTGCAACAATGCTGCACAATAAATACTTCAAATGTTCTCAGTAGCATACAATAACAGACATTTATTTTTCTCACTCACAGGTCTGCAGATCAGACAAAGTTTGGCTGATCTTGGCTGGATTTGTCTACGTTTGGCTGGGCAAAGCTGGACTCCAATCTTTGATCAAGTTTGTGTCTGCTTCACATGTCTTCATCATTCTATGACAAGTTGCCTACCTGAGATACATTCCTCCCACAGTGGGTGACAGAAGTACAAGAGAGGTAGGTAGAAATACATAATGCCTTTTAAGGTCTCAACTCAGGATTTTCACAGTCCCTTCTGCTTACGTTCCATTAGCCAAAGCATGCCATGCTATGCCTAACATCAAGGGAGCAGAGAAATATATTCCATCAACTATAGTGGGAGGCTTTGCAAAGTCACATGGTAAAGGGCATGGCTGGATAATCTAATATTAGACTGGGGCAGTCAAGAGTAGAGAACAATGGGCCAGGTGCGGTGGCTCACTCCTATAATCCCAGCATTTTGGTAAACTGAGCTTGGAGGGTTGCTTTAGCTCAGAAGTTCAAGACCAGCCTGGGCAATAAAGCAAGACCTCATCTCAATTAAAAAACAATTTTTTTTAAGAATTGAAAACAATGATCCAATCTAGCATCAGGAAGAGTGGAAGACAGAAAGTAAATTAATATATATCAAATACATAAAGCAAGTTAAAGGCATAGAAAATGAAGGGAGTAATCTTTAAAATAGGGTGGGTCAGTAAAGGCTTTTCCGAAAAGGTGACACTTGAGCAGAGTTCTGAAGAAAGTAAAGAATCAAGATTAGTGGAGAGAACAGTGAATGAAAAAGCCCCAAGATGGGCACTTGCTTGAAAGGATCAAGGAACCACAAGGAAGGCAATGTGGCCGAAGCATCATGAGGAACAGAGAGAACAGTAGGAAATGAAACTATCTAGAGATATAATTGCCGAGTCATAAGATATATGTATCTCCTAGATTACTGTTAAGGAATTAATTTCTAATTTTTTTTTTTTTTTGAGACAGGGTTTCACTCTGTTACCTAGGCTGGAGTCCAGTAGAGAGTTTCAACTTCTAAGCTCAAGCAATCATCCTGCTTCAGCCTCCCAAGTTAGCTGGGAATACAGGTGTGCACCACCATGCCTGGCTAACTATTTTTCTTTTTAGTAGAGATGAGGTCTCACTATGTTGCCCAGCCTGGTCTTGAACTCCTAAACTCAAGTGACCCTCCTGCCTCACCCTCCCAAAATATTGTGATTACAGGCATAAGCTACTGTACCTGGCCTAAAATGTTTTTAACCAGTGTGTACTCCCACCAGCAGTGTATAAAAATTCCTGTTTTATCAGAAGATAAGGGAAGAAAAAAAGTCTGATAATGTGAGCCTTTTAAATACAATAATTGTATTATGTATTTACACATTTTACTATAACATTATATTAATAATCTCATAACATGTGTTAAAATTTTATTATAACATTTTATTGTTAGTGTTTTGTTTTTTACTTCCCTAATTAAAATTTTTAATTTAGCAAACATCTTTCTTGTGTTATTAGCCATTTGGGTTTCCTTTTGTAAATTGATTATGCAGATTCTTTACCAATCTTCCTTTTTCTCTCTCTCTCTCTGTTATTTTTTTAGAGTTGGGGTCTCTCTCTGTTGGCCAGGCTGGAGTGCAGTGGTATGATTATAGTAATTCACTGCAGCCTTGACCTCCTGGGCTCAAGCAATCCTCTCACCTTGGCCTCCTGAGTAGCTGAGACTACAGGCATGTACCACCACATCTGGCTAATTTTCCTGCCTTGGCCTCCCAAAGTGCTTCAATTACAGGCGTGAGCCACCACACCTGGCCCATGTACCAATTTTTCTATTGGGTAATTTGGTCCCATCCCTCCGTTTTCTTTGCATAGAATTTACTTATATATTCTGGATACTGATCCTTTGTTCGTTATATATAGTAAATATATTTTTACAGGCGAGCTTATCTTTTACTGCTTTATATTTTGTAGCATAGAAGTTTTGGTTTTTTGTTGTTGTTGTTGTTCTGTTTTGTTTTGTTTCTTTGTTTTGTTTTGAGATGGAGTCTTGCTCTGTTGCCCTGGTTGGAGTGCAGTGGCGTGATCTTGGCTCACTGCAACCTCCGCCTCCTGGGTTCAAGCAATTCTCCTGTCGCAGCCTCCTGAGTAGCTGGCACTACAGGTGCACACCACCACGCCTGGCTGATTTTTGTATTTTTAGTAGAGACGGGGTTTCACCATATTGGTCAGGCTGGTCTCGAACTCCTGACGTCAGGTGATCCACCCGCCTCAGCCTCCCAAAGTGTTGGGATTATAGGCATGAACCACCACGTCCAGCCGAAGTTTTAGTTTTAAAAACAGTAAAATTTATCAAGATTTTTTTGTTGTGGTTTGTAAATGTTGTTTCTCTTAAGAACAACTAAATTCATAAAACTGTTTTATTATTATTCTAATTTTCTATCTTCTAAAATATTCTTGTTTATTTTGCAGAATTTCAAACCCAGAGAAAAGTTGAACAGTCAAATGAATACTGTTATACCTCTCACCTATATTTATCAACTATTAACATCTTGATACATTCTCTCTCTCTCTTATCTATGTATATTTTTTACTTTTTGACAAACCATCCGAAAGTGAGTGTAGGCATCATGATATTTTACCTCTAAATATTTCAGTATATCTTGGCAGGGCACAGTAGCTTACACTTGTAATCCCAGCACTTTGGGAGGCTGAGGTGGACAGATGATTTGAAGTTAGGAGTTCGAGACCAGCCTGGCCAACATGGTGAAACCACGTCTCTACTAAAAATAAAAAAATTAGCCGGGGGTGGTGGTGCGTGCCTGTAATTCCAGCTACTTGGGAGTCTGAGGTGCAAGAATCGCTTGAACCCAGGAAGCAGAGGTTGCAGTGAGCTAAGATCAAGCCACTTCACTCCAGGCTGGGGGACAGAGCAAGACAGTGTCTCAAAAAAAAAAAAAAAAGATAAATATTTCAGCATATTTCCCAGGAAACAATGACATTCTCCTACATATCCACAGCATCATTACCACACCTGAGGGGGCAAAAAAAAACATTAATTCAACACAACTTCCAACATTCTTTACACACTCAGATTTCCTAAATTGTCAAAGAAAAAGGTTTATACTTTTTTTTTTTTGGAAGAAAATCACTTAATTCTAATTAACTCACAAAGAATAAAATCATAACAGCTAGTTTAAGGAGGCCACACAAACATTTGACCAGCTCCCAAATTCAACAGAGTAGGAACACCCCCTTCCATTTTAATTCTGAAGCATGGAAGCTAGGAATGACAGGAGAGGTTTAACTGATGGCTTTACACCTTCACTATTACACCTTCACTATTAATTAAATTTTTATATTAAATTAACTTGGTTATGAGAGCTGGTTTTCCATTTCTCCAGGTTGAACTTCTTGATTCGGCCACCCGTTTGCAAGTCGGCACTGTTTCAGCACCTCACTGAAACCCTCACAGAGCTTGATGTCACACTGGTTCTGGGCACACTCCAAAAACTGTTTGATCTCACAGAAGCAAGGCTGCTGCTGCTGTGCCAGCTGGGTTCCCTGAGGCTCCTGGTAAGTGATGTCAGGCCTCGCAGAGTCAGGATTACTTCCTCCCCTGAAGCCCCCAATAATGGCGTGGCCCGGGTATGCCCCATAGCAGAGCCCACAGCCACGCCAGCTGCAGTGGTTGCCATCTGGGCCAGCAGACCTGGTTGCCGGGGTGCAGCAGCAGGAGAGCCAGCGGCAGATGAGGGTGCCGCTGCTGGTGGCTGCGCAGCTGGTGCTGGCCTGGGCACAGTTCTCATTTGAGGGGCCCAGCTGGCCGGAGGGGCCAGGCAGGAGGTGCAGCTTCGGCTTCCACATGGCATCCTAGCTATGGGGCGGCTCAGCCTTTAGACGTGCAACGACCAGCAAAGAGCTCAGCGGCTTCTGGGTATATACGTTTTTTTAAAAGTCCAGATTTAATGGATTTCATCTGACTGTTATATGCCTGTAGTCTCCTTCAATTTAAACAATACTATTACCTTTTGCTCCTCATAATATTAAATCCTTAAATAGTGGCCAGTTATCCTGTAGACTGTCCCATAGTCTGTATTTTTGTGTGACTATTTATCATTAGATTCAAGTCAGACATTTCTAGCAAAACACCACGTAGTGTATACCTCCTACTGTATCATATCTAAAGACACACGATGTGCTGGGTGTGGTGGCTCATACCTTCAATCCCAGCACTTTAGCAGGCTGAGGCAGAAGATTACTTGAGGCCAGGAGTTCAAGCCTACAGTAAGCTATGATTGCACCACTGCACATCAGCATGGGCAACACAGCAAGACCCTATCTCAAAAAAAAAAAAAAAAAAAAAAGGCTATGACAACCACTTAATTAAGATTGTGATTGCCAAATATTTTGATTCCAAAGGTACATTTCCTCTTTGAAACTAATAAATATTTAATGGAGTGATAATTTGATACCCTGTTTCCAAATAACCATTTAATAATGACCTATCAGTGATCCTTGCCTTAATTATGCTGGGGATTATAAAATAATGTTTTTCAATTACTATCATTCCTTCTATACTTATTAGCCAGCATCCTTCTATACAAAAAAATCTACCTCTGCTTTTTTCCTTTTTCATTTATTCTCTCTTTTGTGGAGTGTCACTGTGGACACATGGATTTTTTTTTTTTTTTTTTTTTTTGGAAGAAAATCACTTTATT